>NC_140088.1:81339906-81939906 GCF_964237585.1 Gallinula chloropus
AAATCAGAACTTCTAAAATATATTCAAAAAAAAGCAACAAGTTTTGCACTTTTTGGTGGGAAACTGATCATATATGGAACAAGCATTAAGAATATTTTCAGAAGACATGGAAATACACAATATGGAGAAAGATATTAAGAAGTACAGATGAACTAGAAAAACATATTAAAAAGGAAAGTAATTAATAATGGACAATTAAATTATCCTATAACTGATGTTTTTAAAATACACAAGTATATTTATGAATAGAATAGGAAAGATGAAAGCTCTTAGCCTTCATCATGAAAAAACTAGAAGTGAAAACAGTGGATATACATCCTTCAAATAACTTTTATTTCATAAAATGAATGGCTTCCTAAAGGTGATGGAAGTAATCAGAAAACAAACACAGTACTACTTCAAATAGGATTAGGGGTTTTTTTCTATGATATTATGGCATTAGCAGAATTTACCTTATCCCTGAGAAGATAGGAAACAATTATGGAAACAGCGTTGTACACACAGTGCATCTGATTGCAATAAGTTCTGTTAAGCCTCACAGAAATACCTTTCTCCTGTCAATACTCCTGCACCGCTGTTCTCCTTGAGACACTAACTTGCATATGGCTAGAATTGCAGTTAAAACAAGTAAAAACCACCCTCTCTTGCTACTGCTACTTGACAGTTATTTGAAACAAACAAAAAGGCATGGACAAAATCACAAGAAAAAGTAACTTCAATTCTCTACTTCTACCTCTCTATGCATTAAACTAACCAATATTATTTGCAAGGGTAGGTAAAAAAATTTGGTTCTTCCCCCTTTTTTTTTGATAAGGCAGATTAATATTTCATTTAGACTATTCACTTCCATTTGTCCATAACTGAACATTTTACCCTCAAATACTGGCAAAATATTCCAAAGTATGCTGTATCCATGCCAAACTGGTTTAAGGCTCAATATAAATTAATAAAAGCAACAATCTTTACACAAGATATTAACCTGAACGTAAGCCACTACAAAATCTCATTTGGCTTCCTTATTTTAGAGAGACTGGTAGGGTGGTACAAGTGTCTCTTCAGCCTACTACTTGTTACTGATGTCAGTAGAGTTAAATCCTGTATTTTCTACTTTAGAAACACCAAAATTTATCATGTTTGCCCTTCCCATCACCACAGACTGCTTACTGTTGCTACCACAGAAGATACAGAAAGCTATTACCAGAAAAAAAAAAAAAAAGAAATTACAGTACATAGTTGCATAGTTCATTTTTAGGCAAAAAGTGGCAGCTTGCTAACAAAGAGTTTACAAGAAGCAGGCAAGATTTAAAAAACTAGTACTAAAAAATTACTTAAAGTTTTCACATCCATTCACAATTAACAGGAAAAAATAAAGAATTTATCTAACAAATCTCAAAACAATCTTTAGTGATTAGCAATAAAAACAATATTGAGGAGCCAAAAAATTTTAAGTCACAAGTTACCCCAAAATTATAAAAGCTTCTTCCAACAGCAGCAACAACTGAACAACTGAAACTTTGCTTTACTTTTTGTTTTTAATTCTCAGATTGCCTAATTTGAGTTTACCTACATAGCTCTTTTTGCAATTACACTTTAGGTGTTTAGACATGTTTTGCCTAATTACAAAATGTAGACAGATACTTCAAACATTTATATTAGTTTCTTGAACTATGTAGCTCTGAAAGACTGAGAAGGGTTTATTCATAAGTAGATAAATACATTCAAAACCTTCAGCAACTACAGAAAACTTTTAAAGTTGCAAGTTTATATATAACACTTACCTGCACTCCACAAAACAGCAAAATCCTGCTCTGTATTTACAACTTAAACAGCTGTAAAAAACTTGAGAAAAAAAACTTTTAAAATCTTGTTGATCCTTTGGAAATGCATCAGGGAGGCAAAAAAGCTTATGTTGCGCCCTGGGAGAAGAAACTCAATTTCTTGATTGGGCAAAGGAGACAGGGAGGAGCAGCAGCAGGTGCTTCCAACACTAATTAGCAGGTTTTGAAGCCCTTGGGAACTACTCCAGCACCTGCGCTAACCTTCTGGCCATGGGAAGCTTGTGTGGCCACATCCAGCTCCTCCAGAGGGGAGCTGGGTGTTCTTGCAGTCTGTTGGCTGCTGTTGGAGGGTCTTCTGCCATCCTACATACATATGCAAGCATCTCAGGTGCCCACGTAGAGGGACAGGCTAGTAGTACATGTAGTTAGAGAGAAGCTTGCTATCTTACTTAATCATGTTTCTCCCTGTGGGTCACCAAAAGAGAAGAGTACTTCAAACTGCTTTCTGTATTTAAATGCAGAAAAGAAATCAGAAGTTCAAGGGCAGTGGAATAAAATTGCCATACATTGGCTTGCCTTGTGTGATGCCTCTCCTGCATTTTTTAAGCAAACAGCTGAAGTAATTTTTGCTGCAAAATAACTTTATGTAATACTGTTGCTGTGTCCTGGTTTCAGCTAGGATGGAGTTAGTTTCTTTCTAGCAACCAGTGGAATGCGATGTTTGGGAATTAGGATGAGAGCAGTGCTGAAACCACACTGATGTTTTAGTTGTTCCCAAGCAGTCAAGGACGTTTCAGTTGTTCAGATTTCCCTGCTAACAAGAAGGCAGAGGTCGGGGGGCATGCAGGAAGCTAGGAGGGGACACAGCCAGGACAAGTGACCTAAACTGACCGAAAAGGGTATTCCATGCCAATTATGCCATGCTCAGCATAAAGGGGAGCTGGTGGGGGGAGAAGCGCTCAGTTCCAGGACGTGGGATTTTGTGGACAGTCCGGTTTCAGGACGGCTCTGAGCTGTATGACCTGAATTGTGCGGTTTGGTGAGAAACTGCATTGTGTATCACCAGTTTCATATATTTTGCTATAAAGACCTGCTATTATATCTATCTTTCTGTTATCCCAGTAAACTACCCTTACCCCAGCCCACGAGGTTTTGTTTTTTCTGGTTTTCCTTCCTCAGTTCCTCCCCACTCCCACTTAAAGAGCAAACGACTGCCTGGTGCCTGGCTCTCGGCTGGGACAAAACCACAACATGTTGCCATAACTAATAGACACGGAAAACGAGTAATTCTGAAAGCATTATACACAAATTTTGGGCCCTCACTACAGGAAGGATGTTGAGATGCTGGAGAGCATCCAGAGGAGGTCGACAAAGCTGGTGAAGGGTCTTGAGCACAGGTGCTGTGAGGAGCAGCTGAGGGAGCTTGGTCTTGAGAAAAGGAGGTTAAGGGGAGACCTTATCGCTCTCTACAACTAACTGCAAGGCGGTTGCAGACATGTTGGGGTTGGTCTCTTCTCTCGGATGACAAGCAATAGGATGAGAGGGAAGGGCTTAAAATTGCACCAGGGGAGATTTAGATTAGATATCAGGAAGAATTTCTTTACTGAAAGGGTAGTCAAGTGTTGGAGCAGGCTGCCCATGGAGGTGCTGGAGTCACCATCTCTGGAGGTATTTAAAAGGCATGTAGATAAAGCCCTTAAGGACATGATCTAGAAGTGGACTAGTCAGGTTTAGGCTATGGTTAGACTCGATGATCTAAAGGGCATCCTCCAACCCAGCTGATTCTATGATTCTATATACATATGTATCTATCTGTATGTCTCCTAATGACATCTAGTCTACCTTTGTAGAGTCAATCATTTGATGACCTTGGGACAGGAACATAGGTGTGAACAGGTTATCTTAATAAAATAATTGCTATGTTATCAGGACATTACAGCATGACCACTGTAGAAAATAAAACGTGACCATAACAGGGCACCAAACAGGACAGGCACAGACAGGATGATCACAAGAGCCCCTGGGGACACAGTCACAAATCTGTGAGGAAAAACTGACCTTTAGTGTAACAGAAAGAGAACAAGGAGCAGGTATCCTCTGTGAACGAAACATACATAGATTGTAAGACTCAGGCAGAATTTGCAGACCAATAAAGAAAGAGTAAATAAATAGAACTGTGTTTGAAAATACATACAAATAAAAACACAGCAGAACCTAGGAGGGAGGAGAAATAAATCCTCCACACCAAACATACACCTCTGGTCAAGAGCTCCCTCTAATCACCATTTCCTTTAACTAATTAGACTAATAATCAATTTCTGGCTGTCAAGGCAAGAGCATTTCTTTAGCCCACATCAACAAGCCTGTGATTTTTGGTTTTATGCCCCACTCTAGAGACGTTTGCCCAATCACAGAACCACATCAAACTGTGAAAGAAACAAGCCTAGATTTGTAAAGCTGCACATCAATACCATTGTTCCTGCTTGAATTCTTTAAGGGTCCAGGACATTTTTAGGGATGTTAAGTTCAACTACAGCAAATCTTTGGAAAGATGCAGCTTCTTCTGTGTTCATGACAAGTAGCACTTTTTACCATTATAGAATAATACATGAGAAATTTTCATTCATATCAAGTTACATATTTCTTCTGAGAGACCTTACATTCTCCTACCACTACATGCATGGCTTTCATTCTATGTATCTTTCTCTTTACTGTTTTTCCTGCAGTACTGATTTTTTTTTCTATCTAATGTTGTTTAACTGCCTACCATAATATTTCTAATGCTATTTTAAGAGAATGCTGCATTCAGAACGGTTGTGTTTTGTTTGGGATGTGATTCTCCAATGGCACATCTCAGCAGCAAATGTTGAACAGCTGGAAACTACCTAATTAGAACAGGAAGGAAAAAAGAAAAAGGATGTTTGAGATGAATAATAATCACATCCATCACACTCATGTTTTTTCTTATTTATGTAGCCTACACCTGTGTCTCATTGGCAATGAAAATTACTGTAGGATGAGACACTAAGCTGGCCTTATATTGTATTTCTCCTTCTGTGAGCTTTAAATCGATTTTATGTGTTCCTTTAATGATATAGGTAGATTTGTTTACTGAAGCATTCATGTTAAAACTCATTTCATGCAAAGGGGCAAATTGCATTTTTAATTATGTTTCTTGGGAGGCCTACATAGTTAAGATAATTTGCTGTCTCGTATTCTCCACAGACCTTCTACAGACAATCATGGCAACTCAATGCAAAACACCTTCAGTGGCATTAAGTTTTCATACAGAAAATATGCACACACTTTTAAAGGACTATCAGTGCACTAGGTTTTTCAAAAACATCTGCATTAGTGGCTCATCTACTTCTTCAGGTAACAAAATGCTTTTATAAATAGGGGCCTCAGAGCCTAAACCAAAGCACATGAAAATTTCTATTGAAATACAGCAATTGAAAAACTCCTGTTAACTTCAAGGAAAGTAACTCAAAGCAGAACTGCTTACATAGATGATATTGAACAAATAGAGAAACAGAAATGCTGCATCCCTTGGTGTCTTCTGAGGTTTTCTTAGCATCTTAATTTTTTATTAATTATTATTGCTGCTTTTTAGTATGAGCTCATAGCCTTACCTTCACCAGGCTGAACCACCTCAACTCGCTCAGCCTGTCTTCATAGAAGAGGTGCTCCAGCCCTCTAATTGTCTTCACAACCCTCCCCTGGACTCACTCCAACAATTCCATGCCCTTCTTATTTTGGGGGGCCCAGAACTGGACACAGTAGTCTATGTGGGGACTCACAAAAGTGGAGTAGAGGGGCAGAATCATCTTCCTTGACCTGCTGGTCATGCTGCTTTTGATGGCACCCAGGCTACGGTTGGCTTTCTGGTATGCAAGTGTACATTGCTGGGCCATGTTGAGCATCTTGTCCACCAACACCCCCAAGACCTTCTTCTCAGGGGTCCTGTCAACCCATTCTTCACCCAGCCTGTAGTTGTGTTTGGGATTGTGCTGACCCATGTGCAGGACCTTGCACTTGGCCTTGAACTACATGCGGTTCACGTAGGCCCATCTCTCAAGCCTGTCAAAGTCCCCCTGGATGACATCTCTTCCCTCCAGTGTGCCAACAGCACCACGCAGCTTGGTGCACTCAATCCTGCAAAGACATTAAACTGAGCTGGTCCCAATACCAACCCCTGAGGAACGCCATTCATCACTGGTCTCTACTTGGACATTGAGCCATTGACTGCAACTCATCCATCCAATTCCTTATCTTTAGTAATGTCATTTGGATGCATTCAGGTACTAGTGAATTTTTACAGGCACCTAAAAAATTAATTCCTATTGATTTCATTGGGAGTTCAGCACTTAACTGGTTGTGAATTTCCTTTGTGCAGTGCAAAACTGATAACTGTGTAAGTGAATTTCTTTACAGGTTTTATCACAAGATGACAGAGAGGATAATATATTCATCTGATTCTGAAAAAGACTTTCTATAATGTATAAATGGAAAACAAGAGCATAGCTTCTATCCTTTTATTGACTTTTTAACATGTCTTTCATATAGTGAGAAAAGATCTGTTTAAAAACTCCTCCCACAGAATCCACAAAGAACAATAGCCATAAGAATAACTTTTGTGAAACGTGAAATTGTTCACTTTAGCTGAATTCCCAAGTCTGATGCTTCAAGATGAAATAAAATTGAAGTCAGTGATTTTTAGAAGTAATGATGCAATCCTCACCTCTCCAGAAAAAAAAAAAATAAAAAATCACAAGAATTGAGTGGGGGGGAGGGAGAACGGAAGGGAAAGAAACAAAGAAACATCAGATTTCAGATGGCTAATTAGCAAGTACATCTTTAAGCTTGCATCTTTATGACAACTAATTATGTTAATAAGCCACACAGTGACTGACTCCTTTTTTAGAAAGTCAAAGAAGTTAGAATTCACTCTACAGCTACAATTTAAGCAGACAGCTGTTGAGGGATACATTTTGAAAGCTGTGTGTGGGAGTTACAACAAAGGTAAGGCTGGCCATGACAGCAGCTTTCACAACTGCTGATGTTGTAGCTCCTTCTATTCAATATTAATAAATTCGGTATGCAATTATTTTGCCATCTGTCTCCTGTAGAACCATTTATTTCTGTCTGTCACGTAAATACACCAAGAAAATACATTGACTAATTTTCTCAAATATAATAACTAATAAATTACTATAATGAGGTTTTGTATAACCTGTAAGAAAATAAGGCAATTATTAACGAGTTATCTTTTTTCTCCTATGCATAATTGCCAAGACAAATTACTTAACTGTAGAATAACATTATCATATCTTTCAGCATGTTCTAAGAAGTGTAAAAAAAATACCTATGAAAATTATTATTGGCCTAAATTCTGAAGTTCAAGCTCAATTGGTTCAAATCTACTTTCCAGTTTTGTTACACTCTAATATTTCCACAAGAAACTTAGTTTAGCTGTTTTTCTTTAGATAAAACAAAATAAAATAAATAAAATGTTTTGTGTGGATGTATATTTATTGAAACACAATCAAATGTGTGTGGAACAAATTTCTGATCTGCAACTAAACTTTAGGAAGGGAAACTGTTAATGAGAAGAAAATCATATGCAATGAAAATAAACAATCTTTTGTGCTCTAATTATTTCTTGCTAAAAGGACATTAAAAGGATATTTGGGAAATGCTGAGGAAACAGAAAAGGGGGTGAAATTACGAAGGTTAAAACTGAGGCGTAATGCCTTGCTTGGTGGCAATGATGTATTCTGTAACAAAACTTCTGTCAGGTGAGGAAAATGGACTTCTTATTGTTTTCAGACCTATCAGTCAGAGAAGTAAGAAAGTACTAGAACCAAGTTTGACTTTTACTGCATGCAAACACAGGCTCTAGAAACAGGGTAAGATCAGCAACCTGGATGGCAGAACTACTGCTTAGTGGATGGCAGGGCATCTGAACAAGAAATATAAACACTCTAGTCTGAATAATCTTTCTTCATGCAAAAAAGACTAGTGCCATTACATGGCAGTTAGCAAGTACTTTTAATTTGCAAATCTGTCCAATTTTTCCTTTTATGTTTTCAAGACAGTAGATAAAATTAACGTCACTAGGAAATAATTGATATTGCAAAATTAAGTTACAGTAGAAAGCATCATATCTAATTTAACCACTTCAAAAATATTTTTTACATAAAAACAATAGAATCAACAATATATCATTTCTCTAAGTCAGAAGCTTTTACTCTTAAATGTATTTATAACTAAAGAAATGTTTTGGGCTGGGAATACTAATGAATAATGAATTTATTTCACAATCAAATTATTCAGCTGTAGTTGAAGTTTAAAGAAAGGAATCCTCCTCCCTCTGCTGTGTTCTTCACCCTCCAGTACCAAGAAACTAAGTGTGTATTTATACACATACTATATAAATTCTGTTTGTGATAGAAGCCAGGATCACAGATCCCAAAATAGCAAGTACAGGATAACAAATGAAAGTGAAGGTCTCTGAATGACTCTGAAGATGAATGTCGGTTTTCACCTAGAAATAACTTTCCTGTCTTTATGACTGCTCATTCCTTGGTCTCTGGGCTGAAATTAATTCTGAATGAAAATAAAACCAACTGCTTATTTCTCACAAATTGCTCAAGGCAGTCAGCAGAAAAGTCACATAACTTTGGTTCATTTTGAACAGAACTTTCAGAGATTGGTTTTGGTGTATATGGGATTACTTGAGCTCTAAAGAAGGTTTATGTATCTGCTGAAGAAACATTTTATGCAAAAGAAATGCTTCCATTCTATATCCCAATAAGAAATTGATAAAGATATAGGGAATCTAATGGAATGATCCCTGGATTTGTAGCATCAATCCAGAGACTATCTATGTAAGCCAGACTAAAGCATCATATCATTTGACAAAGAAATGAGAACTGGGTTTTTGGGGTTTTTTTTTTAATTAAAAAAAAAATCTGAGACAAAACACACAACCTGCAAAAATAGCAGCAATATCCACAGAAAGAACCATAATATATAGAGGACTATTTTCACATAATGTAATTTATGGTTGCTTCTGTGGATAGCTCAGGTTTTATTGTGTTATTTCTGGTGGTCAGTAAGAAAATAAAGTTTTGATTGTCTGCCAGCTGAAAGTTTAGATTGTTGTCTTCCTTTCGCTCAGCAATAAACATCGGGACAATTTTCTTTAATACTGATAATCACTTCTTTCCCTATGCTCAGTTGGGTCAGGTAGACACATGAATACAACCACACCTAGGAGAAGGGGACAATGAATCATGGCAATCTTTACTGGACGACTATTCTGAAATGTTCCATGATATAATCTCAAAGCACCTGCAGAAATGGAAACTGTATCCATTAGGTTGTTCAGAACTGTGACAGAATCAGAAAGAAGCTAGGTTATGTGATGTTGGAGTGACCTGCTGTACAGCATGATTTCATTGTGATTTCCCTTTCTGTTTTATTTTCTTGCCCTACCTAATGGCAGCCTCCACTCCAGAGCTTCAAAACTGGGGATGCAGGGAAAGGAAGGCAAGAGGCTGTAGCAACGAGATCGCATAATGCAGAAGTGATTGGCAGGAAGAGTAAAGCAGAAGATAATGCAGATGAGATGATTATTAGTGGAAAAAGTACATTAATGAGGTACTAAACAAGGAGATCTGAGGGAACAAAAAATGAAAGAAAAAGGAAAGGAAACAACCATCCCTGGTAATCTGACCCCACCACCAACTCTACAATTTACATTGATGGCATCAGGGGAAATTTTTTTTGCAGACATCTGAATGCAGATATGTTTACTTGATATGAGACTGTTTCTTCTAATTACCCCAACCTGTTGCTAGTCTTTAACTCAGGGTAAACTTTAATAGATGAGTCATTTTACTCTCTTCCAGATAACCCAGCAAAAATTCTCCAGACATCATTGCTGCTTTGTCCACAAATAGGGGACGATCTCATATTGCAGTAAAGAGGCACAGGACTCATTAACAAGCAATAGCCAGCAGCAAACAAGACAATTATCTGAGTGAATGCTCCTGCTCTGCTCTCAGGATGGCTTAAATTAACCTGTTTAACATTGCATTGAAATCGAAAGGTAAAAAATGCTCCAGCTCTCAGGTGGAAGGCAGAGTTTCAGCTAAGAGGAGTATTGCTTTAAGGATGCTTTCATTACAGAATTCCCAGGAAACAGTAGCTTACCACATTCTAGTTGGCATCTTTTTAAGGCATAGATTATTTCCTAACCTATTTTAACTTGTCACTTATTCCATTTGAGAATCAAGACCAGGCTGTTCACTTGCTCTAAACTAAGGCATCCAAAAAGTTTTAAGAACCAGCTTATAGAGTGCTTTTTCATATGGATTTGAAGTGAATTGGAGCTCAAATTTGAGTTCGTATTTAAGCTAAACTGTAAACATATACCCTGGGATAAAAAGGAACTAGAGAGTCTGAGGTATTAGGCATGGGGGAGGGAGATGGGGGGGGGAGAATGTATGAGAATATAATCTTCTTGATTGCATCTTTGTTAAGTTTCCTTTTATCCTTCTTCAAAAAACACATACAGGTAAAACTTTCCATCAATAAATTACAGTAAAATGGTAACAAAAAAAAAAAAAACAACCCAAACCAATGACAGGCCATTCATGGCAGTTGCAAAAGTGCATTCTATACTTTTACAGTTTGAGTACATTAGGGTTTTTTACTTCCACTATTGCTCCCAAAGCAACAGAAGTAACTAGTTCTGATGTAGGTGGTCAAGTCACAAGTCTGTCACTCCTCAATCACAACTACAACACATATACTAGCTTGAGATAGACAGGTTTTCTTCCCGTTTATTTCCCAAGCTTTTTGTAATTTACCAGAATTTAGCTTATTTCTGTTTATTTTTATATTCTCTGTTTGTCATGCCTGGTAACTGGAATTTTATTGCTTCATTGTTATTTCACAGATGCTGACATAGTAGCTGTGCAGTCAGCATTGCATTTCCAAGCAAACCCAAGCAGATGTGGCTATTTTAACATACGTGATCCCGACTGGTCCCTCTGGCTGAGATACAAACCCCAGCACTGAAGCAGTTTCTTACATTTCCAGAGCTTAGAGCTCATTAGACCTAGAGATATTCTTTTAGAATTGAAGAACCCACAACAGATATGAGAGCAATGTAAATATTCTTCCCAAGCATACTCAACCTACTTTATAACAACACAATTTAAAGGGATTCCTGCCTTCTGGGTCATTTGGTCAGAGATTAATGCTGTAATGCTCTTCAGCTGGTGGAACATTTTGTAGCAACAGCACTGTTTTCAGTAAGAGTCTGAAATCATCTGTACCCAAACTGCAGCTGATAGAAAATTTCAGTATCTTAGTGATTTGGTTTTTAATCTTAAGTCAACAAGAGATTCTGTCTGTCTTCCCAGTAGCTGGTTTGTTAAGATAGAAATAAAAAGCAGCCCCATTCATATATTAAGCAGAATTTAATTTTCTGTTTTTTGTTATGTTTTTATTCCACATAATCACATGCTTAGAGGGAATCTACATAATCTAAAAACTTTTAAAGCTAAATCTTTCATGCTTTTCTTAGAGTACCTAGATTTTTTTCCATACTTTTTGTTCATCAGTCATAATACCCCCAAATTCAGTACTCATCATATACATGACAGAATTACAAATAAACTTGTATGAATACTTTAAAGCATGAGGACAAAAGAAATACACAGAGATATATATTATTCAAATTATTATATAAGAATCATCCATTATCTCTATTTAAGATTAACAACTTTGAATTAAAAAAACCCAACAAACCGACATATATAACCTGATCCATAATCTGGGAAACTAAACAATACCATCTAGTGAATCCATTTGAATATGCTATATGGAGTAAGATAGACAGTCATCAGTTTTAAATCAGCAAGTTTAATTTCTGTTCAGATGCAAAGTAGGGATAATACAGTTCAATTCATCACAGAGAAAAAACAGATGGCTTTTAGATAGATTTAATATAATTCTTTGTTCTTGTTCAGCTTTCCTTTCCCACATAACAAAATAATTAAAATAGTCTTTCCTTCCAGATGACCACCAAATTTTGAATAAATGCAGACATTTAGAAACATAAAACCGATGCCAATTTAGGAATATGCTTCAGATTTATTTGATTCCAGTCATGAGCTAAGCCTCTGATCATCAATTGACCTAATTCCACCTGGGATGCTGAAAGGCCACCCTCTGGTCAATCTGACAATACAGAAGTAGCAAGTGTTATCCTAGTAACTCTCATGCATGTGATGGAAGAATGTAGGAACTTTATTAAATTTTCCTTTCCTTAGTGATGCACTGTAGGAAGAGTGGCCCAGGGAAAGAGACAGTTATGCTTGTTGGAAGGAAGCCATGGGATCAAGAGGTAAAACAGTAAAGCACAAGATGGAATGTGCTGGACATTGTGATTTGGTGTATGCAGATGTCTGTTAAACTTAACTTGTGATCTTATAGATAAGGATGTAATTAATGCAGGAAATGTAAATCTATGTGTTGTCTTGTAGGGATGTAAATTTGTGCGTTATCTAGCAGGGAGGTAGTATGGTATGGGAGTCCACCAGAGTGGGACAACCTTCTAGATAAGGAAGTTGTAATTCTTGTGTAAACTACGTTTGTACTGGAACCTGACTGCTGGCTGCTGCCTCAGCTATCTAGAGGGTATAAAAGCTTGTTTAGCTATTACTAAAGTTGTCCTTGATCCACCACAATTAGAGTCTATGCCTTCCAATATGTCACAATGCACATCTTTTCATTACAGAAGAAGAAAAACTTGACAGGAGCTCAACAGCAAAGCATCCAGATCCAGTATTCATTCATAAATTATACTTGCTAATGATTTCTAGCATAGTTAGAGTTTCAGAAACATTCACACTTATCACAGCCTTTTAAAATTAATCTCAAATAATCTGCTTCCTAAGGTTCGTCTCAATTTTTTCCAAGGTCTAGCTTGATGTTAACATTGCCTCTCACTGAAAGTGCCATTTAGCATGGATTCTAATACACTGTGACCCTAACATATTTCTGTCTTGAGAAGCATAGTCTAGAACTAAATAATAGACAAATACATAAGAGCGCTTAGTGTCACAATATAAATGTGTTTTGATACAATCATCTAGTCATTATTAAACACATATCTATGCAACTCAAAGAATAATTTCAAGCATCATCTCTGAATTCCCTGCATATAAATATTTCCAATTCCTCTATCTTTAGCTGACAAAACGGATTAATAATTGATTGGTCTTTGGATTTAAGCATTTAACTTAAGGAACTGCTAGCATGCTCTCCGTTGCCTCTTGGAAAAAAATCCTCATAAATTTAGACTAGAAACAGTCACCATGAAAGAAGGTCTGAGGCTAGCTGTTTTTCTACTAGAGCTAGATTCCAAAAGGATCTTTTGCCATGAACAAAGTGCCTTGGAAAAAGACAGAGGAAATTTGGTGTAAGAATTAACATAAAAATACTTTAATATGTTTATCTATCAGCACTAACTTTCACATTCTTTAGATGAGTTGCTACCACAGAAAGTTTCTTATTACATATACTCCAAGGTAGTATGTGGTTAAAAATAGACATATAGTTATGACTGAATTAACACAACATTCAGTGTTATATTTAGAAACATAAAACTATAACTAGAATATATTGCATACTGCCATTTAATTAACATACTTATGAGCACAGACCTTTCCAACCAGAAACACTATTTCTATATAAATAGATTGTTGAAAATAATTGCTAGTGTAAGGAAATAATTCTGCTTTGTACTCTATTTCCTGATTAACTCATTTAATAACCATCACAAACTCCCTCAGAACCCAACAGAAGCTACACCTCCTTGGTGATACAGGCAGTGTCACTCGGGCTTAATTTTGAGGAACAGCAGGGCTCAAATCAAAGATTGTTTTCTCAGTCTGCCTCCCATTACCTCAATGTCTGATTTGCCTTGATCTGATATGGTAGCAGCATCCTTTAGCTGCTTTTATTTAAAAAAAGGAACTGCATTCCTCAGAACTGATCTATCAGAGCAGGAAAACTGCTTCAACAAGAAGCAATGAGCAACTTTTTTTCCTATTACTGTTCCTATAATACAACTGCCAGAATAAGAATACGACACTAAGAGGCACCTTTGCCTCTAGAAATCTTTAATTGAAGGTTATCGGTATTCTTACAAGCAGAAGTAAACTGAACTCCAAAAATATTTCCCTAGCTTGTTGCACTATTAGTCAAAAAATATTTGCATATAATTTAAAAGACACTTTTACAACACGCATTAATTCAGTATCCTAAAGACACAAAATATCCTTAACTGTGAACATGTGACTTTAGTTGATGCATTATAACACAGAAATAAAAATGTCATTCTGTCTATGTAATGTTGTTGGAGGATAATCCATGAGCCCAGGCAAAAGCTAAATAGAAATTATTTTTTTTTAATACATTAAAAGAATGTGTCCATTCATAGGATGAGTGGACAAAAGTCTTCATGAATAGAAGCCTGGTTTCTATAATCCTCTGAAAATTTCCTACAAAGTTTAAATCAGCTCTCCACACCCCCATGTATATCATCATAACACAGAGAACACTCCCTCTGGGAAAAAAAAATCAATTTTAGTGGACAGAAATGAAATTCAAAGTGGTCTTCAGTGACACTAGGTAAGGAACTTCTTTTCCTTTTTCTATACTTATTTTTCTTTTCTATAAAATTGGAGAATATTATTGCATTTTTTTGTAAAGTATTTTAAGATCTACTAATGAAATAACTGGTTGCTTTGGGTGGTTTGATGGATGGGGTTTTTTGATATACTATTGAAATTACCATTAAAAACAAAGAAAGAAAGAGCTGGACAGTGTTTCTATAGAGCTATCCAGAGCAAGTGACTACTGATTTTGGAAAATATGTGTTCTATCTTTTGGATTTTCAGGCCAAACCAAGAAACCTCAAAAAGATCAGTAACCAGCATGAGGCAAGCTGCCTAACGCTCTCTAATAATTTAAATCCTCTTTGTTCTGGAAGACAGAAGGTACATAATGACTGGAGAAGAACCTACAAGAAACTTTTATCCAAATCACTCTTAAAAAAAAGGTGGGAGGGAGGAGGGGTCAGGGGTGAGGAAAAAAACCCCATATAACTGGAAGTAGGAAGGAAAGAGTAACTGAGAAAACTAGATAGAAACATTTGGAAAGAGACATATCAGGATCTATTAAGTATTTCCTTCTGATTAACCAGAATAATTTTGATGCTAGTGAAGGAGTATATAGTCACATATAAAGCCATAGCAGATGCTAAAATGCAGACAGTTGAGCTAAGAAGTTGTTTAGTAGTTTGCTTAGAACCACAGGAGAGAACAGACAAAACAAAAAGGCTGGGCACCAGAATGACAAGCATCTTATACTAAAGATGCTTATGGCACAGAGATAAAAACATCTCCCACCAAGGGCGCATGTAATTCATGTAAATACTTATATGAGAGAACATATATTGAACCTGGATTTCTGTTATACTCCCGAAGCAGCAACAAAAAAGAAATACAGAAAGGACTGTCATATTTAAGTATTCTCCAGCTGTTTCATGCTCTTCTGCTATCCCATCTGCCAAAAGAATTTTATTCCTTCCTTTTCTTCCCTCATATTTTCGTGTTTAACTTGGGCCACTGAATTGCGAGAGTCCCAGCAGAATAGGAAAAAATTTTGTTCAAATATTCAGTGTCATAAATGAAGTTTTTAATAATTCCCTCTGTAATAAATGTTCTAATTTTAATGTGCCAAATGTATTCATTGTGCCTACTGTAGACACAATGTAGCCCAAATAGTCTTTTATAATACTAGAACACCTCAACATTTGTTGCCCTTCTGTAATTACAAACTTTCAGAATAGATAGTCCAAGGATAACTTTTACTTTAAGTGACATTTTAAAATTATGTCAAAGAACAATAAATACAAGCCTAGTGTTTTTCCACACATTGAAATTCCTCTCTTCTTTACTTGTATATGTCAAACCTTAACCCAAACTATAAATACAGTTCAGTACACATTTTTGAGGCCTGGCAAGCCAGTTGCTGCCACTTTCATATTCAACTAACATATGCACAGGCATGTGGCCATATTAATAATTCTCATTGGTCTCAGGAATGCCACTGAAAACTCACTCTTCCATACATCATTCTGAAGCAGAAAAGTGTGCAAAAGGTTCAAATTTTGAGTGGGTATCTAATAATCCAAGCAACTCCCAAATCTACTCAGAGCATACTACTGCACTGCCTCAGTTCTGTCCTTCATTTACACATACTGAATTCAGCACTTTGCCCCATTTGACTCTCTCAGCACATTTCATAAGGGTTGGGTTTTGTTTTGGGGTTTTTTTGACAAAAGAACAGGAGAAAAACTAAAAGCAAGATGACCATACCTCAACCTGCTACACAATAACCTTCTCTGACTGAAAAATAATGGCAGGATCTTTTTAAATAGCTACATTTTTACTATTGTCAGTGGTCCCCAGTTGGAAAAGGAGAGACTTACAGAAGCAGAAAAAAGTTTCTGTGCAGCTTGTGCCTACTGAGGACACTACACTAGGATTATGCTTATTATTACAGGACACATCAGATTACAGTCAACTTTTTTTATATACTTGTATATTAAACAGAATATTCAGAAAACAAAACAAGATTATGGACATATCACAAAATCTTTGAGACACACTCATTTCCCCAAAACTCAAGTAATACAATGTGATTCACACAGTATGAGAGATTATTCTAGCAAAGTTCCTGAGGGGTTTTTTTTTCTGTTTTTTACTATATTGCTGTTGACTGCACATTCTGTCCTCACTGCTGGTGAAGAAAAGACCATTAATTCTGTCTCAAGTAGTTTTATATGGCTCTTATTTTAGACAAAATAGCTACACTTATGTTGTAATATTTTTCAAGTGTGTTCTGCAGACAGAGAAGAAAGTCAGTGTCTAGCAAGACAAACTGCTTGTCTCCTTTCATAGAACATGTAAATGTTTAATTCGTATGACTTTCTCTGACTAACAACTGTCCAAGCAAGATTTATGTAATACATATAATCAATTCCAACAGCTAACCATAAGGAAAATTTAAGGGATATTAAATATATTTTCAATAGTAAAAAAAATGAAGAAGCTTTCTAGCGTTTAGGATTTTCTGGAGGACATCTCTAACTTTCCAGTGGTATTTCATCAAAAGAGTAAAATTAATGGTACCTTTTTTGATACAAATAAAAAAAGAAGAAAATGTAGAACTGGAAATAAGTTAATTGTAGCAGTTGTGTTCTTATGACATTTAGTACTTGGCTTTGAATGTTTTTCTCCCTTTATCTGCTTTTAGACCCTTAGACCCACATCAAAGACTTTCAAAAATGATCAAACAAGTAACAGTATGAGGGTAAGCAATGAAGCAAACTATCGCAAACGACAGCAGTTAGGAATTTTGCCATTCTTAAAAAAAAAACCCAAACAACAAGAAAAAAAAATATTTTATTCTAAAATAGACTCAGACAGCAATCAATATTGCATGTATGATGAACAACTGATCTTTTCAACTATGTTTCTTTCATGGCTTTTCTAAAACTCGAACTCTATATTCCAAAATGACTACATAGTAATTTTGTCATCAGGGATTATTTCAGTGACTTCACAGATTTGTAAATAACTGTGTAAACTTCAAGGTCACAGAGAATCAAAACCATTTGTTTTAAAACTTTATCTTGCATTTTTGTAGGTATTTTAACCTTTTCTATTCATTAATTAATTTGTCTCCAGAAATAGTAACCAAGTGGTTATACCTGACAAAAACTAGAGATCTGCAACATTTAGTTTTCTAAGGCACTAGGAGATGAAGATGTTTCTTCTCCCCGAATTACAACATATACACATGCTATAGGTTAAAAAGTTCCTGTTTCATTTAGGAAATGGGAAAGTAAAATTTAAAAGAGCAAGAAAAGAAGGAAGAGAAAAATAATCTTTGAGAAACTGGGGGGAAGAGCAGAGAAGGAAAGGTGCATGTCCCCAGGAACATAGCTCAGGTGTAATACTCCCTCTCAAAAAGGTATTATAGTTAAACTTAATCTGCAGGCTATTTGAACATCAAGACTGCTAAAAACTTTTCAGATAAAAATCCAAATAAACCAAGAATTTTAAACAGCATTGGGCTGCATAATTCTGCCTCAAAGACAAATTGGTCAGCTGTCTCCCTATCAGTATTACAACTCCAAATTGTTTCCTGTGGATAGGTGTTCAGTACAAATTGTGCTGAACTTAGGCAGTCAGGGGCTATGATTGTCCTCTCTCATATGCATGTTTGAATAAATATTATCTCAGCGTAATGACACTTGTTCATCTGATTGCCACACAGAGTCTTAGGAATTAGACTTCCTTTGCAAAGGAAGCTTTTAACGCCATTTTATCATGAAATCAGAAAATCAACACACTAGGATTTTATCGGTTTTTAATGCAGCACTGATTTATCCTTCAATGACAAAGGTAGCTGTAAAAATGTATTTAAGACTTAGTATAGTAGAATTAAGACCAGATTCACATAAAAAATAAATGGCAAATAACTTTTATGGACCCAGCTGATCAAGTGGGGGGGGAAGTATCTTTGCCAACAGGGTGATCAATTCAGTAAGGAGAACTTTAAATGATGAATAACAGGGGAAGGAGATGATGAACAATAATCAACTGGGAAAGCAGTGGTCCAGGCTGGCAAGAAAAGTGCTATAGGTAAAAGAAACCTTCTGATAACACACAGGGCTGAAAGGCATCCACTTCAAGAACATGAACATAAATATGTGAATGCCTGCAGGACAGAATCATGGGAAAAGCTCTTGTACCTTTTCTGGGAAATAGTATGACTGGGTGTCTGTCTCCAAAGAGCCTGCACTTATGCACACAGCACAGAGAACAAAAAGGAGGACCTGGAGGTTATGACCTTAGTAGGATCGCAGCTGCTTGGTAGGACAACGTACATGCCTGAAGCGTTACAATGAAGTGTACAGGCGCTTTAGGAAGGATAGTCCAGTTAAGTGAGAAGGGAGGATCACCCTTTGCATGAGACCAGTAGGAATGCTCAGAACCACACTGAGGACAGCTAATGAGTCAGGATTGGCAGCTAAATAAGGTATATCCACTACAATCTCCAGCCATGGTCCCTTTGGACAAGACTGTGAGGTTTAATATTGCAATGAACTTCTCCCCTTGCCCCTGCCTCAGTTTGGGCTTATCCACAGACTGCAGTCCCTTTGGGGTGTACCTGCTCCAGGTGGAGCTTATCTGTGAGTCGCAATCTCTCTGGTGATAGACCTACTGCAGCATTGAGTTATCAACAAGCGCAGTCACTTCAAGGTTTACTTGTTCCAGTGCGGCCTCCTCTGTGGGCCACAATGCCTGCTCCAATGTGGCCTTACCAACAGTGACAGTCACTTCAGTCCTTTCAAAAATAAAGATTCTCTCATGGGCTCATCCATGGCCACACGCTTTGACATGCTCCAGAATGCACAGCCACCAATGCTTCAAGATGCACCTGCTGCATTATGGATTTATCTACAAAGATGCTTCAAGGTGTGTGTGTGTGTGTGTGTGTGTGTGTGTGTGTGTGTGTGTATAAAAGCATGGACTTAGACCACAATCCCTTCAGAGACATACTTGCTGTGGTACAGACATAACAACAGCCGCAGACGTTTTGAGATAGACCTGCTCTGGGGCAGTCTTTTTCATGGCCACAAATGCTTTGGGCTGTCATGCTTCCTCATAGTGTCATCCACAGGTCACAGTCCCTTTAACTCAAGTTCCCACTGGAGTTCCAGCCTGTTCAGTCCAGCAGCACAGAAAGAGCAGCATTACCTTGGTCATCTGCCGGTCCAGACGCATCGCCACTGCTGTTATCAGGGTGTTCCCAGGCACAGCAGAGTATGATGATCAGCAGTACAGCAAGCAGCAAAAGACAAAAGCAGCCACTAATGAGCATTAGACTCTACTACACAGTAAGGCAAGCAAGCCCTGTGCCAAGCACAAGAACCTGACAATAGCTAAAGAGTAAAAACAACTATAAATTTGATCTGCCACATTCTAATTTAATCTCTTGTCACCTTAAACCCTTTGAGCCCTATTTTGCCACTAAAAAGAGCTTTTGTAGTCTAACCTCAGCTGGCTGCTAAGCCCCCACAGCCACTCACTCACTGCCCACCACCAGAATGGGTGAGAGAATTGGAAGAGTGAAAGTGAGAACACTTGTGGGCTGAGATAAAGACAATTTAAAAGCTAAAGCAGATGCCACACGTGCAAAGCAAAACAAGGAATACTTCCCACTGTCATGCAGGTGTTCAGGAAAGCAGAGGTCCATCACACATAATGGTTACTTGGGAAGATAAATGCCATCACTCTGAATGCCACCTCCCCTCCTTCCTTCCTCTTCTGCCAAGTGCCTTATACACTGAGTATGACTTTGCAGGGTATAGAATATCCCTTTGGTCAGTTTGGGTCAGCTGTCCTGGCTGTGTCCCCTCCCAGCTTCTTGTGTACCCCGAGATATCCAACAGGCTGGGCAGTGTGGGAAGTGGAAAAGGCCTTAACACTGTAAGCGCTGCTCTGCAATAACAAAAACATCTCTGTATAACAAAACCATCTCAGTATTACCAACACTGTTTTCAGCACAAAATATAGCCCTGTACTAGCAACTATCAAAAAAATTAACTGTAGCCTACCTGAAAACAGGTCTCTTTTCTACAAGGCTTTTTGTAGAGATTTATTGGTTAATCTGTGAAGTGGGCCTGTCTGGATGAAAATAACACAAAATAAGTTCTATTTCTCTCAATTTCAGCCATCACCTGGTGAAGACTCATCAGGCTGCATTATAATCACACACTTCTTTGCATGTGCTCTACAAATAGACTACAGTTTTTCAAAATATGGCATCATAATTTGCAACATTAACTAGATAATCATTCTCTCTATTTCTCTGAGTCTCTGCAAAATCCATTATGCTACTTCTGTATTTCCTCTTGCCTTTCACATACATATCTTCACACAATAGAAAATTCTTTATGTACTCTATGTACATGAAGCGTAATCTTCCACAGGCAGAAAGCCCTGAAAATGTTTTACATATCAGCCTGCAAAATTTTCTCTTGTGGGTAAAATGCATTTAACTACTGGACTGTATGTTATACAGCATGGTGTGAAATATGAAATGCAATGTTGTACAACTCAACTTGCTGGCATTATAGGCCATGAATAATAATCACAAAACAATTTACTAGTATTAGTGTTGAATTTCCAGATGTAAGCCACAAGGCTGGACTATCTTACATAGGCTGGTATATCTTACATCTAACACCAGCATATGTGAGCTTAAATAAAAATTTTGTCTGTCATCCTATTGAACTTCAAGATTGTTCTCTGCAACCACATCTCTGAGGTTTGCTATGTTTCTTATCAAGCAGTTACTCACAAGTTTATGGACCTTTCCATCCTGTGTTTTGTCCCTGTGCTAGAATTCATTTGACTCATGAAGTAATGTTTGTGTTGGGTGTATGTTACAACCTTGCATTTTCAAGAACTTAGCTATTACTCATGAGTTTGGAGGAAAGCTTAACAACTGAAGTCTTACTAGCTAAAAAATTGCAAGAGCTAACCAGAGGCTGATTTATTTATTTTTTCCTAAGAAACAGGCAATACTTCAAATATAATATACACAGATAGCATTACTTCTCACTTATTCAGCACCATTCTGAATAATTTCTCTCTGTAATTCCCACTGTATGGCAATGGGATTCTAGTTCTTTTCTGCAGCATTAAGTCTCTTTTAATCTCTTCTGAAAACATCTCTCTCCTTTCTCCTTATATCTCTTAAATAATAAATAGCAGATGTCAAGGGAGAAAAAAAGCCCATAAGGCAGGATAAATAAAGTTAACAGGAAAAGTTTTCAGTTTGTTTTTGGGTGTTTTGTTGTTTCTATGAAGTCTGCCTTTGATTATTAATGGCTTCCACGATCACAAAGTTAGTACATTCTTCTCTTATTAAAACAAATAACTTCAGTCCTCAGACTTTATGGTTCTAGTAAAACATTTTTCTAACAGCAAGAGAAGTGCATACAATACAGAACGTCCATCAACAGCACCATCCATGGCCATATAACCATCTTTCCCAGTACTCTATAAAAGAAATGACAATTATCTTTCTGCATCAATAGGAAAATACTGAGACACATTTTAGGGAAAAAGAGAGCCTATTAGCTTTTTTGTCTCATCATCTGACTATCCAAAGTACTGATCATTCTAGGAATTCCTGTAGGGAAACACCCTGCTTATCAGCTATATCAGGGAAATGGATGGAGTGCTATCTTGCAAAGTCATGTGCTGACTTACCAAGAAAAGCATCAATTCTGAGTAAAGACAATGGTTGACTGAAAATGAAGAGCAGAAATGAAATCTTGTACATGAAAAATAGTTTAATTTATGCAAAAGTATGCAGCATGACCACAATGGAACAGTGCAGAAATAAAGAAACACAGAGAAGTTAGAAATCAAGAGGTGTACTTGGTATCTCAGTCTTTTAATGAAGATGACTTGCAAGGAAACAATTATTACGTAGTTAAGTTCATGATGTTTTCAAAGTGAGCTAAAAAAAATGGAAATATTATATTAAAAATAGAAAGGAAATCATAGTTTGGCCCACTCCCTGCTTCTCACTGTGAAATACTGACTTGAGAACTCCTACCACCTGTGCAGAACCAGGCTTGAAAAATGAAGTAGGGTCATGTCAGCATATTTATTGGAATAAATAATTTTCAGTATCATGAATTGTGAACAGTGTTCACATCAAAGTATCTAGAGCTTGGACTGTAGTTTTGTTTCTATAATGAGTGCTGTTTTCTCATGGGTCAATAATCTTGACAAACTAGTAGCTGGAATGGCTTTCTTACAAAGCAATAAACAACAAATAATACTTCCTCAGCCAACTCTAAGAAATAACACTTACAAAAGAGGTAATTTTTGGCATATTTATTGAAAACTTGTCCTCTTCCAGGCTAACTTCATTATTTTGAAGCCAGAATAATTACTTCTTACAGTTCCTACAGGAAAATACTGGGAGCAAAATCAGCTCAGTGAGACATCTGGTTTTCTTTAATAGCATTCATAATTTAAAGATGTGACTTTATAGGTATAGCACCTAACCCTTCCCAATCCCCAACTATACATTTGAGTATGTGGTTTATTGGGCAATAGGAATATTTTTATTTAGCTATTCAGATTTTAATTATGCCCCCACAGTTCATATTGCTCTGTCTAGCAAATTTAAGGGATTTGGTGTTAGTAAAAAAAAATGAATAAAATCACACTATAGGCAAAAAGTGTTTGGATTTTGGTAGTACTCTTGTACTCGTGTACTTACATGTAGTTAGCAGTTAGCATAGACAAGTAAGAGAAGATCAACAAATCTGAATGATTAGGTTGAGAATTTACTGCTCACACTGTGTGAATTTTATCAGTAATTTCAACTAGCTCCACTCTGGCTGAAGGGACTTAGTGTTCACTGGTGTCTGATGTGAATCAAGCACACTCCTGGAGAGTATCTGTAATTTAGTTTAGTCTGAGAGGGATTCAGTTCAGGCACTCAGACTTCTACATAACATCAACCAAAGCACAGCAAGCAAAGACAATTGGGCTCTTGAAAAATGCACTTTTGTTTCAAACTAAACCACTAATGTTCATCACACAGACACATTCCCAGATATATTAGTCTTTCTCACAGGACAGAATTAAACATCAGTGCTCATCTGATTTGTTCTGGGATAATGATCATGTAAATAATTTTAAGAAACATAAAACCATGGGAAACATTACCCTAGGGGAAATGAACTTTCAACATATAATCAGAAAACAAAATGTTTTCATTCATAGTAGGAGGTAGCTATTCTTGAAAGTCATTGACATCTATTCCTCTTTATCAAATGAATGTTAATTAGCTCACTCTCGCAGTCCTAAATCTCCATAGATATCAGTTTGAAGTTGTAGATTACTTTAGCACTCATGCAAATTTCATGTTTTCCCAGAGACAAGATTCCCTGTGTCCTGAATTCATTAACTGGAACATTTTATCCAAGGCTTCAGTTCTTACTTCTGATAGAAAACAGCCTCACCAATCTGTTACATGGAGGTATTGAGGGCACGGTGCTTTTTGAGACCTTGGTTACCAGCCAGATTAACTTCATTCTTCAGTGTGTACGTAAACTGAAGTAACCACTGAGCAAACAGGAGATGAGTTACGTTTCACTGTCAGTGAGTTTGACAAGACTTTCACCTTATATTCACCATGTCTTAAATTCGTGATATAATGGCCTACTAGGTGGAAGAATATTAATAAATTTTTCTTCAGCTAAGGAAAATAAGAGAGGGAACATCAGTTAAGTGAGCTGCACATCCACAGACAGAACCGGACCACCTCGATTAAATCCAGCAGTGGGACAGAAGCCTCATAGTTAGAATTAAATTCCAGATCTTGGGAGAATTTTCTGTGATGGATTACCAAGAACAACTGATAGAAGCCATTTTAAAGGCAAGAAAATGTTTCTAAAATAAAATTCTCATTAGCTGCAGATACTTAAATTACATGGATTTTATTAGAAATTGGAAAGACTTATTTGCAACTTTAAAAGTCTGAGGGGAGACACTGGGGCAGACAGAGATATAAATAAAAAAAAAAGGTATGGAATAGCTTGCCTGTCCTCTGGAAGATGCCAAATTAAATTCTGATTTAAAAAACCATATTGTTTTGGACCCAAATAACGTTTTCAGCCTCAGAGATGAAAGCCTGTCCACTACAAAATAAAATAAAACATATTTTTATTTTGAAGAAATAAGAGGGTAAGATAGATAGGATATAGTTGAATGGTCTTTACTAAGAAATGGCTCTAAAAAATTATTTCTAAATAAAAAACGGTTACACATTTTTCCAGGTTTACACAGCTAGTGGATATTATTGCTTCCAGGCTATATATACCAATTAGAAATGCAGATATCAGTATTGCTCTTCAACAGCAGGAAAAAAAACAACACAGCTGATCAAGTTCGCTTGTTTAGAAGTTACTATCACCATCTAGTGGCAGTTTACAGGAGTTTAGCCAGAACATTCTTCCATGCAGTACTTTTGTTTATTATGTAAGAACGATACATTCAGATGCTTTCTATTCGCATTGCACTCATTTAAACACAACAGTTAAATTTTTGGCTAGCATGATAATGTAGAACATAATTATCATTTATTTAAACTATATCTTCATAATATTTGTGAAAATCTAAAATTCATCTTTCCTGGCTGTTTGCTGCCCTTTTCTCACAGACATACTCACATACTTTGGGACCTAGACAGATGCCTTCCTACTGTGTTTAATAAAGATTAAGTATTCACAATGTTAGCTTTTTAATTCTATTTTTTCAGAATAAATTAATTTTGCAAACAATTATTACTATAATGTAACTTTTTTTTAAGTTTATGTCAGCCTTACAGTCTCACAGAGGATGCTGTGAAACACTTTTTAAAGTATATACTGCTGTCATGGTGAAAAACCTTTGTAACTCCAGTTAAGAAACATAATTTGTTCAAAACGTTTGTTCTGATGTTGTGTATACCACCTTTCCAACCACTCCATTTTTATCTCCTCGTCTTATTTTCCCTATTTACCCTCTATTGATATAGAAAGAATAAATGCTGTTATTACATGCTAATCTATGGTAATAGCAAGTTCTATTAAACAAACACGTGCCTGTAGTAAATGTCATTTCTCAAAGTTATTGCATAATAGTAAAATCACTGGACTTCACTAAACATTTGTCATTCATAAAATGGTGATATTAGTAATTATTGTTCTGATATACTACTACTGTTCCTTTTCAGTTAGAACAAACAGCAATAGATTGACTTAACTACTTTTCTTTAACTGTGCAAGAAAATTAGTTTTTACTGTTTGATTCAGAGCACAGAGTTGTCATGGCAACCACTTCCATGAGCCTTTAGAATGGATAACAAAATCCGAAATCCATCCCATCTACCACAGTTCTCTAAAAGTTTTGCTTCCCATGTAGTCCAACATATTACCTTTTCTTCAGCTCTTTCATGATATTTCTTAGTATTTCAATGTTTTACTGATTCCAAGAGAGGAATCCTTTGAGGGTTGCTCTGAAGAAAACTGGTTGAGTTTTCCTTCTTTCCAAGAATTGAGGTAGAGGCTTCTTTAGAACAATTTTAACATTTTCCTCCACAAAATAATTCTCTTCGCATAATTGCATAATTGCCTTTTATTTTAACCTCTGCCTTCCCCCTTTCATCCGGTTTGGGGTGGGGCGGTGGGGGGATGAGAGGGGTTGTGGGGTTTTTTCTGTACACAAAAGATTCTGCCCAGAGTTTATGTCTCCAGCAGGTACTATGCAACAGAGATTACTGCTGCCCTGACCAAACTATTAAACATTTCCTTACTTCAGTGCACAGCATTTTGTATGCTTTACAAACCATGAAATTCTATCATTACTTTGAATGCACAGAATAGCCACACAAATGCTGTAGAATCTAAAAAACGATCCCAATAGGACCGCAAGTTTTGTTACAGAGCCTCCCCTCCCCAGCACATAGATATTGCAGTTTACAACCATAAGCCAGCCTGTGTTTTAAGAGCCAGAAACATAGCCCATACTACTTAGATATGCAGTATCTCAACCAGAAGAGAGTCAATGGGAAAAGAACACCTCTTTGTCTGAAATCCTGAGTATATTTTATCAGAACATCAAAAAGTCAATTGTAAAAAATACTTGTGGACATCGCAAAGAACTGGAAGAAGCTGTTATCTTTCTCCATTTTTTTGGAGATATTCCAGAGAAAGAGATAGGTGAAGTCTCCACTCTGTTACAGGCAACAAGCCCTGGGGCTTTTGGCATCTATGGTTCAGTCCACCGTGAACATGAAGGAGATTGTAAATTACTAGGCACAGTCATTTAGCAATTACAATACTATGATCCATGCAAAAGTGTCAGCTGGCAAAGCTATAGGATTTTGTTTTTAATGCTTTGCTTTTGAAAAGCCAACAAATACACAAAAGAACACAAAAAGTACATATACTTACTTCTATTCAGATGGGGGAAAAAAAATACCAAACAAAAACCCCGACACACAATCGCCTTATCTGCAAATGCCTGTCTACTGAAGACTAACATATATTTTTCAAAGGACATAATGAAACATGTAATGGACTAAAAAACAATAAAGATATTATGCATAGCACTAATACAGTTCTGGGTGGACTGCCAAAAATACTCATATAATGCAAAATCCTGCTAGCAACCCATGATTAGGAAAAAGGTGATTGTTGCTAGACAGTGTAATTGGCTATTATCGACCAGCAGTAGATGCCACTTGACTAACATCACAGCATGTCACTGTAATAACAAAAACTTCAGTTAATAGCAGCAGTATGACATACAGGGATGCTTACAAGACACATAAGTATTCTTTAAATGAATTTCTGCAGACCCTGCCAGCAAGTGGTTGTACAGAATGATTTCAAGCTCATATTCTTTTTTAGAACCGTCTGGTCTTGGAGGAGGTACATTTGCAGCCATGTTTTGTCTGGCTGCTCTATGTGCGTTGTTGGATAAACATAGTTAGTCTGCTGTTCATTTTCTCTTAAGTCCATCTAGGTTATATTCTCTCAAGGAAATTTTCTGCAACACAATTCGTATGACCCTTCTTTAGAGAGAGCACCGTATTGAAGGCATGATTTGGAAACTGAAGAGTTTGGAAAGTGAAGGTTAGAAAGTGGTAGAGAGGAGGTAGCAATGCTTGTTTGAAAGGGCTTCCACCCTAGGGAAGCCTAAGGCAAGTAACCTTGCTGGATACCTGGTGTTGAAGGTAGTGGTATGTGAGAGAACAACAGAGGTTTGCAGTGTGTGAAGGGACTGAAGAATTCTTACTGTCTTCTCTGACTTTAGTACTTTGCTTAGCAGGAACAACATAGCAGGGGAAAAGCATATACCAGATGTTGGGTCTTGCCAGCGCTCACCGGTTAAATGCCATTTTAACCTATCATTTCAGTCCATGTAATATCTGTCAGGTTTGCTTAGACATCTTCAGCACAATGTTTTGTTCAGTTGCCCTTTCCTGAGAACATGATAGAAAAACATTGTTTCAAAAGCAGACATGCTCTGCTGTTTGCAGAACTCTAAGATGGTTTGGTTTAGAAACAGGCTCCCCTCTCACACACCTCTAGGCAGCTCTGCAAAATTGCAGTGAATTTCCTGTAATTACTAAGCACAGGCAGGGTCTCACAAGGTAACTGATGATAAAAGTTTGATTTTTACATAAATCACCTACCAAATCAGACCATTTACAGGGTAGTTCAGACCAGAAGGTATCAAACAGAAATTATTAGTGGTTGAAGTTGAGGGGATATAATTTATTGGTAGTTTCACTTGTTGCCAATAAACTGAGCTTGTGTTGCTTTTATGGTACATTACTTTTTTACTATGCAAGGTGGGTAACAAACAGCCAAGATACTGCCCTCACCTGGTACTTTCTTCTTTTTTTGGCATTTTCTCATTTCTGTTTAGAAAACTGAAAATTTCCTTTTACTTAGAGAAGGGAAGGGAGTTACATGTGGCACTGTTAAATAATTGAGTTTGTCAGTTCATTAAGTAACAGATTTTAAAACCAGAGGGACTGTCACAATCATCCAATCTCACCTTCAACACGTCACAGGCCATGAAACCCCAGCCTGCGGTTCCTGCAGATAGTTCAGCCTGCCTGCAGTGCAGATCTGTTCTGTATCAGTGGTTCCCAAACTGAAGTTAAGGCTCGCATGAAGAAATTGGCGATACTCTATGCTTCACCAAAGCTTCTCTTCTCATACATTACATGTCTTTTTTATTGCTTGGAATTACTACTGCCCTCCTGAAATTTAAAAACCTTATTAATCACAATGCTGTGCTTTTTTCTAGGTCACTATGATCAATTTTAAATATTCTATTAGGAACACCTCTGCTCCAAGGCAATTTATAAAGCTCTGAGATTGCTTGAATTGCCACGTTAGGTTATGGGATTAAATGCTCATCTCCACACACAACAAGGAGCACAGAGGCACAACCCCAATAAGCTCATCAGAGAAAAGGAGTCCATGTCCTCTCTCCTCCCAGAGCTGTCACAGGAAAGCCTTAGCCCCATTGCCTGGGGGAGGGGTCCCCATAACTGTGAGCAGACAGAAGGGGCTCTCCCAAAGAATGTTATAGACTGAAGGGTGTTAGTGCTGCCTATGGGAGCACAGGATTCATTATGGAATGCAGGGGAAGAAAGATTTGGGATTTGTACAAGATTTTTTGTGGGAAGCTTAACTATTTTCCAGGGTGAGAGGACTCTATCTGGTGAGCATGTGAAGTCTGAGTGATGGCAGCTGCAGTCCCACCATGGGTCAGAGGAACCCATGTGTCTGTGGCACCAGCAACAGGAGTAAAGGTATGTAAATTAGTGTGCAACCCCACAGTGGGCCAGCTGGCAAGAAGGCCTGGAAGCAGCTATCTGTGCACCTCAACGTGATACAGCTGGAGGAGACGGCTACCAGAGGGCAGGCCAGCTGCCGGAGAGAGACTGGGTTAACAGAGACCCATTTCCATAAGTGTGTGTGTGTCTGTCTGTGCAGGCAGGAGACACCTGCAAAAGGCAGAATCCACAGCCAGCTACTGGATAGACTGAGGGCCTAGGTCCAGCAACTGTATAGAATACTATAATACATTGCATATATATATATACATTTTTTTCAACATTACAGACCTTGTTCCTGATCCGCCAGAGAGGGGGAACAGGATGAGACTATTGGTGGTGTTTGTGTAAGTGCTGAATATTTCTGTCTGTGACACGTGCATTGCACATAAACATTTATGTGTGTACCTATCAGGAATATAGACTTAGGGACAAGCAGCTGTGACAGCCCCTCTTCCATAGGAAGGTATTTGCAATCCCCTCACACTATATAAATATATACAAATCTACAAAGCACACACGTCTGTGTACACAAGTAAGCACACATTTAACATCTTTTAAAAGCATTTTAGTAATCTGGCTCAAAATCCAACTTGTTTATTAGAAAGCTATAAAATCAGTGGTACCTATTCTGTGTCATGTCATTCTCTGTTTCACAGAATATTATTGTTAAAGTCAAGGTAAACATTAGTGAGAGAGAAAGATGGCCCTGCTGACAGGGGAAGTGACGCACTCTTCTGGAAAAATGTATTTTTTTAAGACTTCCTATTACCTCAAACAATTCAGGAAATATTGCCTAAAAGGATGATGATTTTTTTTCTTATCTTATGTTGAAAAGTAACCAAACTAACAGGAGGAGGAGGGAGGGCAGGGAGCACCCAGGAAGCTGCGAGGGGACACAGCCAGGACAGGTGACCCAAACTAACTCCATACCAATGACATCATGCTCAGTATAAAGAGGGGCTGGTGGGGAAGGAGCCCACAGCTCAGGACATGCAGTTGAGGGACAGTGCAGCTTCAGGATGGCTCTGAGCTGTACAGTCTGAACTGTGTGACTTGGTGAGAAACTGCTCTGTGTATCAGCAGTTTTATACATTTGGCTATAAAGTCCTGTTATTGTTATTTCTTGCCCTCTGTTATTTCTCGTAAACTGCCTTTATCCCAACCCATGAGGTTTGCCTTTGTTGGGTTTTTGAGTTTTATTCTTTCTTCCCTCGCTATCCCCCCAAGAGCAACTGAGTGGTGCTGAGCTGCCAGCCAGGGCAAAACCACAACAGTTGTCTTATGTCATTTCAGTAGAAACCAAAATAGAAAGAAAAAATAATATACACCAACTCAGAAAAGGAAGCTATTTCAAGAGCAAAACACTAACTCTGTCACCATACTTTCAGTCACCTGAAATGTAACTAAAACATTTTACAGGAGGAAAAAAAAAAAAATCACTAAAATTTTTAGACCACAGATAGGTAAGGTTTAATGGCAAATATATATTGCAAGCCAGCATTAAATTATTTTCATTAGCATCCAGAAATATTTCTGTACTGCTATAGAGAAGCAATTTCTAACACCTTTTAAATCAAAGAGAAGTCTACAGGGAAGATAAAAAATACCAAATCTAAAGCAGGTTGTCAGAGGAAAATACCATCATTTTCACAAAACCATCACACAAAGCTTATGTATTTATTCCCCACTTCTTCCCTATTGTGTTTGCACACAGACACATTCATAGGAAAAAAAATGTCAACTGGAATAGCGTACAGTATAACCCAGGGACTCTTATAAAAGATACCAAAAAGCCTGGTAGCTGGCAGGTTTTACATATACTAATACACTTATCTAAACTAAAGGTCTAAAGAATGGATAGTGGATTATATTTAAACAAAACAGATGTCTAATTATTTTTTTTTTTTAAGCAAGAAACAGGGGCTTGCCTAACATCTAGTGAAAGAGGAGATATATAAATATAGTTATAAGGGGTGGTCTACAAAAGCCCTTCACAGCCCAAACCACTTCCATGCTTCTATACCAGCATCTTAACCTATAACGCTACCTTATATTTCACGTCACATGTTCCCTTCCTTACTCCCATGCCCTCCCTTTCCTAAAAGTGCACCTTCTACTTTTCTAAATCCCTAAAGGTCATTCAGCTATCATCAGAACCATTGATACAAGTAAATACAACTAACTTCCCTTTTTATTTTAAATACACTTGTTTTCTGAATTCTGCATTCAAAAGATGTTATTCTGTGCTTTGTTTCATATGAGAGATTTCTTTAAGATCATTACTTTCACACCCTAATATAAATCTTACCTCCCTTTTTTAATAGAAATTTTTCTACAGATACTGTAACCAAGTAATTGCATGTTAAAATCTTTCTGGAATGCTATTTAAGACAAGTACATTATTCAGGTAAATGAATCTTTAACTTAAATCGCAGTAAAAGGAGACAAACCAAAAATATCAAGACTAAAGCCTTACTGCTCTGTAACTCTGGCTGAGCTAATTTTAAAAGGGAGGCATCTTACTTTTGTGCTCAAGCAAAACTTGTTCCATGTACTTGGAAGTATAAAGAGGAAATACATCATTGCCAGTACCTCTGCAGAATAGGGGTAGAAAAGGAAGTCCTTACCACTCTAGTTAAACCATTCGTAGTGGTGGTTTAAACGGGAGTTCATGTTATTTTATCAAACATGAAGACAAATTTTTCCTCCATCTAGGTGTTCTTCATCAGATACTTCTCAGAGAATCTTCCCTAATGGGGTATCTGCCCCCAAGCACTGTTCTGTTTCAGGTAGATACAGTACACTCAGATGCTGAACTCCCCCAGGAACACCAATTATATTAACTGCTTGTATAGAAAATGGCATGTCCCACTGTGCATAACTAATAACATCACAGTTCTTCAAAGAAGGAAATATCAAACAGCCTAGAAATAATTTTAGGATCGAGCTTCAGAAAAATAACTCTGGGGAAAACAAAAAGCAAAAAAGCAACCTGATTTCTTCATAAAGTTGATGTATTTTACTGCCATTAACATGAAGGCTTGTTGTGTGGATGATGTAACCCAATTTGGAATAACCTTTCCTGCCACAACTACAAAGGAAATATTTTTCAGACACTACAGTGTGATCCATGCCTGGATTCTGGGTTTATTGGACACCACTACAAAGATGATTTTTACTAGCTGAACTACTCTATTGTTAACACAATTCCTTTGTATCTTACTTGAAAACAAGTTATCTTTATTATAAGACTATTATATTTTTAATTTCAAACCATATTATATAAAAATTCTCATGCATCTTTTTTCATTTCTATGCATACATCTCCTGACTGGTTTATGTTTTGCACTTATGTTTTATAAATTTACCAGGTATTTCTCAGTCCTTGGACAGCTTTTTCTTCTATAAATTTGACAAATGCTTGTGAACACAAAAAAAAATATAATCACAGTTACACACTGGCTGTTAGAGTTTTCCCATTCCATTTCTAACAGTTTGTTTTTATTGTTTGCATGACTGACTTCTTCTGAGTACATTATACCATTGGCCTTAAACCATTCCTAGTGTGCTATGTCTGGTACCTCCTCTCATAATTAATCATTCCTTTTGTTGACAACTTTTTTTCCTAAGGCACTTTGGCATTTCAAATGTTTTTTTTCAATCCATCTAGACATCTAGAGCCTACTATGAGGAGTGGATATCCCTATGGATCTTGTTGCTTCAAAGTGTAACAAGGACCAAAGGCTACAGTGACCTGATGGGACTTCCAGAGGGTTAGTCGCAGGGCTCCAGACAATTTCTCTGTGCATAACCCCTGGTCCAGCCCACCTCAGGAAGTACTGCTACTCTTTTCGTGCACAGTGAGGACTTGGGGCACTCTGGTCATCATTTAATAGGGGTTAAAGGGGAAGGGAAGAGTAATCCTAGCCATTCTGGGTCATCTAACTCATTGCAATAACAACTTAAGGCTGTTTGCGCACACATAACCACCTCTTTTCCTATATCAAGCACACCAAACCACTGACACAGTACCAATAAAAGCAACAGCTATTCCTAATTATTAGAACTGGAACATAAATTTTTGGGATGCGGCAGGCTTCATCAGAGACCTCTCAGACACAGGAGCTAGTGGGTGTTCCCACTGCTTTAAACAGCCCAAGTGACTTAACTAGGAAAGGGGTGGTAGAACTGATATATAACACAGTGAGTTTACTGAAAGAAGTTAGGAGGGTCATTGTTATTTGAACATTTGTGTCTGAACTATGCACATTCAGGAAACAAATTAATAACTTTATTGGACTAAGCTTACACACAGAAAGGAGAACAGACCTAAAAGTTTGTGACCTACTACTGCTGTCAGTGGATATTGTAACCATGCAATGGCTTAAAAAAACAGCAAGTTTAAGTCTCAGTCATTGCTGAAATAGGCAGCATGCCATTTGTTCAGTGCCTTATTAGAACTACAGGAGTTTCTGACATATTGCATGCATTAACCTTTATGCTAAAAGATAAGTTAGTTTTACACAAGAATAATATTGTTATAACAACTGTTTGACTAAATTTAAACCTGTCTCATCTCTGTGTGTGATTAAGTGATATTAACCTTTCTTGTAAAGGATATTTTTTGGTGAATGAATTTAACATGTTTTTTTTCTAATAGTCAGTGATAAACATAGAAAAAGAGCATGAATATTCACCATTAGCAAATCAGACTGCATTCTACATTTCTGAAGTCATGTGAGCTCTCATAATATATGACTAACCTTCTTTAAATTACAAATTCCACCAAGGACTTGTATGAAGCCAAGAAAGTGCAGAACCAGAAACACCACTGAATGAATGGTAACATGTAATTTTTTGAGAACTGTGTAGAAAAGAAAATAATAGGAATTTTAATTTCTGCATTATTTATTATAAATTAAGAATGTGAAAGTTCCTAGAGAAAACAAACAGCTTCACATGAAAGCTACTAGTTATTATTTATTGTTAGCATCTATTCATCTTGCATGGACTGAGTATCATGGGGGGAAGGGGATGTAATAGGTACACACTTAGACTACAGGGTTTGTTTTCCTAAATTTGATAGCAAGTTTTACTACAAACCAGACTACGGTGTTAGAGGTACAAATATGACAATAAAAGCAAATAACAGTACTATAGTTAACGTACAGACTTCTTGTATTTCAGTCAGGGACTTTGGATACAGAAGAAAGTTCCCAGTGTGCATGCATTCTAGAGACAGCATTTTAATCTGACAGAAGCTGAACCAATGTAGTAAGTGGTGGAGGAAGTCACATAAACATCTTTGATGTTTAACAGTCTCACACGAACAGTCTCTCAACTTAAAAAAAACAAGCAGAAATCAGAGGAAATTCAGAAAATAGAAATCAGAAATTTAAATTGCATATAGAAGATATGGCAAATAAAGAGACGTGTGCATTACACTGGTTCTGTTGGTTATTATAGCTAAAATGCTGGGTATGCACTATGTCCACCAAAGGTAGAAATATCTGGATAAGTAGAAATGGTAGAAATCTGAAAAGTTTTGCCATTTAATTTCCCACAAAAAGCTGGCAACAGAGGAAAACTCTACCTTTGTTGTCTACTTCTGAATTATATTCTGCAAAGTGGATTATTTTAAAGAAAATACATATATGATGTGAAAAAATACAATTCTAAAAACAGTAAAGTTTATGTCAGATGCTGTAACCATCTTAAATATAACTAAAGGGAATTGATGAACGACTAGTCTCTTCCATTTACTCTTTCAGACCCTTTGATTTACCTATGGGTGTTTATTCTATTTTTTAAGATGATGTCAGTGTCACAGTATCTTCGAATTCAAACAGATCTTAAACATGTTGGTGTGGAAGGGGAGGGGGATTTAAAAAAAGTAAGTCATATAGCAATTGCTGTGCAATTATTTTGTTTGTTAAAAACAAGAGATACAAATTATGCTAATAAGCAGTACTCAATATTTCCTTGCTTGTGCCTGGAGGGTCTTGTTCCTCTAAACACTGTACCAGAAGTAGGTAGTTTTCAGAACTGTATTTTCTACGCTAAGAAAGTCAGAGCTGGTTTTAGACTGAAAAATTAGATCAGCAGGGTTTATATTCCAATTATACTTTGAAAGCAGAGAAGTATTTAAATGCAATCTAGAGCTTAATGAAGGCCCATGCAGAAATAAATCACTTGTCATTCTTTAAACATTTTTACTGTCAGTAAGTAACAGACAGGAAAAGGCACATGATGTTTCTGCCGTACACCACAAGGTAGCAGTAAAGGATAAAAGTAAAGGAGATTACACAGTAACCACCAAACAGCATAGGGGAGAGAAGGGGGAAGAATTAAACACCAAAGCTAAAACAATTTTGATGGATCCCTCACAGCCTGATTATATACATATGCAAATGCAAGAATGTCTAACTTGGAGTAAATTACATATTAATCAGGCAGGAAAAAAAAGGTTTTATCTGGGTGTGATTTCAACCAGGCATTCAGCTGCAGTCTTCCCTTTCATGGCAAATTGTTGATGATAGCAATTCATTGTGTTTGGTCCCCTAGCTAAAATACCACCATCACTGTTCAGTCAGAAAAGATCATCTGCATGAAGAAACATTCGTTAGTGGTGAGGACTGGCCAAATTGAGAATGTTTATTGCTGCATTTTGGTGGCCTTCCCTCTTCCCCCACTATGCCAGAGAGCAGGAAAGGTAATCATACTTCATTTTAAGAGATATATGATCTAAAGATCATGTTTCAGTGTATCCAATTGTGTTCAAAATTACATTCATTAAGCTTATATCAGTTTCTTACTGATACCAACTCTTTGGGGTAACCAAAAGTAGATGAACTTTACGGACCTGTTCCAAACAGGGACTTTTTTTGTGTCCCCGTCCCGTCCCCCCCCCCCCCCCCCCCAATAACATTTGCTCGCAGACAATGAAGTCAACTGTCGACCTGAACATCTGATTCTTTTTTGCCTTCAAACTGCACACTCAGCCACCAGATGGCAGATGCTCCCCACCAGACTAACAGCTAACACGAAGATTCAGAAATATTTAAAATATTAAATGAGTTTCTAAGACTTGACAGATCTGTTTGAAGCAAGTTTTTCTGAGTATACTATTCTCTCTGCATTAAATAATATCCTGCCTGATTGGACAGGGCAAAGTATTTCTTACTCTTCAAATGCAACTTCTTGGTACTTTTGCTGTTGCTCTGAATAACTTCAGTCAAAATACACTTTTTCCACATAAATGTGTGCCATAACATTGACTCGTCAACACAGAAACACAGAGGTAGACAGGAGCAATAACTGAAAGGGTTTCCTTGATTAAAACAAGAAAAAGTGCAGTATCTGAATTTAAAAAAAAAAAAAGAGAGGGGAAAAAAAACCCCAGAATTCTTGACAAGATATAGATACAAACAGTGCTCAGAAATCCTCTTGCATGGTAAATCACGACTTCTAATTTCTAACGTTGTGTGTGTCATCCAGCTAGCTGTACAAACATTGATGGGTTTTTTGAGCTGATTACTCATTTATGATTATTTTGTTAGCATCAGAAATAGAAATTGGGTGAAAATTGTGAAGTTAGAGTGATGTAAAGATATATAATCTGAAATAGATCCTTATTAGCAATATAGAGGAGTACCACCATGCACTGAGACACTGAACATATGTTTTAGTTGGAAAGCCTTTCTTAGGCAAGTAGGTCCTCAACCACAGCAACACATGAGGTTTCTTTGATAAACTTTTGCAGATATATCAAGTATATATACAAACTTGCAGTATGAATTTATGACAATGAGCTGTTACTTTCTTCACCATCTTCAGTTTTCCTAATGATTTCACAGATCACTCATATAAAAGCTATTGTTATGACTACACAGCTCACAAGGAGAAACACCCCAGTCAAGCAGGCAAGCAAATCTGAGCTTCCAAATGAAAATTATTCCAGCAAATGAATCAAAAAAAGACTGGAGACAAAGGAACAAAGAGATATTTTCCTTCTGATCCTGCAGTTCTACATTCTATGGCATATGACTTTCAGGAGACTCTTCTCCAAAGTTTACTTAATATTCTTTACCCGAGATTAAAGTACTGTGAGAGAGAGAAAGTATCTGACATGAAGATACAATGGGCCAGGGTCCTCATTCTTTTTCACTGCTGTTCTCTGCAGTGTGCCAAGTAAAACCCTGCACAGTGAAACAAGAAGATAAAAAGGCACATTAACTATCTTAAAATGCTCTAGCTTTTCTAGAAATGGAGGAAATACATTCCTTTGTGTTTTCTTGAAAATTCAGGAAAAAGAAAAGTAAAGCACAGACAACTATGTTTAATATAGTCACATAATGTAAAGTAGTTCAATATTTCTTAATGCTCATAAAAGCATGAAGGAATGTGGAAATCCTCTATTCACATAATACGGATATGGAATGTAAATGTCAATTTATTTACCATTCAGTGACTTCTTGCTAGCTGATGTGGCCAATATTTTGCACTCAAAAAAATCCCATAAGGGAAATAAAGACTTTTACTGAGAGTCTTACACAACAACTTGAACAATTTTTAGCTTCAGTGTTTTAGGAACCTCTTCACTGCAACTATTCAATATTTATTATTCATGGTAGGGGTGGCTGAAAGGTTTTTGAGTAATACATTATTGAACAATTTTTTACTGGTGTAGCTGAATTATTTACCTGGAACTCTTTTTTGGTAACATTTATCTTGCTCTAAATTGTGGCATATTTTTGAATTAGTAGAAATAAGCAGTGGGAGACATAAATTTAGCAAGTTAGTTGTCCTTTAGGTAACCAAATTATATTCAGCTTTTGATGTCTGCAAGGAACTGAAACCATGTCACTCATTAAAGGAATGATGAATATTGCACTAGTATCTCTGTCTCTCAACAGCTCAATTCACTAACACTATAATCTCAAACATCTTGGAATCATAGAGTAGTAAATTACCTTCACAGTTAGTCTAAGGCACGAATCAATAATGAGCTACATTCATGTATTAAGGTGTTTGTGTGTAGCTGTTTTGATCATGTGCAATTTAATTTACAAGAGGAAGTTCACACAAGAAGACATTTCATGGTATGACTCCTCACACTAGAAGTTAGCTAACAGTTTTACCTTTTGTTGAACCAAGAAATTGTTATGCAGAGTTATCCCAAATTCTGTCAAAACAACACTTATCATTCCAGATGAGCTAAATACTCCTCGGTCTATGCATAATGGTGTCTTTATTTTTCCTGAAACATTTAGAAGCATATCTATTTTAGAAAGGAATGTACTTTTCTGAGCCTTTTGAAGATTTCCAAGGAAGATTTTGCTATAAAATACAGTATGCATAGAAAAGGATAAGAAATGTTTTTTCCTCAGAGCACAGATAAATAGAAGGACAGCATCTCCAAATAAGTGCATGAAGTGTTACTCATCATGTTGGGTAATTCTAGAGTCAAAACCCTGCTTAACCAAAATGACATATCTTATAAAGAAATCTAAATGTGACATCACTTTGAATGTTTCATTCAAATAGTCCATTTACATTTTATTTAATCTGGCAAGTAAAGAATGGTTTTGAAGATAACTAGTTACTGCATTTCACTTCAAGTGTGAAATTCAGTAACTGGAACAATTATTGGAATAGCAAATAGATTTCTTAGCAGGTATCTAACTTATCAGTAATTTTTACAAACCTTTCAAAGGACAGATATGTGTCCTTAAACGGATTATGCAGGTCAGATAGTGGAAATCAGTTAAGAAAATCCAGCTGAATACTATAGAATGGTCTGGGTTGGAAAGGATCTTAAAGATCACCTAGTTCCAACTCCCCTGCCATGAACAGGGACACCCTCCACCACACCAGGATGCCCAAAGATCCAGGTTGGATCTTTAAGGCATCTTCTTCCAGTGCCTCACTACCCTCAGAAGGAAAAATTTCGTTCTGATATCTTATCCAAGTCTACCCCCCTTCAGCTTAAAGTCATTACCCCTTGTCCCTTATAAAAAATCCCTCTCCATCTTTCCTGTAGGCCCCTTCCAGGCACTGGAAGGGGCTGCTATAAGGTCTTCCCCAGACCCCCCCCTTCTCCAGCCTGAAGAAGGCCAATTCTCTTAGCCTGTCTTCATAGAAGAGGTGCTCCAGTGTTCTGATCATCTTTGTGGCCCTTCTTTGGATGCAGTCCAACAGGCCCCTGTCTGTCTTGTACTGTAGTCCCCATATCTGTATCCAGCACTCCAAGTGGGGTATCAACAGAGCAGATTAGATGAGGATAGTCACCTCCCTTGACCTGCTGGTCAGGCTTCTTTAGATGCAGCCCAGGATATGGTTGGCTTTCTGGGCTGCAAGCACATAGTGCCAGTGCATGTTGAACTTTTCAATCCATCATGCTGCTCCCACCAACATCCATCATCATCCATTTTGCCTTTCCCTCCAAACACAGATACCATGAAACACTATTTTTAGCAGCTATACTCCTATCATATCATTGTTGAAAACAAGAATCTAGTTGCTCTTACTCACTCTGTTCAACTTCCTTTCATGGAATACTTAAATCCAGATGAGGTACTAGATTTTGAAATCTGACATCAAAGTTGGTTAGGTTAGGTCACTTCCCTGTAAAAATAAGATATCTTAATTCCATTCACATTGGGCTTGGCCAGAAATAGATCCAAAAGTTAAAAAAAATCAGCAAATTCAAGATGCTACAGCATTTTCAGGAACATATGGCCTCATCCATATGTGCTGCACTTGCAAGTCTCCCCAAAGTGTCCCACATCAATGGCTCCCCTGCTCACTTTCTGTTTTTAATTGGAATATACCAAAATAAAAATGCCTGAATTAACATATCTCTGAAATTAAAATAATTTTCCTGGTGTTTATAACATATCCTATGTTATAGGATACGTTGCAAAAGTGAAAATTGAAACCACATATCAAAACTGCTGTTTTTTTACATTGTACTCTCAAAAATATTCTCAATAATCAAGAGCTGAATATTCCTTAATAATACAATCCCAGAGATAAAGGCAATTATGCATATATATGCAAATTAAAAATAATTCCTATTATCTTATTCATTATATGACCAACTTCTAAAAGTATCTAATTTGTTAGGTATCTATCAACTTCTGTAATAAAAACTCTGAAATGGGAGATGGAATTGTAGTCCCACTAAGCTTTTCAAAAGATTTTATTTTTAATTGAACAGTTAGCAAATGGTTACAATTTTCAGCCACTATATCTTAACCTGGCCTAGCCTTACTTAAATAAAATTTACAACAACATTCTGAAGGATTTTGCAATGTCTAGCTTTTACAGTTCAGCTAGATGTTATTCACAACATCAATCTTCCTTAGAGCTGAGCCTGATCCATGCATATAACTGCCCAGAAAATGATCCGCTTTAACAGACCATGTACTTTATCTTTGTCTTACTGCCACTCTGTTATGGATAGAGTACATAACATGACTATAACAAGAAATTAAAATTGAAAAAAAACATTCTTATATTTTATATAGCAAAGGTTAGAAAATCAAATCAGAGGAAAAGTTTTAAGTTAGAATTCAATCTAGTTTAACCTTCTCATCTCACTTGTGTTTTTAAATAAAATGGTCAGAATTTTAAAGGCATTTGGCACCTAAAATATCTTTTTTAAAAAGATGAAGAGCGCTGAAAATCTTTAAAAATCAAAACACATATATTTAAGCATTAGTTTGCAAGATTAAGTGCAGGTATCTAACATTGCAAATTCTGGCTAGTCTTCTTAAAATACATGGTTAAATCAATCACTTCCTGATACTACCCCTCCATTATGCTTTATAAATGGACAGGAGAAAGTGCCCGGATGCAGCACTATTTGCATAGCCCAGCAATCCCATTTGCTTATGAGCTCAAGCACAGATCAAAAACATTTCTCCAGTGCATTGGCAGAGTAAATCCTTTCAGAGACAGAAGGCAGGCTTTTAAATATGTACCTTCATATCTCCCCAAACCAGATTCAAACCATTACAGGTTGTTTTATAGTGGCTCCATCCAAGCAAAAAAGAGAGCATTTGCATCAGGCAAATCATATTGAACTCAGCCTATAGCTACCAGGCATTTATATAGAGAAAAACCTCTAAGCATTGCATCATTTTATATTCAGTATTAATACCAATGGCTGCTTTGAGTCTTCACCATCTGTCATATCAGGCTGCATCTGCATACATCTTTTCCACAATGTCATATTCTCATTCTGTCAGATAAAAATGCTTTTTGTTTCTCCTCATAGGTACTGCATGTGCTCTGCTTCAAAACATGAAAAAAATTAACAGCGTAACACAGACAATTAATTGGTTTTGAGACGAGATACACACACAAGCTAATTCAGCTTCAGACACAAGTTCATGTACACCTGGTTCCAATTTACAAGTAATAAAGTTGTCTTGTCATTTTCATATTTTTCTAGATTTTATGTTTTGTGTTTGGTGCTGTCAGCAATTGCTGGAATTTTATCCTGGAGCACACATTGCTGCATTTTTTCTAATAAAATTCTATGTGTTAATTTATTTCTGCAACACACTAAAAAACATTCTGAGAAATCTCATAAGAATTTGCAAAAAAGTAACACCTTGAATGTGGAAATAGTCTGTCACAACATCGGAGAAAGGACTTGCTATTTTCTTCTCTCCTTTCAAGGTCTAAGAAGAAAACACTAGTCAAAATGTTCTGATATTTATCATGATGGGAATATTGAAGATTGACTCGAATGAAAGAGAAAGTGACTTTTATTTTTTTTCCGCTAAGTTGCTACAGAGAATTGGAAGTGAAAACAAAATGGTAATAAAATAGATTGTGGGAGATCTATGGGCTTTTGCAGTTACGGGCATCTTTTTCACTAAGCACATCACTCAGCAACTCCACATCAACCATGAGCCTACAATTTTCACATAATACAGTTCACAGTACCCATAAAATCAAGAAAGAGTCTGAGATTTTTCTTTCTTTTTCTTCCATTAGCACTATTTCCCCTGCACTTTCTATTCCCTCAGTTTGTCTTAGGTAATACATCCAAGCAGGCTGTCAGTTCTCCAACACACCAGGGCACCTCTCTATCGTCAAGAGCCACAAGGCTCTGATTTGTAAAAGGAATGTATTTTCTGCCTCCTGTCGATCTGCCCAATGGGTGTAAGAGTTGGGGAAGCCAGAAAGAACCTGTTTTATAGAATTCTCCCAGTGGACACCAAACCTCCTTCTAAGTAAAAGAATCCTGTAAATACTGACTGTAGTAACAGGAAAGACATGATGAGGCATCAGAGGTAACAAATTTTATCATAATATACCATATTTAGAGTCTCAGATGTTGGCTTCCAGGCCTTACAAACTCAGAGTTCACACCAATTAAAGCTAAACCCCTCAACACATGGCTGTTTCTTTTTCGTAATTCTCCACAACCTCTCTCAGCATAGACAACAATTTTGTTAATAAGTCTCATTATTTAGCTATTATAATTTAAGCTTCCTATGACCCTGACATTTATCATAAACTATATGGTCAGCACTTTCAAGTTTACCAGCAAATCTGCAATAATTTATTAATTCGATTCTTCATAAACAGCTCCAGAAGTGGTGAACGGACTCAAATAGTAAAGCTCTAAGTCAGGTCCATTCCGCTTCTTGGGCTAAGTCATCTACTCATTTAGAGGACCTACAGAAAAATAAATCTCCTGGTTTTTCATCAAACAATATGTTGAGTCTTCCTTTGACGTGAAAACGTGGCTTTAGGACATTTCGAATATACTCTGCTTCAGATAATAAATGTTAATACTTCCATGCTTTGCTCCTTTTATGTTATCACAGAATCACAAGATTGGAAAAGATCTTTGAAGATCATCAAGTCCAACCAATCCCATCCTAAGCTAAACCATATCCCTAAGTACGTGCTCTAACCTTTCTTTAAACACATCCAGGGATGGTGATTCAACCACATCCCTGGGCAGCCTGTTCCAGGCTGACAACTCTTTCAGCGAAGAATGTTTTCCTAAACCTGCCCTGGTGCAGCTTCTTGCCAATTCCCCATGTCCCATCACCTGTCATCTGGCTGAAGAAAGCAACAACCACCGCTCTACAACCTCCCTTCAGGTAGTTATAGGTGGTGATAAGGTCTCCCCTCAGCCTCCTCTTCTCCAAGCTAAACAGCTCCAGCTCCCTCAGCCGTTTCTCATATGATTTGCCCTCCAGCCCCTTCACCAGCCTGGTTGCCCTTCTCTGGACTCGCTCAAGTACCTCAATGTCCTTCTTATGGTGAGGAGCCCAGAACCGGACACAGCACTCGAGGTGTGGCCTCACCTGTGCCGAGTACAGGGGCATAATTACTTCCCTAGACCTACTGGCCACACTATTTTTGATACAAGCCAAGATGCCATTGGCCTTCCCAGCCGCCTGGGCACACTGCTGACTCATATTCAGCCTGCTGTCAACCAACACCCACAGGTCCTTCTCTGCCTGACAGCTCTACAGCCAGTCTCCTCCTAACCTGTAGCGCTGCATGGGGTTGGTATCGTCACAACAGCTAGAAACTAATCAACTTACAGAAGTGTTAATATGTCAGGGAAAGTGTTGTTATACCATCTACAAAAAGTGTTAATGTATGGTGCTTCTAAAAGTATTGCTGTGCAGCAAAGTGCACTAAAAATAATCATGCACCGCATATTAAATTGATGTTTAAAACTAGGTGTGATACTATTCCGTAGAAGAGGCTGGTTGGAGAATTTATGAAAATTAATTTTAGTTAGAAAAAGGAGATTTCTTAAACTTTTTTTCATGAACAAATCAATTCTAGGAGAAAAAAAAAACCCACAACAACAAATCGCAAAAAAAAAAGATAAAAAAGGAGGAATACTTTAAAAGGAAAGAGACACACAGAAGTCAAAATCCAGTAAAAAGGCACTACTCTTTTGTGAGAGAGAGAGAGGCATTATATCTATGATTTATCAATATGTGACACAGTTATTCAGCTATGAGATACTTTGGGATGGTTTACATCCTTGTATTACCCCTTGAAACCACATAAACACAAAGCATTTGATTTCTGTTGATACCAATTGAAAAAAGCTGCCAAAAAAAGAGGAGTGTTTATAGCCTTCTGTTTGAGCTGAAGCACTAAAAATACCTTTGGGCTTCCGCAGCATGAGCAGCTTTTCACAGGTCTTCCTTAAAATAATGTGTGTACACAGTGAAAAATTAGATATTTTGTAATTTCTGTATATAAATCCCTAGGAGAGAGAAGCAAATCAAACAGAAAACCCCACCAAAAAAAACCCCAAAATCCAACCAAACAAAAAACTCCAAAATGATTGTGGCTTTCACAGCACAGCTAGAATGATAATAAAACATGATTCATAAAAGAGTTAACATGCAAAGAACTTCTCACAATTTCTGGTACTGTTTGATAAAACTTTCGAGGTACAGTCTTCCAGTATGGATCTGCTTTATCAATTTAATGTTTCTGTCTCAATTTGTCACAGTTCTGATGTAGTGTATTTTTGTATTAGAGCCTACTGCAGGGCTGAGCTGTGTGAATAATGGATTTTTCATTGCGCTGGCTGAACCACAATAAAAAAGGTCTCAGATAAAATGGAATATTTCATTTTCTGTTTGCTTGGGGTTTTATTGCCAAATTTTCTCCCTTATTAAGCAAGTTTCTGAATAGATTTTTTTAAGTTATCCAAACATGAATATGTCACCTTAAAAGACTAAATTACAATGCTTTTCCTTCCCTAAAACGTGCAACAGAATAGCTATGATTTGAGATTAATATGTAGTTTGGGTTTATGGCTGAGGAAGCTTCTCTTTTCTCCATGTCATTTGGTCAGGCTCTGGGCATGAACAATGACAACTACTATTTTTCTTCCAGTAATATCTGTTGCTATAAGGTATAGTTTTACAAGAACTACTCTGCAATCAGTTTATTCTTGTTTCTGTGTTTTATTTATTATACAAAGGCAAATAAGTTTTTCAGATTCAGCTTTGCAATTGATCTTGTTAAAATATTCTTTATGTTCAAATTAGCACTCAATTCTTGGGCCAGTTTAGACCTAGGTAGAACAAGACAGTAGAGTATATTGCCTTGACAAAATGAGGCAAAACAACAGCAAAAAAAATTCCATAGTTTCTGGAAACAATTTAGAAAGAGCTATTACCCAAGCATAGCCATTCCTGCTAATTACATGGAGAACAGCTGAATGTGTTATTTCATATATTGGCAGAGTTGCAGATAAGTAGTTTGAGCAGAGAGATTAGAAGGTTGACTGCAAAGTGCCTTTTCCCCCTCCCCCTTTAATCTTATATCTGGAAAGCTCTGAAAAGTGGGAGCGATATCAAGGACAGAATTAAATATTTTTGTAAAATAATTTATGTATTCTTCCCTCTTGTAGTTGTATACAACCCTTTTTTTTCTCTCTTACCAAAATTAAGCTTTCAAAAATTCAGATTTTATTATTCACGACCAAAAATTGAAAAGATCCAACACTGCTTTTAGTGGAAAAAATAAATTTAAATGACTGTTAGAGGGATCAGAAGGAAGAACAGACATTAGCACTGATGTTTTCCAGATCTGAGGAAGCCATCCACTACTGGACGTTGACACTACTTTTATGGACTCATAACCATTGTTAACTAGACTGCAACTATAAATCTGACAGGCATTTCACCCTCATTGAGCAAGGATCATGTCAACACTTCCCACATAAACTCATTCCCTAAAGTGAGATGATGATTAGGAGATGATCATCTCAATGGCAAAGTCCCTCTGACTTTTCAGACTCTTAATTTATCTTCTCTCTCCTCCACAAAATCCTCCCATTTGCCTCCTCTGGACTGATTAGAAAAACTTCTCCGCCCTGCTTGCCTGTGTCCATCATAGACAGTTGTCTCCTCAGAACAACCCAGTGCAACAACAGTCCAGTTCTAGGGAAAAGAAGACCCCATAGAGGTAACATATCTCAAGATATACTTGCTGATATATGTGCGTATACATAAATATATATATATATGTATATATATAAAAAAAAGACCACCAGGCACTCTACTGAACAATGACATTATTCAAATTCATCTTATCTGGACAAGCTATACATTTTGAGATAGCAGAGTTTCTGCAGCGTCGCCCTCTACCAAAAAGTGTTTCTACATTTGTTACAGAAAGATCATCAAATGCCTTAAGCAATTGAAGCTGACATCCAGCAATTTTTAGCAAAACATGTCAATTCTAATAATCTGAAAAAATAGTCAATAATGAACACACATACTGCATCCCAAGATGTTAAGAAACCCCCTAAAAATGGAGAAAACTTGAAATTTCTTGTGTGCTGTTTTGTTCTCACTCCCCTTTCCTATGTCTCTCAGAAAAGACATTTAAAGACTTGAAAATCAACTCAAGCAGAACTTCCTAGAAGTACTGCTGCACAGACAGCAGTTAATTATCCATTACGCTAATAACTATTAAGCAACACCAATCCAGTTTCAGAGCAATGATCAGTAGTTACTACAGACTGACTGGCTGGGACTTCTATAGAAAATAGGTTGGCTTGTTTGTTACAATCAAGTATATGCAGCATGCTGTTCAACTTCATTTAAGAAACAGATGGAGAGTCAGAAAAATAGATAAAGCAAGCCTCCTTTTAGAGCAAGATTAGGATAGACAGGGGTTTTTTTATCATCAATAACGTGAGAGATGAGTAACAAACGTTAGAAAAGCATCAGGGATGCATCACACCCCTCGTCTTCATACTCAGAATCAGAGCAGTCTGAGACTAGGAGGGGTATGTATGCAATTTATGTTTTTAAAAATATTTTAGTATCACATGACAGAACATAGTCTGAATCTTATATGTTCACTGGCAAGTAACTAACTGGGTACATATACACTGCTCCTAGCAATGTTTAATAGGGAATGAAATGCCAGCTTTCCTTCACACCTCGACTTGGATAGAAAAAAAAACCCAACCAATCGACAAAACCACAACCAAAAAAAACCCCAGCAACCATCAAACCAATGAACTTCCTGTACAGAAATCTTGTCAAACCCTATGGAAAACTTCCATCTGTGAAAATGTAGTTTTCCAAGGAAATAAGAGCACCAAGAGGGATGCAGATGGTCTTTCTTAGCGCTTTTTTCCCCTCTATTTCTAGGAAAAGCTTATTTTTATGTGTTGAATATCACAGTATTTCAGTATCAACCACCAAAGAAATGCAGAAGTAAACCAAAACCAACATCTGTCTTGACATGTATGAATAAGTATACTTCACTCTCTGCAATATGCATAAACCAATTTCTCTCCATAATTCACAACATATTGAACTTGGTTCAATTACTATTTTGTTTTATAAGGATAAAGTTAGGTGATATCCCATCCTTTTCAAGGCTGTTGCAACATTTTAAAGAAGGAACAACAAGGATTTTTCAGTAGATTCTTGAGAATCATGTAGGAATGCGAACAGCCATATAAATTTTAGAAAGAATTTACAGCTATGAAATTATGAAGCTCCAAGTTAGGGTATCAACTTGTTATTCAAATCTAGCTCCATTACAGAAACCTTGTCTAGCCTTCTGAAGGTAGTCATTATCCCTAACTAAATATGTGGCTGAGAACATTATATAGATCCTAGAGATATAGGTGAGGTAGTAAGAACAACAAATTTTTGACTGAAATTTTAATTTCATGTACCTCTACATTGAACCTTCTGTTCTTTCCATTTTTTGCTTTCCAACTGGCACATACAGTACGTTTTATATTTAACATGTCTGTCAACACACATCTGTCATTCAGTAGATACAGTAGATACAGCAAAACATCAGGCTTCATTCTACCTTATCATCCAAAATGAGAGTATACAAGAGCTATAAAGGTAAAGGAGGGTCTGCGGTTGCTGTTTCTTTTCCTCCCCTCCCTTCCACATCTTGAGGATGTGTGTGTCTGAAGACACAAGAGGCGAAAAAAAAAAAAGCAGCAACCACCACCATGGAAACAGACACAGCAGAAATAGTCTTGGGCTCAGATCTGATTGCTTCCTTATTAAGTTAACACAGATAAACCCAGAAGTATGTTTTACATTGAGCACTGGCTGAAAGTTTCTCTACTAACAGCTTGAAGTTTCTATCTTTATCAATCTATACTGTGCTCAGAGCAACATGATTTCACACATAATTCTGTTGAAAACTGCTTTCTACAAAGATATGAAACTGTCAGCTTCTCCTGCTGATTTCAACAGCCCTCAGAACCATGTCAGAAAACTTATGACTTTTGTCAAAGAGGGTTTTTTCTTTTGTTTGCTAAGAATTAAAAGAAGACATTCCTAAGATTACAGCCAGTGTAGTCTTCAGCTCTGTTCACAGTGGATACTAAAGACTTTTTATCAAAAGGTAACCCAAGACTCTCCTGGCTCCTGTTGCACCCAGGTTTCCTTTCAGCACTCCGTAATACTGCTGGGGTTTGACTAGTAAGCACCACACAGCCACTTGCTCATCCCTCCCGTCGCAGTGGGATAGGAAGAGAGTAGAAAAAAGAAACCCTCAGGGGCCAAGATAAAAATAAATTAATAGGATAATAATGGAAAATGATGATACAAGTGATGTTCAAATGCAATTGCTCATCACGTGAAAATGCCCAGTCTGGTTCTGAGCAGCGATCCCACCTTCCAGCTCACCCCTCCAGTCATGTCAACAAAAAATCTGTTCAGCCATCTTTCCTCAGTACATGTTAGAAAATACATTTATGACAATGTTGCACGTCTGCCCATGTTAATAAAACTGAGAAACCTGTCAGAACTTCTAGTGCATTCTGCTCAAGAAGCCTATGTGGAGGCTTACAGGACAGCCAGGGGCAGATGTGTCTTCCAGAATAGCAGCAGCTTTGGAATGTGACACACATCAAACAAAATGCAAAAGATTAAAGCAAAGATTGCCAAACTTGCTTTAAGGTGATGTTTCAAAACATTTCAAAAGGTTACCTGTGCTTTTATTTTTCCCCTGATAAACATTTTTCTTCTGCTAGAAGGGTTCTCGTAAAATCCTAGTAAGCTGTACTCAGAAATCACTAGAACATTTGGTCTGCTGAAGAATATATACTATTTTCCAACCACGCAATTTGGAGAAGAGAGAGAGAAGGCATAATGGGTTTAAAAATACTACGCCAAATAAGTAATTAAATGTGCGTATACTATACAGATGTACAATAGAATTGTGGGGGACAACATGACACAGGGACCTGTCCCCTCTACTCAATTTTAAAACTAACAACACAATCAGCATATGCTTCAACAAACCATATTGCAATCCTGATAGTTATGCAATAAATGTCAGAGCACAGCACTACCTTATATTGCTCATCTCAACACTACAGAACATTGAACCACCACATTTCATACACTTATCTAATATACAGGAACAAAATTAGGAAGGCGGGTTTGGTGGTTTTTATGTAAAAGCCATTTCCAACATTAACTTTTTTTCTGCTGTCATTAAAAATCATTGAAATCATTGTCAATATCATTCTCTATAAAAGCAGGAAAAAAATCCAGATCAAAACCCATAAAGTTGGATCATACAGTTCTCATGGATATAAACCAATCTTTAAAAATATTATTTGAAAATTATAGGGAGAGAATAGTGAAAAAAAAATAAATTCATAAAGACCATTTTATTACAACTTTATCAGAAAGGAAGGAGGGTTTAGACTATAAAAAGAAACCAAATCCATCCTCTGTATGCAGGAACATCATGTGAAGTTGTTTTCCAAACCCCATCCCATTTATTGTCACTGTCCCATTCCTGTGTGATTACACATGTTACATGGCTTTGGTCACAGAGCTCTCTGGTTCTTCTCCATTTAATAAAACAAAGACAAAAGATTTCATGAAATCTTTAAAAAGTGACTGAAATCTGTCTCAATTAAAACTTCTAAGAAAATCCTTCTGTTCCAAATGGATCAGAAAGTGGATTTGTGCCCAGCCTTAAGACGTAGTTGCACAATCACAGAGCAATGGGAATACTGAGCTAGTGTGGCACTACTCCAGTACTGAAAACCAATACATTACAGAGGATTTCTGAGACTGGCAGATCTGAACCAGATTTTCTGCTATGGAAGTTCAAAACGAAGAGTTTCACCTTCTTGTTTTCGTCTTAATTGAGCTTTCCAACTTGGTTTAGTTAACATATTTCTGAAACTCAGTCTAAACTTGCATACACTGTCTGTCATCTCAACATTATATTTTTCAGTATTAACTGACAAGATAATTTGCTACAAAAATACCTGACGCTCAAACAAAAAAAAATGTTCTGACTTTAATTATAGCACACAAAACTGAAAAGCATGTATATACCCCCATTTTATGTAAAATATTCACTGCTTCCCCATGCTACAGAAAAGTTTTATTGCAGTATTTCAGTTTAATAACGTTCACATTCAATAAGTACTATAAGCTAAGGGGCAGGGAGAGAAGTTAATTGTTACCATATTTTATTGTCGAACGTATTCTGTATAAGTTTATGTGCCGTTCCTTTGAGTAATATTGGTCCTCTAAAATGAATCCCTCACCTACCCACCCAAATGAGAACGATTGTTGTTTTCATTGCACTACAATGCACATCAGAAGGTGTTCAAATATTGGAGTCCAATGCTAGAAAAATATCACCAAGTACAAGGCCTACTCAAAAACCACAAAGAGATACTTTAGAAGGAACAAAATAAGATGAAGTCCACGTACAACGATCAGAATACATTCTGATACGTGCTTTTATCCCAGAACAAGGTAATAGGGGAAAATAAACACACCTTTTATGCGTAAGTATTAATAAAAAGCCAAAACATGATGACCCTGCCTTTCAAATTACTTAAAATTATGTTGTAAGTTCCTATATTTTCTGAATATTGAAATGTTCTCAAGTGTTCTTTTCTACTTGAAAATAACCAGAGATTTCATTTATATGTAGGTTTCTTCCAGCCAAGAGAAGCATTCACTTTTTAGGATACAAGAAACTAAAACCATTTTAAAGCCTATACTGCACTGAAACCTCTAATCAACCTGAGCAGGCCACAGATCACACAACCAAGAACTTACTCTCTTCTTTTTCAATATGCCTGCTATGTACTAGACATGGATCTTTTTACCATGAAAATCTCATTTTTTCCAAATGTCCTTCTTTGTCACTATTGAAGTGACAAAACGTATGTAGTGAATGAACTTTAATGTGATATGCAATCTCTCTAGTCATGCAGTCCCCAGACAACTAAAATAACTGTTTCCTTATTTATAGCCTCCAATTTCACTCAATTTTGGTGTATTACATTCCACATTCACTTTGTTTCCCATGAACATAACAGGAATTTTTCTAAAGCCCCACTGAATAAATATCTGTGGCTGAACAGGTATTTATTGCAATAGTAGATTTACTTGTACAAGTCATGTGATTAAAAAGGATTACATTTTGAAGTTTACTTGTTTTTTCTAGCAGAGGCATGCTTTTTCAGACACAAGATTAGACTGAATGTACAGAGCCTTTCTTCCTATATTGTTCACATTGTCTCAACCTACTAAATGTTTCCTCATCTGACTGCATAACTGGTTAGAAAAACAGATGGGTCCAAGTATAGAAATATATATAGATGTATATTTAGACAAGGCCTTCATTATGTGGAAGGCATGCTTACCCCCACCCTCCAAGTATATTAAGTAACATGAGAAAAATTAAAAATGAAAAAAGTGCAATTAGACATAATTAAGATTTCCTTATCTTAGCAAAACATTCTTAATTGTAACCTGGAAAAATATTTTCAGAATGGTGTTAATACAAAGGGTAAGATCAACAGACACTCCTGGGGAAATATCTTAAAATTCTCTCTAAAACATTACCAATTCATATCAAACAGCTAAAACAGTTTCAGGAACACCGGCATTTTTCACTGGTTACAGTGCATTTAACGCTTCCAGGTCTTTGTTTTTTTGGGTTTTTTGTTTTGTTTTGTTTTGGGTTTTTTTTTTGGTTGGCTGTTTTTTGGTTGGGTTTTTTTGTTGTTGTTGTTCTTTGTTTCCTAAAAATCACAAACACCCCTATATTTTCAGACAGGGCTGATCTTTCTTTCATGTCTCTCTCTGGCACATAGTTAAGTTCTTTTAACAGGCTTAGATTCTAGTCTATTCTAATAGTTTAATTCTTTTATACTTTTAACAGAATCTACCATTATGCACTCCTGAAGAAGCAACTCATATTCAATCTGTCCTAAGGTCCATCCAGTAAAGTTTTTGAAAAAAAACAACCTTGAACTTCCACAGACAAAGATCTCCCTTCAATCCTGTTAAAGGGCCAGCCTCCCTTCTGGAAACAGGGATTGAAGAGTTTTGATAGTTGGAGCTGATATTTCTGCAAGACTATTACAAAAAAATGAAATATCTGTACATGTTGGTCTATGTGCCATTTTCAGAAGGATGCTGAACCCTGTGTGGACAGATAGGCCTGTCAGCTTTTGGCAGGATTAGACAATTTAGCACACCGCTCAGTGACACAGTGACAAAAGGTCCATAACCTTTCCCACAAGGTTTCTTCTACCCTCTCTTTTAATAGGCTGGAGATAATCTTTCACTGTACTGTGGTCTCTGCTGTTTCTCAGGCCCCTCATGACAATGAAGTTCTAATACCCTGAATTGTTGTGGGGTTTTTTTTCATCTTTTCACTGTCTTGCCTAAAGACCACTTAACATTTCTCAGAAAACTACAAAGCATACTACATGCTAGTAGGAAATAATGATGGCAGCTACAATAATTTCATGGAAACCCACACAGGAATAGCAAAGTCCCAGTGAGGCATCTGGCAGACTGTAACTTGGACAAACATGTTCTGCAATATTCTGCTTCTACAAAAGAAACATACCAGAAAATTATATATAGTTGATCTCAAACTATTATTTATTCTACTTGTGAAGCTGCTGTACCTTTGTTTATCCTCTTCATAAAAGAGAAAGAAGAAATTTGAGAGAAGGTAGTGCATTAATTATTTCTTTTCCACTTCTCTGCACTGCCAGTAACACAATGAAATTGAAAGTACTTCAGTAAAATCCATAATAAGAATGTCACATTAACATATCAGGCTGATACACTGGTATCACCAAAGGCACCCTGTTCCTCATCTACATTCTGTTACTTGTTCATCTATAAATTAATTTATTCTCACTAGTAATTAAACAGGACGTACACATATTGTCCTGCACAAGATAATTAGATATTATTTTATTTTTGCTTCTCGACAAAGCTGTAGCTAGATGCACAAACTCATAGAGAAATCTAATTTCAGTCATTTCTGTGGAAAATTACTTCTTATTTGAGTTTATCTCACTCTTAATATGGAGAGGTTTTTTGACTATTCTAAACTGGAATTAGAAGAAAAGATACTAAGTTTAAAAAAAAAAAAAAAAAAAAAAAAAAAAAACAAAACACCACAACACACTCAAAAGGAAAAATAAACTTTCATATCATTACAGAAAAAAAATTGCCTTACCTGAGATCAGAATCTGTTAGGAATTTTCTGTTGACCTCATTTACTTTGCAAATACTGCATGAGAAGGAAAAGTATAAAAGTAATTATACTTTTTTTTTATGCTGCAGTGAAGCCCTCATTAGAAACAGATTTTGTCCTCAGGGAAAACATTCTGGTCAAACTCAAGAAAATAAATTCTTCAACCATTTGACAAAAGAATGAGAATTTCATCACATCTCAGGTGATGGTTATAATTACATATAGTAATCTATTAGTGATGGTTATAATTACAGTAGTAATCTTTCAAAGGGAACTCCTCACTCATTACTAGTACCATAGGTCTGCTATTTATTAAATAATCAATAGATTAAGAATTGAATCATAACAAAAAAACAACAGTTAAAGTAATGATCAGCATAACCACGTGGAAGTCATGATCACATTATGGGGCCACTGAAATAAAGCAACTTCAGATGGAAACACTGAGAGAAAGCATGTAAAGATTATTAATTTTGTATTGAATCCACTTGTCAAAGATTTGAAAGGTTCTGTGAAGTCTTTGGCATGACTGTGCAAGATGAGACTTTAAGTCATTTCTCCATCCCCACAAGATATCAGAGTGGCTAGGTACCTTCTAGCTTAAAGGTGTCCTAAAAAAAAATTCACAGATATTGACTGAGAGTCTGAAAGCCAAAGAAAGGTGAATCTCAAAAATCCTCAGCTGTCTTTGCAGGAGAGGACTTAACCTTTACCATGTGCTACTATTTAAATGGAAAAATACAATTCTCAATTACTACAGATGAAAAGATAAATTATTAATTAGGCTAGGTTTCATTTCATGTGGTTAGGATAAGCAATGTGTATCTCTCTTTGTAGACCCTTGTAATTATTGTAAGAGCAAAATGGTAGCAGTGTTTAATGTTTTCTTGTAATTGAAATGGACTAGTGAGTGCAAAAATGATACTGAATAAAGTAGAAAAATATTTAGTACTCCAATCTTAGAAAAAATAGTTTGCTTTTACAAAATATTAAGCCAACAAATGCTTCATCATTCAAATGTTATCACTAAATAATCTCATTTTATTTTGGGGTTTTTAAACAGTTAATTTTTTCCTGCAATATATTCTTCATTTTTTTACTAGAAATTCAACAGAACTCCCTATAGAAATGTTAAAAGTTTTGTAATTTAGATCCCTGTTTAGAAATAATGTAAGGAATTTCTGACTATCGTATTCCCCACAATGCACATGAAGACACTGTAAGGCCTTTTCTTTATATATTTATATTGTACATGTTTCACAGGATCTCAGAGGCTCAGTCTACCTAAGTTACAGGAGTAACTGCAGGATCAAAACAGAGGAGCATGAGAGGCTGACATGGTAATCTGAAAAAGAAAATGTTTGCTTTTCTAAAATAATTGGGTTTATTTTTAAAATCAAATAATTGTATGGCATATGTCAGGAAACTTTCAGAGATTTCACTGTGACCTTCCTTAGAAGCAAGTGGCATGAGGGGTTGAGAAATGCACTGGATGTTCATTAGAGAAAAATAATTTTTACAAGAAATCATATTCAGGACATATGCAAAGTATCAGTTACTTTCCTTTAAAATAGCAATGGTGCACTGTTTTTAGAGGAAAAAAATAAAAGAAGTGTTATATGCTTTCTTTTTTTTAACTGTAAATGGCTGTCCCCATTCTGTCAAGTTTGGCTCACATAATTCTACTGAATTCATGTTACATTTAGGTTACAAATGAAATGAGATTTACTGCTGTTGTGAAAACTTCAGAGGGCAAGGAAAAAAGGAGAGGAGAGAAGGGGAGGGGCAGGAGCTCTATCATTACAGTGATAGAGCTAGAGAACGTTTCTCTTAAAAATTATTTCTTCACTTTCAGCAATGATCGTTATTTATGCATCCTTCCTAATATCTAAGAATAGTTTAGGTTGGAAAGGACCTCAAGGATCATCTCATGGACCGGGACACCCTCCACTACACCAGGTTGCCCAAATCCCCATTCAACCTGGCCTTGAACACTACCAGGGATCCAGGGGCAGCAACAGCTTCTCTGGGAAACCTGTGCCAGGGACTCAACACCATCAAAGCAAAGAATTTCTTTGTAATCTAAATCTACCTTCTTTTACTTTTGAGCCATCACCCCTTGCCCTATCTCTACACTCCCTGATACACAGTCCATCTCCAGATTGCCTCTAGGCCCTTGTTAGTTATTTCAATTACACTTGCTTTTCACCAGCAGCAGCAAAAATTTGCACAACCTGATAAAAAGATTTACACTTTTCTTTATAAAGTATGTTTAAATTTTAGATAAAGCAGCTGACAAAGACCTACAAGATTGATTTATAATTTTTAGCTCCTTAATCAATATTTAGGAATCTAAGTATGCAACTATAATTCTCAAGGTATCGAAACCATGTAGTTCTATAAGCTTCAGTTGTTGGCACTTTAAAAAAATTGAGTAAATGAGTGTAATAACATGTACTGAAGTACTCAAAAACCCTAAACTAGTGTTTCTCTTACTGAGGTCTATGACCATCTTTTCTTCATTTGAGGAATTCTGCTGCCACTGATTCAGTTCACAAAATTTGAGCAGGAGAGATTGAATTTTCACAAAGTTTGAGAAAAATTTCATGTGATAGAAATATCTTTTTTACCTTGCATATCCTTAGCAAGAAGCATTTTTAATCACATCTGGCTAAATGTTTATGTCTGGCAACATTTTTCAACCTGTGAGGCACCATTCATTAGATTCAATAGTGTGATAAGTAAACATGAGCAAAGAAGACTCAGGGTGATGTTTCAGTATTTCCATAGTTACTTTTTATTTTTTGACCAATGATTACAATCATGTAAAAAGACATAAAGACTGCTGTGGAAAGAGGTTGTTCATCTGATAGCATATTTTCCTCTTATTAGTCACACCTGCTAAAGGCAACAATAGTCACACACACATAGTTCTGTACAAGAATTTCCAAAATAACAATTGATTGGGAGCAACTCTCTCATAACATATAACCTCTACCCCTTCCTGTGCTGTAGCAAGCTATGGTGGGCAATAGACAAGCTGAGAAGGTGAGAGTGAATCTTACTTATCCGCCAGGTGCCCACTAAAACCACTTTATCACTGCCCTCCTCTGCTGGACAGGGGAGTGAAGATATAACGGAAGGATCCTGGATCAAAATAAGGACAGGAAGAGATCACTCACCAACTAACATCACAAGCAAAACAGACTCAATATTAAAAAATAAAAGAAATTCTCTAATTTATCACTCCTTTCTGTAGCAGCAATAGCAGCCACTTGTGGGATTTTTTACTTTCTTAAATATGCTACCACAGAGGTGCTACAACCATCGCTGGCTCTGCATTGGTCAGCAGTTGGTTCATCCTTGAGTCAGACCTAGAGAAAGCTTCTAGCAGCTTTCCAGAGAGTCACTATGAAGGCCCACCTCCCCCTACCAAAACAATGCAAATCCCTAAAAAAATGCTGTAGAAAAGTTGTCAGAATGTGACAGCAAAAAGGCAGAAAACCAAATTCTGGGATAGCACAGGTTCCACTGAATGGAACACTAATTAACTAATTAGCTTACTATGAATTATTCAGCATAATTTAGGCAAATACTCTGAAGTAACCATTACTGTGCCATTCCTACTCTGTTCTTAGAAAAGGTAACACCATATTAGCATGAAGTTAGCTGACAGAACAACTTTTAATTCTTTTAGTGGCAGCTGCTTGCAAGCACTGCAAAGGAAGCAGTAACCACAATATGGTTACTAAATTTTGCAACAGAGAAATTCTTACTATAGCTGCACGCTCAGATATTTTAAAATTTTCCTTTCTGCTTTACCATGCATCTCATTCCCAACTATATCCATGTTACAAAATCGGACTGAAATGGCTTAGATTACATCATCAGTCACTTAGGTGTGCAAACAGGGTTACATCAGCTAGAAATGTAAGCCATTTCTTAATGTTCCTTAATGGAAACAAGAGCTGTGTGCATCAATGCAAATCAATCAACATGGCCGGCCACTGCACAAAAGCTTCACAGATTATAGAATTATTTAGCACTGTTATTATGCCTCTCAGTTCTTTGAGATACATGGGTTAACCTGAGGGGCAATAGAATCAAAAAATTACCCCTCAAAAAACCACAGCAGTTTCTTTACCGAATTAGTCTGCTGTTCATCCAACAGTTCTGTCGTTAGTAAAGCTTGGGGAACGCCCTCCTCTGCTGGCACACAACGTGTTAGATTCAATCAATAGCCCTCTACAGTTCCTATTTGTCACCCTCAGTATAAGAGGAAACTGTAATTTTGTGGTCCATTTGAAAAGTAGATTATGGCCTGACCACATGCTGATTTTTTGGATGAAACTTCCATTTCACATCTAGGCAAAAAAGCAATTCTTGGCAATCTTTGCCAATAAAGTTCCAGGTAAGATTGAAATGCTAAACATAATAAAGCATACTAAGACAAAAATGAAACAATACAGCATTTGAAAATACATGGCAATGAAAGAGAATTGCTGAAAATTGTTGACATTACTTTTATTTTAATTTAAGCATATTGTGCTTTGTTCCATATATACATAGTAGCTAAATGAAGTGTCTGGTGGGTGAGTTTATATATCTATGCACACTTCAAAAATTGTCATGTTTAAAAAAAATTAAAATATAATACTCTGTCTATAACAGCTGATTAAGCTCAGTAGTTCCACATTGCAGATTTATCATTTATTCATGCAGATGTATCTTGAAATCACATACACACACTACAACCTCCCTCTCAAATAAATAAATGAAAACACAAGACAAAAACATGAAAATACCGTGATGTTATCCCACGCTTTACTGCATTTGTCATAGAAGTGAGACTGATGGTGAGTGTTTCTTTATGGTTATTGCTGATTAACCACTACAAAGGTACATGAGCCAAAAAGCCATTTAAGCCCATCAGCATACAGAGGTAATAAAGCCTGCCTTTGTACTGGACTTCCATAACACCAGCACAGCGCCAAAGGAATGACTTCCAGGTGGGAAAGGTTCATGTCTAGTAGAAAGGCAGCAGATATGGCAGAGATCTGTGAGCCTGAGAAGGCAAACATGCCCTATTTATATTCTCTCTGTAGGGAAGAATATGTCAAACCATCTTTCGCTGAGGCTTTCAACACAGAAGAGTTCTGATAATAGCTGAAATCAAACAACTTTATTTTTCTCTTACATTTAGGCAATTACAAAAGCTTTTAGAGTTCTTACCCTCAAAGTGCACATATTATGCTGTGAGCCAGTAACTGCTAAACATCAAGTCTTAAAGGATATGTAGTCTAATACTTACTAGCAAGATGAGGCAGCAGTTGAAAAGAAGGCAGGACAATCAAAATAGCAATGAATGTCTTAATTATTTGGAGGCAATGCCCGTAAAGCATGAAGTGCTTGAAACAGTCTGCAGTGGAAATGCCTCCTTTCAGAAAACTACCACTCTGTTGTCCTGTAGCGTCCAAATAAAGCTGAACTCTCTCTTCAAAAGGTTCCAGCTCTAGCTATGTGTGTGTGAGTACATACATCCCCAGATCATGTCCACCTAAACAAATACTGATTTTGTGCTGCATAGTTAAAGCATGCAGACTAAGAGCAGAGACTTTCAAAGAACAGTGCATTCATAATCCCCAGCAAGCTGCAGCATACAGTAATTACATCATGTTCTTAGCACAACGTCTCTTTTTCACCAAATTTGACTGCTTGGGCATCTCTGCCAGCCTGTTATATTGAATAAGTACTTCTAGTCAAGGAATCACAAATATGTTTGTGCAAATAGCTTTGCCATCTTTCTTCTAGGATGCAAAGAATGCATTTTATAATCAAATTGTCACATAGACTTTCCCAGGCCAGCAAAAGGAATGACTTTTTACTCATCCCTTCGCAGAAGCAGAAAGGAAAGCTGGATAACTGCACCAGCAAAGTAAGGGCACCGCGAAATGATGGGGGAGGTGGATCAGCAGTGTCAAGCTGAGGGTGTTTTTCTTCTGTTGCTGTATTGGTTTACGTCACACAAAGTGGTAGAAAGCAGAAGAGGGAAGGGAAAAATTAGAAAGCAAGAGTAGAATTAGCCCAGAAAGTTTGATAGCATTCCAGTCTCCATTAATTCTACCTTTATTAAATGAAGACATAACACCCAAACACAGCAATCTTCTTTCCTGGTTGGAATCTAAACAACAGAAAATACGGGCTTCTCTTCAACTAGCATAACTAAGCAAACTGAAAATACTAGAACAGAGAGTATATAATTCTCCTCTTTCAGATATGCAAAATATTAACAATATTCTTACTGGATTTTTTTTTTCCACTAGATGTGTTATTTATATCCAAAGGAATAATGAACATTCTATGAACATCATGTTATTGTGTGTTATTTACGTATCATATTCCTTCACAAAATATCAGTGATGCTTCCACATGTATACTATTGAAATTTCAATTAGTTCTGATTACATAACACTTGGATGATTAAAATTTAATTTGTCATTCTTCTTTGAATAGTCCTTCCACAGCTTTTACTAGCATCTTTCTGGCTTCTTAAAGCAAATTTAAATCTGTTTTACAAACAAGCTGTCTGCAAGTGCTAGAGACAAAGAAAAAAGGTCTACATTAAAAATGTTGAATTTCTTTACAATATCCCCTGTTAAATATCCTTCTACTCTATTAATAACTTACTCTGGGATTCAGTGAAAATGTCACATAATCCACTTATTTCTTTTGTTAATAAAAGGATTTGAAATGTTTGGAGGTTTAAAGTCACTATTTCAATGGTTGAATTGTCTAACCTTTTCATGTAATTTTCTGAAAGAAACATGAACGTCCTGGTGAGTTATACTAAATGAAAATGCCAACTGAAAAGTCACTGAAAGTAAAATCTGTCTTACTTTCTTTACTGAAGATAATGTGCTACAGAGACTGCAATGTAAAATTAAATACAATAGAAAAGGAAGGAAAAAAATAGAGGAAAACAAATACAGTATTTTTCAAATATAGCTTAAGGCAACCCATCTAGACACGAAATCAGAGATGAGAAGACTTTTGTTGATTTGCTGAATTTGTGTAACTGTTCGGTTTAAGTATCCCAAAGCTCTCTAACTAAATTAGTGTCCAATTGTGCGACATGGAATGCTTTTGAATATTAAGCTGTCGCTATGTTTCTGTTCTGTTTCTCCATAAATGATTGAATAGTCAAATTCTAACCTCCCTGTTTTGGGAGGGTGGGGTGGATGGGGGGCAGTAAAAATCTGTTTGTAGCAGCTGCTACATTTCATTTCAATATTTAGTCAAGCAGTTTTTCCGGGATAAGATGGGTATTTTTAGAAATTATTTTACATAAAAATGGATGCTGTACATTCTGTGAATCAATTCAAGCTCTATTTCGATATTTTTAAAATGCTCTCTAACATGTATATTTAAAAAGAAGGTAATTTCAATCTGTAATTGTAAAAGAAAATTCACCACATTCCATTCATTCTTGACTGCAACAAATTAAGGGTTACAGTGTTTAAAAAAAAAAAAAAAAAAGAAAAGAAAAGAAAAGATTCAGGCCAGGACTACATGAAAGGGCAGTAACAACAAAGGCTTAGCTGGTGAAGGAAGGTTCCTATCTCCCCCATAGAAGGTAAAGCAGCAAAGAATAACAGAAAAGATTAAGCAAAACGTTAATTCTCCAACACACTAACTTTCAGAAGAACACTGAGCAACATGAATTGTTACCACTAATTTGGAAAGAATTTGGAAAGCAAAGTTGTACCAGAAAGATCAAGGAGGCAAGGCAAAATATGCTTTTCAATCTGTAGCAAGCCTTTGAAGAAATTTCAAGGGACTGGGCCATTGTTCACACATATCCAAACCACACATACCCATACTCTTAGCTCTTGATTATAAACACAACTTTCACACTTTCTTAATGCAATGCTTTAGGCAAAAAAGTACTTACAGCCTTCTTGAGCATGTAAAATTTTCAGTAAAGGGAAAAAAAAAAAATCTTTCTTTTTCTCTTTTTTTTCCTTTTTGAATTTGCTGCCCTGTTTAGAGTAAACATCAGTTGTCTAATCAGCTGCTATTATGAGGAAGAATGTACTCTAAGTGCACAGATGTGGATCATGGAAACAAGTTAGACCTAAAAGATTATTTTTTTAAAATTCTTTTCACAGAAAGAACAAGGCTGAATTATGCACTGATTTTAATAATGAACGGTATTGGATGACATTTTTCACTTGACAAAGTGGAATTTCTTCCCAGCTGTTATTATTTTATCCTCTGGTTTTTAGAAAGCATTAACCCTCTCGTAACTTCTATGTATTCAGGCTGGATTAAAGTACAAGAGATTATACAAAATGACTTGATTGAATACCATCCCTTCCTCTGAGGAATTTAAATATAATGAAATTCTCAGAAGTATATTGTTTAGATTATTTGGTTTGCTGTCTTCGTTTTCACCTGAACTCTATGGAAAAAATGGAAATGTTATGCAAAGCATTAAAAGCTTAAAAATTTTGCCAGCTGGATACTACAACACCAATGATATCTTTCTAAGATAACCATTCTTTTCTAAACAAGCTTGAAATACTGATTTTATTCTGAGATAATAGCCATCAGTATTTTCTGCATATAGGTAACTAAAATATTTATAGTAGGTATCACAGATATTAAAAGAATTACCCAACTCTTAGAGTAAGACAGACCAAGAAGCAAATCAGCTCCCAATGAGGGCTTCTGCCATATTTTTCCCCAAGGAAGCTCTTTGGAAGCTGAGGCATATGGCAAAAAATACCTTGTAGACTTTTTGAAAGTGCATCAAGAACAGAGAAGCACCACTCCAACAGAACCACAAAGGCTGTCCATCCTTGCTAGCAAGGCGAAAATCCAAATGAGTGACTTCCCATTAGAAGGCATCACTGTGCATGAGGAAGGGTGATCCTCTTAATAATGTTTTCCTTTTTTGTCTGGCAAGATTTGGCCAATCATTCACTCCTTTCTCACATGCAGATGGTTAGTTGTTCAACTGTATCAGCCACCCCAAAAGCAACAGAAATCCAAAAACTCAAATTCAAGAAAAAAAACTATACACTTGCTACTTCTACTCTACCTGGTCTGGGCCTCAAACAGTAGTTTTGTTCATATCAAATAATATGGCACTTATCAGGGTCAGCAAAACATACAGATAACAGTATCAACGTGAAATCTGCACAAGACTTCTCTCTGAAAAAAGTTTGAAAAGAGGATCAAACGTCTGATGAATATCAGAGCATAAAAGCAAAGCAATAGTAAGGAGGGAAAGACAGTTAGTGGGAGCAGAAGTGGGAGGAAAAACTGAACTCAAGTACATCCCAACATGAAGCTCCTAAATTTTGCAATCTTATAACAACTGGAAATTAGATTAATATTTTATTCCTATTGTTATAAAATAAACATAAATATTTCCAGAAACAATATTTCTCTTAAATAACAACAAAAATTAAAAATCCATAAAATATCTTCAAGAAGATTTATGTGATTAGCAGTAGATTCAACTGCAATTTGCTCTCATATCAACATAGGTAAGAAGAGAACACTATATTAATGTTTTTGCAGCTTTAAATAATTACCTGACTTTCCCTCTTTTTTCTCTTCTAAAACATTGGTACAACAGTGTTCTTACAGCAATTAAAAAAGTAATCTGACTTTATTTTACAAGTTACTACTTCTGAATACTATGGAAAATACTTTCTGATTTTTTGACAATTATTTGCAAAACAGTCTATTAAAAAGACATAATGGAAGTTTGGGAGGGGGTGCTGTTTGGTTTTGGTGGGGGGGTGTTGGTTTGTTTGGGTTTTCTTGGTCATTCAGGTGGGGGTTTCTAGGTGGCAGGGTAAAAGGCAAGGACAGAACAAGAAAGAAGGATTTTAAAGAAAACAACTTTTATCAACCTTATTCTTTCCCCACCGTTGAGAGTATGCCCAGATACACATGGAAAGGAATTCTTATTTTTTCATGAAGAGTAGATAAACTAAGTAAATAGTAATAGAACTATTTTCAGTCATTCACTGATTCTAAGATATAATGGAACTAAAAATCTTGTTTGAAAAAAAAGGTATAAACAAATGTTGAAAACCATGTTATAAACAGCTGAAGAAAGACTGAAATCCTTACTGAGCTTACTGTCCTAATAAAAATGGGCTCAAAATACTATGTGAACTGTCCATTCAAAAATAGATTATTATACATTACATTCATGGCTAAGTAGAACTCTTCCATATAATTTTCAGTATTAAGAAGCTTATTTATCTTCATACTCTGCAGTTTTGGAAACAAATATGTAAACAGCTTTACCCAGCTCTATGGACATTTACAGGGATTTATTTACAAATAAAAAGACAAAAATAACAAAACTTAATCTGGTGTTCTGATAATGAGGGCATAATCCACAAGATGCATCTCTACTGGCCCAAGAAGATTGCTTAGTAACCAATGTTTATATTAATATTTGCTGCAATTTTCAGTTTGCACATTTGCTGTATCCACGTCCTGTCCTCTCATCTCTGCACAGAGACTGTACTGTATAAGCTTTATACTCTGCAGGTCAAAGACAAGGCATCTAATGCAGTTCATATGCAATTAAAAATCTCTACTTTGGGTTGAACTCTGGAAAAAAAGAATACTTACCTTATTTGATTTTCATTTCTGACCATCCCATGGGATTAGCTCAGTACTCCTAAAGCATTTAGCCTATTTTCTTAAAACTGCCTAATTTTTCTGGTTACGTGTGCCTTTTTCTTGGGCCTTTAACTATGACAACCAGATTTGCATTCAAAAGACAGCTTCTTATTCAAGAAAAGCAGAAGAATTCTCTGTTCTCCTCTTTTGCCTGAGTTTTGGCATAACGAATGTATGAATGAATTTGCTATGAACAGTTACCTACAGTCTGACTACAAGGCATCACCATATTCTTAATACTGAAGTTACAGGTTATTGCAGCCTACTCTAAGAAAGCAACCTAAATCCTGACTCAGTTGTTTAATAATATAAAGCCAGGTGTTCCTTCCAGTTGGCCTGCCTTTAGCTGTGCTGACTGAAAGCTTCTGAAAAAGAACCAGCAATTCTCCAGATTGTTTCATTAGTTTCAGTACTAAATTAGGTCTTTTTATCTGGATCAACAGGATCTGTGACTTTTCCACCATCCATTGAAAACTCCAAAAGGTAATGGTAAAAAGAGAGACACCTTCCACCACTACTCTTTTAAAAGGGGCCTGTATTTTTTGCTTAATTATATTATAAAGCTATCATATCATTTTATCTTTCACAGTATTAAATGGGGGGGTTTAGCAATCATGAATTAACATTTCAGAATGGAAATATATCCTGTTCTAGCACACAATTTGAACTAGATTTTTGATATGGGACTTGTTGCTTAGCAGGCATTTTCTTGGTATAAGCAACTGCTGCATGCTGTGGCTTACAATGTCACTGTATATTCAAGCAGAAAAAGAATTTTCACACACTAGCTGCTGCAGTCCCTGATACTGCATCTCATTTCCTGTTACAAGATTTCTTGTCCCCATTGTTAACATACTCTTTTAAATATGCTTCATACCAAAGTAGGATTCAGACACTGTTTTAGCTTTGTAGTGTTTTCTTTTGGCTTAAAAAAACCAAAACAAAACCAAGAGGAGGAAAACCTACTATTTAATATATTTTTTTGCATATTTTAAAGTATTTCTTTCTTTCAAACAGTTCTTTCCCAAGTAAATCACAATTAAGGTAACTACTGTTGACAAAAGCATTGGTCTCAACATTGCTTCTCTTAACAACATGCTTGTGTAACTTCACTTCTCTACTTTTCAGAATCTTCTCTGTAACAGCAGATGTTTACTTTCAGAAATACACAATGTAGTCATTACTGCTTATCACCTAGAAATTTTGAGACCTTGGAGACGTCATGGTACAATAGAGGTAATGAAAACTCACTAAATATTTTGGAACGTTTTTTAATGTCCTAGTGGGAAATAGCAGAGGCCTTGTGTATTACGTGTGCTTTTTAGTCACTTGGTGGAAGTACTTGCAAAACACATGCAAAGACTGTGTCTCATGTAAAATTTATCCTTAACTCAGGCTTCATCAGTCATTATAAAAACACTCTTGCTCTGCTTGATAAATTAAAAATATAAAACTTTTGTAGGCAGTAATGTTAAGGACCAACAATATTAACTACTGTTACATTGAGTTCTGATAGATTGCTTTAGAAATTGTCTATTGCGAAATATTCGCTAAAGGTCTTATTTAAATATTTTTTCCCCTTCTGAACCTGTAAGAAATTAATACTTTCTTGAGAGGTTGCTCCTCCCGATATTCTGGCTTTCCTGCTCTTGTTGCTTCTACAGATCCAGCATCCAGCTGTAGTTTGTCTTCCACTTCTCTCGGGGTCTCCTTCCTGCCCCTATTCACTCTAGCCATCAAAGGCAAAGTGCTGTTCATTTTTTTTCCTGCAAAACACTTAAGAAATTTGCAGTAAACAGGGAACAAAATCAGTGTTACTTTGAAATACAAAATAGTTTATGCACTCTTCACTTCCCTCCATATCAGATACACATAAAGGCATTAGAATAATAAGCAGAAGTAAATGTTGTTAGCAGAATAATTTGTGAACTGCTATAATAAAAGCAGGATTTGGCAAACTCATATAAAATAATTTAAACTAGATCTTGGATAGACTGAGCTTATTCAAACTCACACAATTAAAATTTAAGTTTGTCTCCAGTTTCTGAAACCATTACTGGAAAATAATTACATCAGTGGAGCTCTTCCAAGTTCATAGATTTTCCACTTCCTAAGTAATGAAATACATCTATAAATTTACCTAAGCCATGAGGAAAATTCCAATATAGACTACTCTAAGTTGTAGAAGTCCCTGTTAAGCAGGCAAGAACAGAAAAGGTCAAAACCCCTAGCATTTTAGCTTTACAAGTAAGTACAGAAATGTTTAATCATTCACCCTAAAAAAGAAAAATCAAAGCATCAAATTTGTGAGTCTGAAACATATTGGCAAAGTTACTACAGAGAAATAACAATCTTTTTTCACAACAGGATTCTTTTTAAAGGATTAATTTTGTAGCACAATCAGACTACAGCATTCTAAACCCAGAATACTTCATATTATCTTGTTAGTTTACTGCTGAAAAGACTGAAAACTAAACACTGCAATACCTCCACAACTTCAGTGGAATTACCCCGGTTAACCTTGGAACCACAGAGCTGACAAGTGTCATGCAAGATCGGGCACTTCCTCAGGAGCAGGAATTGGGGTTAAACCAGCAGGAGGAAAGAACACAAATGCAGCAACTAGCAAGTGGCAAGATGAGCAACACCTTTTGGACAAGAACAGCACATCACTGTCACTAAAAGTATGGGTAAAGCAGTCAGCAGAATACACAGCTCTAACAACTTTTAAAGGAGATTCAGAACAAGTGCAAAACAAAACAGTTTGTAAACAACCTTCCTTAATCACAGTGTTCTTTCAGAATACGATCTTTTCCCCAGTTTGGCCATACACTTTCACTGTATTTGTGAACAAACTCTGTGCTGTATTTCTAGATCAATAGAAAAAGGGTTTACCTGTCACCTCTGAGATTGCTGTGACTTTTCCTCAGACATTGTCAATGAAAGGTGGGCTGCATCAAGAAAAACTAATATTTACACATCACACAGTACCTGTGGATAACACAGACTTATGTCTTGATAGTCTGATGTGACTTGCTTATGCTTCAGATCCATTGGGAACAACTAAACAGCTGCTCCTCGGAGATATTTATTTAGTATATCCCATTTACAGCTGTGTTATGGAAAGTGGCACTACTTAATGTAAAATCCACAGGATATTTCTATATTTAATTACTGTTTTCTAAACCTTCTGAGTGCACTTATGCAAATAACACTTCTTATATAACCTAATGTCTCAATTCAGCAAAATACAGAGACATGTGTTAACTACTGAAATTGCTAAACTGGGTTAGAATCCAGAGGTGGGCAGGCTCTTACTGTGAGATGAGAACACTCAATTTGCAGTAAGCACTTGGAAAGCTCAGTTTTCCTAGTTATGAAAATTTTCTGGGTCTGTTGACAAAGCAGAGACATTTAATATTATTTTTGCCTCCGTCTTCAACATGGTTGATGGGCTCTAGGATCACAGATGCCCTAAGTTGAAGGATCATGACTGTGGTAATAAGTTCTTATCAAACCCTGAACTTCTGGGTGATTTGCTGTTCCACCTGGGTCCATGTAAGTCCATGGGCCCCAACAGGATTCATCCCAGGGTATTCAGGGAGCTGGCTGATGTAATTGCAAGACCTTTCTCAATTATTTTTCAACAGTCTTGGAAATCTGAAGAGGTCCCAGTTGACTGGAAGCTGGCAAACATACCAATTTTCAAGAAGGGAAAGAAAGAAGAGCCTGGTAATTACAGGCCTGTCAGTCTCACCTCAGTGCATGGTAAAATTATGCAGAAAATCATGTTAGGAGTTATTGAAAAACACCTAAAGGACAACACAGTCATTGGTCACAGCCAACACAGGTTCAGGAGGGGAAGGTCCTGTTTATCCAACTTGTTGTCCTTTTATGACAAGGTCACCCAGCTGGTTGACAGCTTCAAATCTGTTTCTCCCATTTCCTTTCTCTCTTCTTTGGAAAACACATACATCCTATGTTTACAGTTTCCCATATATCATAGTTAACTCCAATGATCTACATCTGGTACACTCATGCTTTAGGAAATACAGCTCCTTCTGGAAGTTTCTAACATTTAGTATCCAAAGAAGAAGAAAACAAGTTATAGCCTGGGCCTGATTTAATTCCATTACAAAAGAGAATTTCAATTAACAGACTGTATGCCTTTGTTCTATTTGCCTAGAATGTGTGATTTATTTATATGGCCAAAATTGAAGAAAATACATAAATTTTTAACATAACAACAAAAGCCCTGTTTTTTTTCAGGTGTTTATGAAAATAATAAAGGATTAATCAAAGCTTTATCATGATCTTGTAGAAAGATAATTCAGACACATTCAATTTTATTTCCAATGGAAGGAAAATGAGTATTTGGAGAACTGAAATACATTAAAATGTAGAGCTTCTAATGTTAGCTACAAACTAGAAAAAAATAATTAATCTGAAGGTGCTTGGAGTGATCCTATTACCTTATCTTTAAAAATTAGCTGTCAGTCTTTAATACAAGCTGGTAAGTAGTGATTTGCTTGCACAATTACTATTGAGTTAAAGTCTGTCTGCACCTTAAAAAAATAAAATGCATAAATCATCATTCCTAGCACGTATAAATCAATATATACTTGATAAGTAGTCATTCATCTTATATTAGAGATTATTTTGAACTGATGGAATCTAAGCCTAAATCTGCTACTTAGGTTCAATACTAAATGTCAGGCTGAACTTTCTTCTTAAAGTTGAATTTAAATTTGGCTCTGGACCAGATGACCTCTGGAGATTTTGTTCAACTGAAATTATTCTGCGATTTAAATAATGTTCTTTATATCTCTTGCCTAAGTCAGCCTGAGGATGATTGGTTCAAGAATTTCTTCTGAGATCAGCTTTGCCATTCATTCAGGCTACCTATTAAAAAGTTAGATGTTGAAAAAAATACTTAAACTCCAAGGCTTTTCCCTCTCCCCCCACTCCCTTCAACAGTCATGATGTTAAATGTTTCAGGCCATTAGTTAAACATAACTCAAAGTTTTTAAACTGGCATGAAGAACTATGGAATATTCCAATTCACCAGTAGGAACAGTTTAACAAACCACTCCAGATACTATCAAATGCAACAAGAAAATAAGATAATTTAAAAATTAATAAAGCAAACACTTACAGATACAGTAAGCAGTGTAATCTGAATTACATAAAACCCTCACATACTTCTAGATGCTTGGAGAAAAACAGCAAGCATTCTTTCATTCTGACATCTTCATGAAGCATTCTAATTGACACGAACTGACAAATAACCACATTTTAAGTTTAGATTCTCCTGTATTTTACTCATACAGTCTAAAGACAAAGTTTAGAACCTCCAGACTGAAGCTCATTGATGTATTTACTTCTCAAGGCAAAAATAAACACTGAATTTACAATCACATCCTTTATCAATTAAAAATAAAACCAAGCAAATTTTACATATCTTTAAGCACTTGGGGAAAAAGAAGAAAACCTTGAAATATGGGGTTTATGACTAGAAAAAACAAAATTAATGGAGTTTGTAAAATAAAATCTCATTACTCTCATGGTAGTTTTCATTACTGAATAGGAAAGAGTTCTGTGGACCCACAGTAAAGATTATTTAAATTATAATTAAATTCAAACTTTAGATTCTGTGTTGGACATTAATATCCAACACACCAAATCTTTGGACCTGTAGCAATGTCTGTGGAGATTACCTGCAGTAGTCTCAGTAGACTTACCTTGCATGCACTGTCAGCTGTAGGTCTACTGTTCACAAGGGAGTAGGCTGTGCTGAACATATGCTATATGTTTCATGTTCACAATAGTAACAACTATAGTAGTAGTCAGGATCCCTGGTAACATAAAAATAGAAAGCAAGATTAATAAATTTGGTGGGGTTGCATAGAACTACCACATCATGAACTTTTCTTCTATCATGCGATTGCCTAAGCCTAACTGAGCTAGCTGTCTGTCATTCCACCCTGAAAAAAACTCGGCAGGGAAACTAAACATGAAGGGTCACGTAATGAGACAATTTCAATAGTGGACTTGTGGTCCTATGGTCTGATAAAAGATCACAGGACCATCAATTGACTACATCTTACTTCTTGATGACACAAAGAATAGGGAGAGATGGCATTTTGTGACGGAAAAAAGCCAGGTGAAGCTGAGGTACCCTACCAGGAGTGGAAGGGTAAGGAAACAAAGAGACTAGAAAAAAGAAGGTTTGCAGTAATCTGATATTGCTGCCAATTAAATGATTGTATCATGGACACCAGTAATATCCCACATTACAGAAACAAAAGCCAACTCTATTTGCATCCCTGTAACTTTTCTGTTCACACTATTCCAATCTGTCATGTGTTTGCAAAGAGCATTTATCTGAGATAGCTGAGTCACTGTAGTATCTTCCTCAAGCAGCCAGCAAAAAATTCCACCAATAAAACAGAGAGTTTCAAGATGCTTTTTTCCTACCAGCCAGTGACCTCTTTACATATCACACGATACATGTTTGAATGATATCCTGTAAAACTCTCTCTGGCACTCGTGCTGAAAAGGTGGTTTAAGCTGGTTTTGCTCACTTCGCTACCTTGCTAAGGCACGTTTTAAAGATTCTGTATGTCTTTCGTAGTGCTATCCATCCGTCCATGTAATAGGAGAAGAATCTATCTCTAAATCCTTGGCCAAGGTCAGGGACAACTCTTCAATTTGTCTGTGCTTACCATCTAGGCAAAACAAAACAGTCAGGAATTGAGAGAAAGTGCTCTGGAATAGCCTTCTTCAGCCTTGAAAGGTAAACAGTGTTAGGCTCTACATATCTGTAAGATCTTTAGTGCTTTGGAAGCCACTACAAATACAGTCATTAACTTTATCAATTCTGTCAGTTTGAGCTTAGTCCACATCTTCCCACCTACTGTTTAAATCCTTCACAGTCTTCAAGAGACAGAATTTCCCTCCCTAAACTTAAAAAAAAAAAGGGTAGGAGGAAACAAGTCACCACTGTTTTTAGGGTATGCCCTTAGTGTCTATGCCCCCTTTTTCCTCAAAAGATGAGGTCAGCTCCCACGCCTCTCAGGCTGTTATGGAAGTTGCTGCTTAACTGCATGACCAATAGATGGGATAACTCACCCAGATTTACCGGTTACCCTGGTGCAGTTTTAGAGCTGGTTGCTGGAGCAGCCTACCCCCTTCGTACTCTAGCAGGCCTCTCATGGCAGAGGCAAGAAAAATGAGCTTACCTGTTTAATGCTGTCTTCATCAGTCTGCTTACAGTCCTAGTGAACTGCCCTCTAGCTGAAGCTGTAACATGTTCCTTCTTCATCCAGGAAACCTTGTGCTTGCAAAGAAATTTTGCTTTCAGTTCCGTAGTACTGCTAGATGGTGAGTGTGACAGGATCCCATGTGCAAGCATATCCTTTTATGATGGGACAGATGGCATTTTCCTAAAGGAAAAGTGCTAATTTCCTAAAGGAAAAGCGCTGATTTGATCACACAAGCATGATCTTTCCATTAGGTGCAGCTGAGGAAGCACAGCTTCTAGCCTATTAATGGGAACTACCCTGCTTCTCCCCTTGTATTCTCTGAGTCGGAACTTTCCAGAAGAGTCTTAGCTGACCTCCTATCCATAAGGATTAAATTAAACAGAATCTGAATGTCTAGTGCACTGCACCTACTGCCCTGGTGATTTAAGGAAACTTCCCTTACAAAGGAGGTCTATTTTAGACATAATTATCACCACAAGCACCTGGGGAGAGGCTCTCATGAATACTGCCAGTAGTGTAAGTAGGAGGCCTCAGTACGGTTATTGAAAGAGAATCTGATCCCTAGGTGTGAAAGCCTGGCAGCTATTTGCCCCAAGGAAGGGTTAATAGGCCAGATAGAAGAAGCCAGAACAGAATCTAGCAGACTATCCCAAGCAGAGAATGATTCAATACTAATACCAGGAAGACCATCAGAATGGTTCCAGGAGCGGGGGTGGGGGTGACGCAGCAGGGGGGAAGATATGGATGTGCTATTCTCACTGTTTTGGCTAAATCCTTGCATAACAGTCATGGATACATTCCTTGTCATCGCATGTCTCTTGCTGAGGGCCACCCACCGGTGGTGTGATGGTCTGGTGGTGTCCCTAGTGCTGCAGGACCTCCTGGAACATACTACATCTGATGCTGTGTTGCCTTCCTGATTTTTTTTTTTCCATCATTGTCTGAACTAAGACTTTGTGTTCTAAACAATGTAGAAAGGCAGGAAATGCAGCTCTGAGCATTCTGCCAGCAGTATGATAGAAAATAGAGTTGGAAACTTAGTATCATAAGAAACAAAGTAGAAAATAGATTCTATTGTTACTGTTCTAAAGTAATGTGATGGGTTGACCTTGGCTGGAAGCCAAGTGCCCACCAAAGCCAGTTATCAGTACCCATCTCAGTTGGAGAGGAGAGAGAAGATAGAACAAAAGGCTCCTGAGTTAAGGACAGGGAGAAATCACTCACTGGTTAGTCTCACAGGCAAAACACATTCAACTTGGAAAACTTAGTGTAACTTATTACCAATCAAATCAAACTAGGATAATGAGAAATAAAACCAAGTCTTCAAAAAACCTTGCTCCCACCCCTCCCCTTTTCACAGGCTGAACTTCATTCCAAATTTCTCTCCCTCCTCCCTGGCAGCAGCACAGGGGGCCAGAGAACGCGGGTAGCAGCAGCTCACACATTTCCTCTGCTGCTTCTCCCTCCTCAGGGGAAGGACACCTCACACCCTCCCCCTGCTCCAGTCTGTGTCTCCCACAGGAACACAAATCCTACCAGAAAACCTTCTGTAGTATGTGCTCTCCACAGGTCCTGCCAGGACCTTGCTCCAGCAAGGGCTTCCCACTGGGTCACAACCCCCTTTGGGCATCCATTTGCTCCACCATGGGGTTCTCTAGGGGCTACAGGTGTATATCTGCTCCACTATCAGTCTTTATGGGCTGCAGAAGAACACCTGCTTCATCATGGTTTTCACCATTGGCTGCAGGGGAATCTGCTCTTATGCCTGGAGCACCTCCTCTCCCATCATGTTCACTGACCTGGGTGTCTGCAGAGTAGTTCCTCTCACATATTATCACCCACCTCTCCAGCTGCAATTGATGTTGTGCAGCAATTTTTTCTACTTTCTTAAAAACGTTATCCCAGAGGCACTGCCACTGTTACAGATGGGCTTGAGCTTGGCCAGCGGTGGGTCTGTCTTGGAGCCAGAAGATGTTGACTCTATTGGACGTGGGAGAAACTTCTAGCAGCTTTTCATAGAAACCACCCTTGTACCCTCTTGCTACCATAACCTTGCCATGCAAATCCATAATAAAGAGGGGAAAATCTACACAGCAGATGGCAAGAAGATTTGGTGGAAGCAGATACAATTGTAACAGTGAAATATCTAGTTTATTTATGGCATGCTAAGGGGGAAATGTCCATTCAGAACTCAGTGAAACTATGTGGGATTTTCTTTGGGAACAGGAATAAAATCTGACCATCTCAGCAGTGTAACGTGACAGATCTTGCTAGGGTGCTTCTGTCAATACTCTCGGAGACTGTTTCGGTTTAGACGTAGATTACTGTGTTTTATGCATGAGGATAACAGTACAATTTAAATTCTTTCTCTTTAATTCCAGGCAAACTTCATTGTATGACAGCACAGAGTTTATCTTCTACATTGGAAGATAAATACGTTCCCTGAGGGAGGACATGATTACACATAAAAGCCACTACAAGAATAAAACAAGGGAAAAAATGGTTTTTAAAATGCAGAAACGAAGCTGATGCCAGAGTTGTCCAAAAATGACCTTCTTTCTGGAGAGATGATCCTTGATGATCATAATTTGAAAAAATATTCCTTCATGAAAAAAACTGTGAAAGAATAAGAGTTGTAATTACTTGAATTATTAAAGAATACCTCCAGCTTCAACGTGTTTGAGTCACGCATTATATAAAGAATAGAACATGATTTCTGTTTTGATAGCAAAGGACAGTCCACAGCTTGGTTAATGAGAAGGGCAATTTGACAGTAATCCTAAAAGCAAAAGCACACACAAACTAAAACCAAGCTGAAACATGATCATTATTCTATGTTCACAATGAATCCATAACTGAGGGAAAGAACATTCAGTCAAGAAATAGTTTTAAGTTACAATAATGAGAAAACAGTCCTAAAACTTTTTACACCACTTAACACAAACTTGTATTCTAGGAACAGCTACAAATCTCTGCCAGTATTATACCGAGTGGCTAATTCTGCTTTATACTGATTAACAGAAAAGGGTAGCTTTCTGCTGGCCATATACTCTACCATACATACTTACAAAGTACAGCATTTCCATGTGCTTCAATTGACCACAACGATATTGAACCAGTAACTGTTATCGATAAACCCACACGGAACAGTCAGCCATGACTGAATCACTTACTGATTCCCATTTCTGTTATTTAACAGCTATTCTGTAGCTTTTATTTCCACAACTGCTATTGCATTTGTCTGGGGTTTTATCCCCCACAAGGCTGATAAAAGAAGAGGACTATCTAAGGGGCAGAAGAAAAAAGAAAGAATAAAAGAAGACATGTCAGAAGATCAAAGGGTATTTTAGACAGACATGGCAAGCAGAATTGAAAAAAATATTTGAATTTAAAAGAATAATTTCTAACTTAAAAGAATCGAGAAAAAGGCCAGGGAATGGTAGCAAATAGAAAGAACAGAAAAGAACATCTGAAATGAAGCAGATGAACCACCCTTATGGTCTGCATTATAATAGGATTTGCTGTCACTTGAAGTATCTCAGCTGAAAATTTGATTTCATTACAATTAAATTTTATTTAGTTGTTCAGATTAGAACTCTAATAAACTTCAATGGGTATTCTTTTTATAGTAGCCTTGAATGCACATGTAACTTCAAAAAAAGAAAATTAATAGTTTTGGTGCAATTAAAGATATATTACTCAAAATGTACCTCTCTCTCTTCTCCCCCCTCCCAACCCCCTCTCCAGTCTTTAGCTGCCCTGTAGGACAAAAACTGCCAACGATCACTGCCTAATATATATTTTTGTCCTTCATATGGAGCGAAATGCCTCCTTCTCCCAACAAAATTATGTTTAGTGAGAACTGAAATTTGTAGTTACAACTCTGGATTTCCTGATACATCACTGATTTACTGAGTATCAAACCAAGAAGATCCTCTGATGAAAATAAAGTTCATGTGTAGATTGACCTTAAATCTTGTGGGCATAACTATTAAAATAGCTAATTTTCTGAAGGCATGAAAGGACCTTTTAGAATAAGTGTTCTCCACTGGCGGTATCTTTTTCAGACCTTTCTGGAGAAAACAGCTATTTATCGTTTCTGAAATAGAAGTAAACAAACATTTAAAGCTTTCAACAACTAAGATTAATGTTAAGTTTGGTTCAGAAAAAGAAAACTTATAATTAAGTTTCCAATTTCATTTACTTTTCAACTATTATTTTTGGAATTTTGGACTGTGGTTTTAGTACATGAAATTTGAAGATATTGAAAAAGGATATGTACCATATCTTGAAGCAATAAGTGATTATCCTTTTCCTTTTAATAGTACAATTTTGAAATTATTCTTCTTTGGCATGTAATGCTGACCAAAAGTTTTAAAATGCTTTGACTATTTCTACTGTCTAACCAACTATACTTACAGTTTGACTCAAAATCTAGAGAATATTGAGGCATTTGGTTTTGTGTCCTTCACCCAAATCACTCACTAGATGACACTCTTGTATCAAAGTAAGTTCTCTTTGTATGCAAGACGTCATACTGGCTTTTTAAAATAAGAAAACAAATTTTAATGAAAATAATTAAAGACAGTGCTTTGGGTTTTTTTGATGAATGCTGTGTAGAGAACAGTTAATGCTTATAAGCTAATACTAAATTTAAAAAAGATTCAAGGTAGCAACAACTGCTAGAAAACTGTCTTAAACATGATGTAACAGTCCAGCAATGGTACATTTGTCTGAAGCTAAGTTGTCATGCTCAGGAAAAGATAAACAAGCAAGAGTTTAACTTAATTTTTTCGCATTTAATTGTTGCAAATATTGTGCATTGTATATTCAAATTACAGTAATAGATTCTGCAAGAGTGAGTTGCTATTTTTGTGCATGGCCTGAAGTAAAAAGCAAAGAACCAATTACAACACGCAAGTAACTGCTTTCACCCATGGACATTTCTTTCACCTAATTACATTTTGAGACTGAAGCAATGAATCCTGTTACCTTTTACCTTGGGACTTACCTGAGAGTTTAGAATTCAAAAGATTCCTCAGGTAGAAGTTCTCAATGAGAACTTTTTTCTGTACTAATGGAAATAATCACTTAATGCCATTGTCAATTCCAAGTTTATTTCTCCAGACAGTTTTCCAGTCCCTCTCCAGGTTAGTAGCCTTTACTACACCCCATGTGAAGGCTGCAGAACAGATTCACTGTACTTTATTTCCTCACATGAAGGAGGTCGATGAAAACAGGAACACCCGCTGTTCTTTGTGCAACATTAGAAGCAGAATACAGGATAGTATAGCAGCCCTCTGAATTTGTAGCAAGTGTATAATTCGCACGAAATTTTTCATGTATCTACTGTTCTAGTCCTGGTCTAGCACAGACGGTGAAAGTGATCGAACATAAATCCCAGAGCATTGTGAAGATTAAGCTACTGTTTCTCAGTGAGGGACACAAGCAATTATATATCTAGCAAGATTATCATATCTCTATAGTCCTCTTGATCTTGGAGGTCAAGATAGTGTATTTCACTCCTTTTAAAAATCTGTTACAAAATTCCTTTTCTGCAGAAGAGAACATGGTAAATAAAGAATTCCATGAGCTTTTTTACTTTTCCTCACTAAGTATTATAATTCTTTCTAAGAAGTATCATAGAATCACATGATACTTTGATACTTTGTTCTCAGACAAATATGTAATGCTACTTTGTTCTCAGACTGGGCGAAGTAATTCAGAAAACTAATTTGCATATATGTTTTTATGATTATTTAAATTTTGGGTTGCACTGGGAAAGTTTTGTAATGCCAAAACATTCCTTACAAGCAAATTAGTTCTTTGAGAAATGTAGTACATATCCAGTTTTCAAACAGAAAATTATATACTTGGGGTGGAAAGGCTTTAGCTGATGAAGTTGCATCAATGCTAAGGCTTTTGTTTTCATAGTTTTGGAATTCAAAATAATAACTTATTTCTTGTTTTTTGTTAACTAGCTAGAGTCATTACGAATAACATACTGTAGTTTTTCTTATATTTAGACTGAGTAAAAATGCTTATGTAGCACACTAAATCCTGACCATATATTTTATGGATTGTGGCTTGTACTTTTAAAAATTGTATAGAAATCACAGTAAAAAGTTGTAAAAGAGGAACTCAAAGATGCAGCAGAGATCAAACAGAGGAATAAGACTGGCAGGCAAGGGGAGAAGGCAGAGAGAACTGGAGGTATGTGGACCCACGCGCTGTCAATACACCACCTCAGGGGAGGTACATGGGTGTTTGGGTGCATGGGAACTGGCTGTTCTAGAAGGAACCCGCCCGTCAGTGCTGAAATATCACTTGACAGTTGTGGGAGTGGATATGGAGCACCCAGCCCTTTCCCATTGAGAACACAGAATTCCAGTGCAGAGCGTGTTGGAAAATAGCTTATACTGCTCAGTTCTAGGCTGTTTGGAGTATTTTAGTGAAGCAGCTAATAATTAAAAGCAGATTGAAGTTTAGGCATTTATTTTTAATCCTGTTTGTGAAAACAGCAAGCTGATTTTCCTTCTGACATACAAAACAAGTCTTAGTCCAGCCTTAGTATCCTCATGAAAATGTCATGCTAGTCTAAAACTTTTTAACAGTGTATAAGAATGGTGATAGTTCAGAGCGAGGAACATTTAGTCCAGCATCCTCTTTCAAGCAGGGCTATGAAAGGGTAAGTTGCAAGAAGTTTACTTGAAGCATTTCCCAAGTAATCTGATATCATATAACTCTTCTCAGCTCAAAGAATATCCTGAGCTTAATGCTGCTTATATGTTTAGGAACCTTATAATTGGTACTCCCTTCCCTAGTCATACCTTAAACTGTGAAATGAATAAACCCTATTTCTGTCAAAATGTGAGTCTAGAAATATTTTCATTTGCAAAATGTGTTATGAAAACCTTGATATATTAAGTCATTAAAGAATGCTACTACAATATTCAAGGTTAATTGTTCTTTAGGCAGTCATGCCTGAAAATCTCATGTTAATAGCATATAAGGAAAAAATAACTTCTCAGCAAAACCAAAGGTATTTAAATAACAAAAGGAACAAGGCACAGGATGTACTTGAAACATGACCCTAGCTTAATTCATAAAATGCAGGTCTCTTTCAAATATTATAGAAGCAGCAATGAAAACAATTTAGAATAATTAAACTTTTTAAGACCCTGATCCTTTACACTGATGAAAAGTGGCCCCTGCCTATGTATTGAAGAATTGCATTCCATAGAACAGTCAAATGTGTTTACTTTGGTGACAGGTAATGGCATTTAGGAAAATCTGACAACCACTTTCTAATATTAATTGATCCACGAGTAGTTACACATGAGCTACTTAGAAAAATTCTTAAAGGAAGAACTGGATCCAATACTTCAAAATATCTGTCCTTTTCAAAACACAGATTAATATTTGAATTAAAATAAATTCATATTATTTGTGATTTCCATTCAATAATGGCCCAATTCAGATGCCTAATACCGTTATATTTGTCACTCTATTTTGTTTAGTTGGTTTTTTTAGTTGTTTTTTTTTCCGTTCTAACCACGTGTGATGGTTTAGTCCTGGCCAGATGCCCACCAAAGTTGCTCTATCACTCCTCTTTTCAGTTGGGCAGGGGAGAAAATATCTATTGAGAGGCTTGGGAGTCGAGATAAGGAAAGGGGGAGATCATTCCTCAATTAGAATCACAGGCAAAACAGACTCAACACAGAATAAAGGAAAGAAAACTCTCTAATTTATTACACTACACACCCAGTGAAAACAGAGTTGGATACCAAGAAGAGTGACTAGATATTAAAGAATCTCCCCCCGCCCCTCCCTTCTTAGCAGATTTCACTTTAGTCATGATTTCGCTCCCTTCTTCACCCCACATTGTGGCATGGGGAGGGGCAGGGACTGGGGGAATGGGGGTTTCGATCAATTCCTCAAGTTTTTTCCTTCTTGGCCAGGAGGGGCATTCCTCACACCCTTCCCCTGCTGCACCGTGGGCTCCCACCCACGGGAGACAGTCCTCCATGAACTTCTCCAATGTGAGTCCTTTCCCACAGGGCTTCATCTCTTCACCAGCTGCCCCAGCATGGGTCACTTCTATGGGGTCCAGTCATAAATCATAGAATGTCTCTCAGTCTCTCAAGCCCAGAGTGCTCCAGCCTTGTCCTCCACAGGGTCACAAACATCCCCCCAAGCAAACCTGCTCTGACTCAGATCTCTCTCTCTCTCTCTATCATCTCTGCATATCTCTCTCTCTCCATGGGCTGCAAGTGCTGGCAGGGTTGCAGCATCTTCCACGTGTCTCCACTTGCTTGAGCATGGGGCCTCTCCATGAGCTGCAGGTGGGGTCTTGACACCCCAAGCAGGTGTCTTGGGGGGAAATCTGCTCCACAATGGGTTTCTCCATGGACTGCAGGGGCATCTTTCTCTCTGGCACCTGGGGCGCTTCCTCCCCCATCCTTCCCTGGCCTTGGTGCCTGCACAGTTTCTTACATCTTCTCACTCCCTTCCCTGGGGGCAAATAGTGGCTGCTTGCAGTTTTTGTTCCTCCTAAATGTGATTCACAGAGGTGCTGTAACCATTACCAATTGGCTAGGCTTTGGTCAACAATTTCTCTGGCCTTGAGTCGGCTGGTGTTTGCTCTCTCTGGCCTGCAGAGAGCTACTGGTTGCTTCTTGCAGAAGCCACTCCTGCACTGCGCCCCCCGCTCCCCCCACCCTTCCACCAGAACCCAGCCACACAAAACTACATCACCAAACCATCCATCCTGCTCACTACCTGCCCTTCTGCAGATCCCATGTCAACACCATTGTTGAAACCCTTTCATCTATTTTCCACATAAAGAAAATTGGTCCTCTTAGCCTTTGTTCCTGATGGACAGTTACATACTGCTGGTAAAATCAGACAAACCCATGGTCATCTTTAGTGGAAAAGTATTGCATGGGGAAAACTGAAAAAATTTTAAACACAGTGAAAGGAGAGACACAGATGGCAGGACAAATGACTGAAAGCATGATTAATTCCTCCGGCTCCGTCAGGTCAATTAGGTCATAGGAATATGTGCCAAGTTAATGGAATTTTTTTTCCTGACCCTGTACAGCTTTCAGTCAGACATCTTTCTGCAAGTTAGTTAATTATGTATGTCAAGGATGTATGATTTTAAAGACAGCTAGCGCTTAGGTTGACAGTGCAAGCAGATGTCTCAAACAATGATTCAGAAAACAGCAAAAATGTTGCTTATAACCAGGAACTAGAAACAGCCCACTCTAAATCTGCTATTAAAATGAAAGTCTGTAGCACCAAACTGTGAGAAAGAAGAGCTTATATACGTCTGCATTTGTTAGAATGGGAAGGGGAAAAAAAAAAGAGGAATAGTTTAAACTATTAAAAAACAGGCAGAAAAGATGTGCTAAAACAGGTATCTAATCTTTCAACTCTGTTGTCAGCAGCGTCAACTGTTTGAGACAAAATCTCTACTGACAGTTCTCACATTGAGTTTTAGTATTCTATGTTAAATTACTCTGTTCTAGAAAGTGATGATTGCCTAAGAAATATAACAATGCTAAGTAAAACTTAGTAATTCCCTAATTACACTGCTCCTTAACTGGTGCACATTTAAGCAGTAGGAGAGAGAGAGCAGCCAAATACACATGAAAAAAACCATGTTTCCTTGATTGAAATATACATCAGTAATTTATCATATCTATAAACATGAAATGTCATCTCTTGTAATGACAGTTGTAGTCAATTATTTGAAGTTTAGCTGCTACATGATGAAAAATACCATAAAATGCCTTCATTCTGGGTATTGGATTATGTCTTCCTGGGAATTCAAACACAATTTATATGTAAATAGAACAGTGTTTATTCCTTAGTTATGTCATGTTGTGTTTTTTCTGGGCTGCTTCTACTGTTCAACTTTGCTCAAACCTTTTCCACATGCAAGATTTAGGATGTTAGGATGCTTTGTTTCTTTGAAGTGAAGTGTCAGCCAAAAATAAAATTGCTCTGTGGGCCCAGAAAAATGCAAGCTATTTTTAGAATCTTATAGTTACTCCAATAATTTGAAAGCACCCTTCGGCCTCCTCTTAAGGATTATCAATGCTAAATCTGGGTTTATTAACATACTCTTTGCCAGTCCTGTTCTCCACTGGGGGACTAACCCCTGAAGTACTGTAGAAAGTCAGAAAGTCTGCACTGCAAGATGCTGAGAGGTGGTTTGGAATGAATATGTCTTATTACATGATAGAGGCCATGAGGTTTTCTGTTCAGCCTTGCCTTTGGGATCGAAGGAGTAAAGTATGAATTTAAAATTACTTTTTTTGAATCTAACCTCACCACTGAGACTAAATATCTGATATGGCAAACATAAAGGATGAAACAGTTTTAGTTTTGGAAAGCTGATTTTGAGCACTGGGCTGTAATGGGCAGGGTGGGAAGAAACAACTTGTAAGAGCAGGATGGTCACTTGATGTTATTCTTTCATGTAGCTTAGTTCACACGGACCTAACACTCATAGAGATCTGCAAACCCTTGCTTTTAAAATTGAAGGCAAGTTTTGTATTTAGACAGACACTTCCGAAGGTAGGATGCTATATGGCATCGTGATTCAGAATGCCCCAAGAGAAAAGTGTCACATTTTGCCAAAACATTATCCTTCCCATGCTTCCTTAAAACAAATCTTGTTTGATTTACTGACAATATGGTTTGGTTGGTTTTTTTTTATTTTAAACAGTATCTTGGTGTTTAAATACATATCAAGTAAAATCTTATTTGATTTACTAAAAATAGTACAAGCAGCCACCTACAAGAGATGCATCAGTTGAAATGTTATGGTGGAGTCATGAGTGTCTCAATTTTAGGTAAATAATTTAGAATCTGCAAGGTTCCTCAGAGTCTGCATAGAGTTTTTGTTATTCTTCACTAAACAAATTACATGATTAATTACTATTTCATCGGCTGAGAGTGAGCAACAGGGAAATAATCCAGGCACCAGATGTTGCATTTTTATTTTGTTAAGTGTCTTAATGTTACAACATTATATTGCAGCCTAGCTGATTCTTTTCCTGTTTTTCCTGTTGTACCAAGGGAGGCATACAGCACAATTTGTAAATATTTCTAGACTTAGCAATTTAAACAAGTTAGGAATAGGAGAAGGAGGATAAAAATGTTTTATTAACATACTGAGGCCTGCCATGTCTTCTAAGCAGAATGAAAAAAGGTGAGAGAAAAGTCCAAGAAAACTAAAAATTTTCACGTAAGTGACTCCCTGAGAGACTCTTGAGGCTGCCTACTCTAAAAAAAAAAAAATAATGCAGAAATACTGTTTTAAAATGAAAAATGTAGAAGGGAAAAACCAAGCTGTTTATTAAATGAGGGTTTACAATTTTTATGCCAACCAAGCTTCTGTATGTTAAAAAAACAGGTTGAATAGCAAGGACATGGAATTGAATCTGTAATGTCCAAAATCCACAAAAACATTGCATAGGTAACTCTGTATGCACACAAACCCACATTTATTTCATGTTTATCTATGTATTGTCAGCTAGGGGATGCAAGAAGGGACAAAGCATGTATAGTACTTTTCTGGAGTGGGTTACTGACCCATAATTCTGTCAACCATGAAGTCAGCTATGGTTTATGAGTTGTATTGAAAAATTCACCTTGTCAATTCTTAGGCAGCTCTGAAATAATAAAAACTTGACAGACAAATGTATCTGTTGCACTGTGTGCAGGTTCTGCTCTTTCTCCCTCACCTTTCTTTCCAACATATGTTAACTTTCTCCCACTACCTTGGCCAAACTCAGGAGAAGACAAGTAGCAGGACATAACAGAGCAAGATCACAGCATCAGGCAGCTAAAATCCTCTCCCTTTTGCATTGCCCTTCCTAGCTTGTGTATAATAGGCTGCAGAATCTGGACTTTATCACAATCTGAATCCAACTGTCATGTTTGAATTGTTGTGGTTTGAAATGATACAAAGCAAGAGTAATAGGATAAGAATAAAAGTTTTTCTACCAGAAATTCTAAGCACAGTAACAAGTGAAATATGACTGGTTATCAGAGGTGCTTTTTTTTGCTATCTTTGTATAAGGTTTAATGAAAAAGAACTAAAATGACATTTGTACTGTAAGAAATTTGAATTTTTCTGGAAAAGTAAGTTGCAGAGGACCACTATCTACTGAAGTATATTTTTACAATCTCAAATACTGTGGATCTTTCCAATTAAAGTTCCATGATTAATTTCTTTCTTCCAAAAAGGGTAGGAACCAAATGGTCTGGAAAAACAATGAAATAACTACTGGGCTTTTCCTTTGACATGTTGTTCTTGAACGGTCATTTGGGACCTTACCATTTTTATCTGAGTTGACATCAGGTAGCTGATCCCACTGAAATAACTTACCTTACAAGGACTAAGTAAGCATAAAATGACTGACCAGATGGACTTCAAAGCCAGTTCCTGAGATATGTTTCCAGAACACAGGCTGTTAAACTTATTTAAATTAGTGAGAGAGTTGTTCTGAAACTGAATTGAAATTGAAACTTTGTAGATTTACTTACATACGCAGTCCTATGAAATGTTGAGCTTTCAGCAATTAGTCACTAATATTGTGAAAAAACCTCTCAGTAATTTTTGCAGTCACTGCATGTTGCCAATTATCAACTTGAAAGAAAACTCACATAGTCTTAGTTGATTCACACCAGTACCTAGAAAATACTAAAAAAAAAATCACTTACCTCCTAGCGCTGTCTTTTACTTTATGCCTTGATGGCCTTAAAAAATCAAACCATAGAATCATAGGGGGTTGGAAGGGACCTTGAGAGATCATCGGGTCCAACCCCCTTGCCAAAGCTGGCTAAATGAGACAGAGCCTGCAGCATGCCTGGAAAGGTCACATCCCATACAGACAAGGAAGGTGATCCAGGAAGGCAGCATCCCAGGCTGAACATCCCAAAAGAAAAGTTATCTCTTCTGTGCAAATTGATTGGAATCTCCTAACTTAGCCAAATGCAATATTAGAGATATTGTCTCATTGGGTTAAAAATGTGTGACTCGTTAAATATCTGCCATACATTTATCAATCACTTCAACGAAAGGCAGATATATGCTAATTATGAATGACTAAAACAGTTAAGAGGTTTTCTGCATAATTTGATTAATTTATATCTAAGAACATGTTTTATATGAAAAGTATTTTTTTTAAATTTAGTAATAGAACTAAAGCATAAAATGACAGGCCTAGCATTGTTGAACATTTGGATATATTACTTGCAGCATTATATATCTCACAGTCATGCAATTCTTGGTTTACTTTTCCATCATTGTAGTATCTGTACATCCACTACAGTAAAGGATATTGTTTAGTTTTATTTAACTGTCATTTGTAGGCCATGGAAATTAGAAAAGAACCATCCATAACAAAACTGATTTTTCCAAGGAGATTTGAAAAATAGTCCTCGACTCCCTGCATAGAATAATTATTAAAAACTCAAAGATCACCATTTAATCACTTTTCCAAATGGCACAAATGCAAAAAAAGATGTTGTGTAGGATTTTCCTTGGCCTTTTTCTTCTTGCATTCTTTTATTTCTTAGTTAAAAAAACCCAAAACAACCAAAAAGAAAATATTTGCTAGCAAACCCAGGAGAGCGTCTTGACTGACATTATTATCTTTCATTTCAAAAGGACTATTAAATTATATGGAATCCATCCCAACATCACAAACTGATCAATATCAGTAATTTCTCTTCACCCATGAAAAGTGCTAGGTCTTTCTGCTATCTTCATTCTCAGAAATACAGACATTCTAACAAGTGAATCAGATTACCACCTCCAAAAGCAAAATCTTTTCTGAAAACAAATGTCAACAAAGTAATACCGATCCAGGAAATCACAGAATCATGTCAATAGGTTCTGTTAGTATTTCCAACTTTTCAGCAAAACAAAAAGAGTAATATCAGGCTTGAGATTTTTGATTGATACAAGTCTGCTGTTTAGGGAATACTATTTTTATACAGAGGATCTTGTAGTTAATTGGAAAACAAAGAATATAGTACTTGTTTGGTTGAGATATATAGACTCAGTCCAGCATTAAGTAGAAGTACCTCTTTCTGGGTTTTTTTAATTATTTTTCTATATACAGAAGCAGCAATCAAATATCACTACTTAACTGTGCCTACTGAGAAAGATTCCAGATGTAAAGTCAAGAGAAGTTTAAACACTTAAGATTTAACTCAATAGAATAATCGAAATAGTAGAATATTGTAATTTGTAAGGAACCCATAAAGATCATTGACTCCCACTCCTGGCTCCATACAGGGCCATCCAAGTCAGAGCATGGGACTGAGTGTAGCATCCAGATGCTTCTTGAACTCAGTCAGGCTCAGTGCTGTGACCAATTCCCTGGGGACTGTTCCAATGCCTGAACACCCTCTCAGTAAAGAACCTCTTCCTAATATCCAACCCAAAGCCCCCCTGTCTCTCCTTCATATTGTTCCCTCTGGTCACCAAGAAGAGATCGGCACCACTTGCTTTTCCATAAAGGCTTGTGTGGTGTTATGGATATTCAAGGTACAATTCCTTGATTTACTTACATTTTAAACATGTTATTGCGTTGCCTATGTCTATAAGATGTGGTCCTAAATTTAAAAGAGTGATCAGATATGAAAAGTAACAATCTGTTGTACTTCATTTCTTTTAGATAGAACAAATATACAACTATTTTTCCTACTAGAGAAGCAGTAAATGTTTTAACATATTGAAAATATTAGTATGTAAATCTTATCTTCATTATGCAATTCCATTGGTAAAACATAAAACTGAGAAAAATTTGGGATTGAGAAACTTTGTGAAGATCCCAAAAGATAACAGTAAAAGGTGTCACTCTAAGTAATGTGCTGAATTGTTCTATATTTGGGGCATGGTATGTGTAAACTATTCACTGTTTCAGGTATACTCTACATAAGGCAGATGTAACAGAGCATTGAGTGCCTTGTAACTGAAGCATGCCTTGACAGTACAGGAAGTACTGTCTTGTAAATTTAGATCCAAAATTAATACAAAGAATTGTTCATTATATAAAAACAATTTGGCTATGGACAAATGTCTACATGAATTTCAATACTGAAAAGATTATAAATAAGGAAATGCATCTGTTAAATCCCATTTTTTTGTTGACGTGGAATAAAAAGTTAAAACTATAGTGTGAAATGCTCCAAATAATTACCTGAGAAGTGCTTCAAGGCCTTTTATCCTTTTCCCCCTTAAGTGCTAAAAGGTTCTTTCTGCTTTGTGGATCCGATTTCAGAGATGTACAATATAGATGAATTAACATAAAAAAACAGGTTCACTGTGTTCTAAATGATACTTTTTAAAATCTTGTGCAGAACATACCCTTTAATATCAGATTCAACATCAACCTACAATCCTTACAGTTCATTTCAGAAGCACTATCTAAGATCTGAGCAATGTCTCAGATGAGACCTGAAATCCTAACAAGGTCTCATCTTGAAAGTATATATGATGGATGGTTCTGAACAATTCTTTGGAAAGAATTTGCTCACAGAGTTTCTAAGTATTATCAAGTCTGACCTATCAGCTGGATTTCAAAGTAACCATTTCTGTTTGTTTCCTTTCTTGTGTTAACTTTAACCTGGACTGTTTCCCTAACTCATTTCAACACACAGCTGCACAAAAGCTTCTGCCAACAAAAGAAAAGTAATGGCACAGAAGTGAGACTAAGCTAATAAGTGCTTCTTTTAGCTGCAGTAAAATTTTGGCTGCTTTGGAGGCTTCCTAGAAGCCTAGCCAACCTAATATTCACCCCTCTGAAGTAAGAGCAGGCTAAAACCCTCTATTTTCTTGGACAGTGGTTCCATTATATCCAGTAATAAGTCAGAACTGAAGCAGCACCATGACAGTAAACGCCTTTCACAGCTTGTTGTCTGCTTTACAGATTGATAGTCTACATAGCAAGCTAGAGAAAGGATAGACAGAAGGGAGTATCTCAGCACTCCAGCTGGCACTGCCACCCCCAGGGCGAAATGCAAGGGTCTTCCAAGAACACACTGCTAATGCAACTGCAGTAGAAGTGCTAAGATAACTCTGGAGTAAACTGAAATGTAAATAACCTTCAGGTTTTTAATTGGGGTATGCAGTAGTCTCAAAGTAAGGACAGTTGTATGGATGTTAGAACACAAAAGGAAAAATATCTTGATCTGTTTTGTTGCAGTCAATATGAAAATGTACTTGGTATGCCAATAGCTTTTAAGAATATTCTTTAATTGGGACAGTGAGGTTGTAAACTAATGAAGTCAGGTTGTAAGCATCTGGATTTAAGTAAATGTTGTTTTGGATTAGATAAGAATAGCTCTCCAAAAGTGTTAGCAATTTCTAACAAACAAGATCTTTGATTAATTTTATAAAAACCCACAAAACCACAAGAATGAATGCAGCATAACTAGTATCAAGTCAGTGTAATAAACCCATACAGCTGACTGAAAATACAGAAAAGGCTGGTGGAAATATGAAAATCTAAACATACTACTAGAATTACATTATTTATATGCCCCATTGTGGAAGTGTTATAGATTATAATGCAAATGCAATGCACAATATGGTTTAGGGTAGTCTTCATATGTGAAAACATTGCAGAATCATAAGGGATTCAGTCTCTACTACCATTTGGCTGTTAAACAAGAAAAAATATGATTGCTACTCTGAGATATGTCAAAGAAAGACAGTAATTTTATAGTCTTAATTTAGTATTAGGCTATCTTTGACAAAGTGTATGTTCAGACTGGCATTTCTGTTGGAACACAATGCTTACATTAAAAAAAAAACCAGCACTGAGTATCAGTATAGCAAAACACAAACACCAGTGACACAGTAATATCACTGAACCACAATGAAACGAACAGGAAGAATTCTCTCTTTTTTTGTGCCATTGAGTCTTATCATTTAGCAGGTGGAGAATGAGCTACTTTGTCCAAAAAAGCCAGCCAAATGGTGATTTGCATGATTATACAGAATTTTGTCTCATTAAAGCTTCGGTGCCCAGATTATCAAGTCTCCTTTCCCTCCTTTGCATTTTTGGCAGGGAATAAATATGCGACTTGCATTATTAGAAATCTAAACAATCCCATTTTAAACATCTGACAGAGACTAATTTTTTTGAGAAAAGTACAGTGTAAAAATATACTTTATCCAATAACCTGGGTTTTTTTTAAAAAGCTCAGAAGGCAGAAGCAGGAAATAAAAACAGGACTTCCAAAAGAACTCAGGGTGAAAGGACTGATGGAGGGAAGAAATCACTCAATAAAAGCCAGTCCCAAACTTGTTCTGAATTGAAAATTATACTTCCCTAAAGCAAAATTAAGCACTCTGTGGATTCATTCGTAATCTAACTTACCCACATTAGATGTGGCCTCTAAATTACTGAAACTCTAGCCAATTTACTTCTTCCACTTTTATTCAGAGTGGGTGAATCGGTTATCTTCCTAAAACTGTGTTTACTGTACAGACCCATTCAGTCTTCAGATAACCTAGCAATGAAAAAAAAATTGCTTAATGCTCAAAGACAGCATCGAAGTCCTAAATAAGAACAAGTTGACTGTATGCACAAACTTATGAATAATAGTCATCATTAATACCAGCACATTTATTGGCATATTACTTCGCACAAAAGATATCATGTGTTACATACTACTTTAGCAGCACTAACTTAAAGAACTACTGTATTAAAGACAATGGAAATACTAGAAGCTCCTCCTAATCTATTATTAGGGGGAAAAATGCAATAAAGAGGAGTGATCCTGTTGACCTTGGCATTTTAATCAAAACCCACTATTTCCCACCAGGACTTATGGAAAAAAAAGTTGTACAATTTGCTGGCACAGAACAGTACAGATTAATGATTCATATTTAGGATTTCAAAACTATCAACACTGTAAAATTAATCATTTAATCTACTTTATAGATTTTTTCTTTGTCTGTCATTGGTATAAACAAGTACTGTCCTATAAGCTGCACAGTAGAACCAATGTTGCATTTTATACTCCATGAATCTATAATTCAATAGATCATGACAGCAGAAATACATATTTATACTTGGGAAAGAACATCAATGAAAAATTTATTTTTGTATTCTTACAAAAAGTTACTTTTATTAAATATTTTTATTATTTTTTTTAAAAATGAATGAAAATAAAGTTGTTTGGTGATTTGGCATTACAAGAAGAGTGATGAATACTGAATATAAGTATGCTGGGAAAATGTAATTTCTATTTTTAAAATCCAGTTTCACAGATTTTTAATATAAATTTCTGTCACTTGAAGTGAGCCCATGGATATTTTAAGTCCAGAAAACTCACGGGATTCTGATCCTTTTACAGAAGCAGCAGAAGGATGACTAATACTGAACTAAATGGGATGAGAAGTGAGTCAAGACTACCTACTTATATGGCCCCCCAAATGGAGGAACTACTAAGCATTAAGATCCTTACTGTAAAGCAAAAAACTGATGAAGAATATACTCTGAAGCATTATACTTTAGTAAGACACCCTGTAAAAGAACCTCTTTACATTACTTTTATAGGCAGCCATTTTGCTTCTTATCACTCAAGTCTTGGATTTCAAGTTCTTTCTCAGAAAAAACAAAACAAAACAAAACAAAAAACAGAAAGAAGAAAATAGTAACTGACATGGTCTTTTTTTTTTATAAATTAACCTTTGTTTCACTGGCACCTGGAATTCTGGAATTTTGTCAAAAGGGAGGGGAGAGGAGGGGAGGGGAGGGCAAGGCCAAGGCCAAGGCCAAAGACAAGGGTCAAGGACAGGCAAGGCAAGGCAAGGCCAGGCAAGGGAGAAGAGGCTATTTCAGTTGGAAGGGATCTAGCTAGGGATCATCTAGTCCAACTACCTGACCAATTCAGGGCTGAGCAAAACCTTAAGCTGGAACATGTCCAAATGCCTCACACATGCTTGGAGCATCAACCACCTTCTCTAGGAATCCTGCTACAGTGCTTGACCACCCTTTTGGTAAAGGAATGCTTCCTAATGGAGAGTCTAAACCTCCTCTGGTGCAGCTTTGAACCATTCACATACATGCAATCAAGACTGAGGGAGAAGAGCTTGCTATCTTCCTATCCACTTCCTCTCATCAGGAAGCTGTTTGGGAGCAATGAGGTCACCCCCAGCCTCCTTTTCTTGAGAAATCAGTTTTATTTGACACCAAAGATTGATCACACTTAACTTGATGTCTAAACATGCCCTCATATATTGGTAGCTGCCGGGAAAGGAGCCCACTTCATCTTATGGCTGTGCAGCAAATGATTGCACATTTAGCATCATGTTCGTTGTTTTTTCTCTCATGGTAAGAAATACTAGTGGGGAGTTTTCAAGCCAATAGCTTAGCTGTTTGGTCGGTTCGGTTCATCTTCTGATATAACATTCATCTTCTGATATAACAATATATTTTTTCATAAAGGCTTAAAATATTTTCCCTCCAACATACAGGCCACCTGATCAAGGTAGATGAAGTCTTCTTAGTCCAGCTACAAGTACCATGCTTGAAGATTCTTGTCCTGCTGGTGGATTTCAACCACCCTGACATCTCTGGAAAAGTAACAGCAAGCTGTAGACAATCCAGGAGGTTCCCAGAGTGCCTCGATAACTTCCTAAATCAGGAAATATACAGCCCTACCTGAGGGGATGTGGTACTTGACCTGATAGTCACCAATGCAAGTGAGTTTATCGGGGATGTCAAGATTGATGTCAGCATGGACTGCAGTGATCATACACTGGTGGACTTCAGAGTCCAAAGGGGTATGTGTCAAGCAAGGAGCATAGTCAGGACCCTGAATTTCAGGAAAGAAAACTTCCAGCTCTTCAAGGATGTGGAAGGAGTTGGAAGTTGGCCTCTTCAAGGCCAAAGCACAGTTGGAGTTTAACTTGTCAAGGGATGCCAAGAATAACAAGAAGGGCTTCTACAAGAATAACAAGAAGGGCTTCTACAAGAATAACAAGAAGGGCTTCTACAGGTATGTCAACTAAAAAAGGAAGGTTAAAGAAAGCGTATACCCCCTGATGACCTAAAGCATTCTATGATTCTGTGATTCTATGAACACAGACACCTTTAAAGTCAATTCTTAATCTAAACAGTTATTTAAAAATTCATAGTTCTTAAAACAAGAAAATTATAATACTGGTAACATTGATTACTTTCCACAGGGAAATCATTCTTAAATTCTGAATAAGCTTAAATGTGAAAATTCATTTTTTCCACGAAGCTTCTAAATATCAAGATATTTTAAAAAATAAATTATTTTGCATACACTAAAAACAATTTTCTTTATACCAAATGATATTTTAGATTCATTTATATTGATTTTTTTACCTTTGAAATGTAATTTTTTCCTTTTTGACCTATTCTCCTTAGATTTGCTACGTACCTTATTTGCAACTTATAATAAAAAGATATAGAAAAAAATAGAGAAAAATACAACCGTGACCTACATACATATTCCAAGACTCTGAAAAATAAGTATAGCTCAAAATTTTAAATCAATTAATTTTAAAATGTGTATCTAGAATATGTGCAAATAGCTCATTAGTCCATTCAGCCCAGCAAATTTACTCACATGTTTTTCCAAATAGTCTGAATAGTTCAGTTAATAAAATACCCAATCAATGCTACATGCATGTTGTGTAATATTTTCTAGACATGACAGTATGATGGTCGCTGGCCAAGTTAACAATAAATCTTAACTAATATACCCATATTACCATTATCAACACTGAGTACTATTGTACTAATAAATAATTTTTTTACATATTCACGTGTTTCTCATCTAAAATTGAAATGTATATTTATCATAAAAGACATTTGGGTTTGGGTTTGTTGTTTTTTTTAACGATGAAAGACATATTTCTAGCAAAATGCAAATTTTAAAGTTCAAACATTTAGGGTACTTCTGCATTTGTATTGAACCTATGTCCTTATATTTTTCCCAGATACTTTATAGACCACAGAGATCTGAACTATTTTGTATTTTTTGCATCAGTACCTACCCTGGCACCACAAGAAAAACCTCTCTGTTGAAAGCCAGCCACAGGAGAAATATGACTGGGAACTGAGTCCTTTCCATCTCCATTTAGGTAGATATTCTGCTAAGTGTTTCAATAAAGAGGATTTTGAAGTCTGGAATTAAATAAAGAGAAGAAAGAGAGACTGCATCTCTCATTATTGCACATTACTGATATAATAATATCATAATGTTTTAAAGATTTCCTAAATTTCCTCAGAAGGAAGTCTTGAAAATAGAATTCCCCCTTCTTCCCACCTTTTGTTCTGAAAATGCACTGTCTTTATGTCTACCTGGTTTTTAAATCCTTGATGATTGTATCATCTTTTACCTACCTCCAGTGGGACTGCCCTTCTTCCCATGGCTCAGTCCTCCTTGTGAACCCCTTTTCCTCCCTTCCTTACTCCTAAAATAACCTCATAGTCAAAAGTAGAATGGCTTGCTAGGTTATAAAACATATATCATAGAAACACAACTGAAAGAGGTCTTCTAGCACAGCAGGACTTACTCTCTTCGAAAGAAAAAATAAACCAAACCAAAACCAAGATTATGAACCAAAAAACCAACACACATTCCCCCAAAACACATTAAAATAAAAAAGATAAGAAAAAAGATGCTCTGCTGTACATATTTCTACATTTCTCCCCTGCAAAGAAAATACAAGAACACAGAATATAAGAGGTGTTTTAGTCACTTTGATGAGTGAACAACATCAAAGGTGCTCAGATCATGTAGTTAAAATAAATACCACAAAGTTTCTTCCTCTTTTGACTACTACCTCGCAAGAAGCTTCCAGAGGCCTTTTTATTTTACCTACACATGCATTTTATGGGTAATCTTCATTATTTTATGACCAATTATTTTATGAATACCAGGTGAGAAGGTTTCAGTGAAAAATTTTATGATGAAATAGGTATACTGAAAAGGTGTGTAAAAATGGCTGCTTATGAATAAATCTGAAACACAGGGTAGAATCGTAGAACAGCCTCAGTTAGAACAAATCCATGAAGATCATAGTCCAACTCCTGACTCCACACAGTACAAGTTAAACCATATATCTAAAAGCATTGTCTAAACACTTGTTGAACACTGACCACTTTGCTAGCAAGCTTGTTCCGATGCTTAACCACCATCTCAGTGAAGAACCTTTTTCTAATATCCAATCTGAACTTCCCTGACACAGCTTTAAGTCATTCCCTTGCATCCACCCTATCACCAGACCACCCTCTCTACTCACCATTATGGAATCATTGGAAAAGACCTTTAAAATAATCAAGTCCACTCTTAACCTAGCACAGCTAAATCCACCGCTAAACCATGTTCCCAAGCACCATGTCTGCACATCTTTTATATACCTCCAGGGATGGCAACTCAACCACTTCCCTGGGCAGATTGTTGCAGTGATTGACAACCTTTTTGGTGAAGAACTTTTTCCTAACATCCACTCTAAACCTTTCTGGCACAACTTAGGACCACTTTCTCTTGTCCTATCACTTGTTACTTGGGAGAAAAGACCAACACCCACATGGCTAAAACCTCCTCTGCTAGTTGTAGAGCAATAAGGTCTCCCCTCAGCATCCTCTTCTCCAGGCTCAACAACCCCAAGTTACCACAGCAACTCTCCTAAGACTCATGCTCCAGACCCTTCATCATTTTGTTGCCCTTCTTTGGACACAGTCCAGCACATCAATGTCTTTTGTGCAGTGAAGGGCCCAAAAGTGAACACAGTACTCGCTTTCAAGTTGTAGAGAGTAATGTGTCAATACTCTAACCTATTTCTACTTACTTTAACACTAAATAGTCGAAGGTCAGAATCATTCTAACTTTCAGAGCATTACATTGATTTCCAATGTTGCATTTTAGACAAATACACATTGTCCAATTGAAAACAACTGAAATTGAGAGCAGAAGTGTCACCTTTTCCTGCATTAATCAACTATTAAATATATAAACATGCATTTGTTAATAATGTTTTTAAAACCTTCTAAAAAAAATCTCAGGATTTTATCTGTTTTACAAAAGCTTACTAACAGTAAGGCATTTACAAGCTGGGCATTACAGCTGGGCATTTACAAGATTTATTTCTTGTTTTAGAAACTATGACACTCTTTATTTTCATGTGGCAGCCAAGAATAATAATTCGTTACTTTGGTTCAAGATGATTCCAAGCACATAAACACAACTTTAAATCAAGAACTACATGTCATACATTTACCAGCATTACCCTCAGGTGTCACTTCTTTCCTGAATTTAGAATGCAACATACTAATTAAAATAGAAAGTTTTAAGAATTCAAACAGAATAGTTTCCTAAGTGAAAGACAGAGATCTATGAAAAGATCAAAGAGTAAATGAGTACATGAAAAAAAAATGCATTTCACTTTATTAAAATTTTAGTGTAATACTAGTAGATTTAGCTTAGGAAATTTTGCATACACCTTAAATAGGAAATCTATTGTTCCGTCATGTTAAAGACTTTTTAATGAGAAATGATTGTTCATTATTTGAAACAAAAAGATATATTGCTTGAATCATCAACACATTTAAAGCAAGAGTTCAGCTGAAATTATTCTAGGCCACAGCAACAATGGATCATTCAAAATCTGATAAGAAATGAAACTTTTCCAAGAAATTAAAAATAAAAGATAAGTAGATCAAAATTTATTGGGGGGGAGGGGGGGAGGAGGATCGAGGGGGTGTTATTTATTTCATAAAAATTTAATTTCTGAAACAATCTGTGAAGGTCTTCACAGTGAGAACAGGAGCTTTATTCCAAGTCCTTCCCCCACAGGAGGAGAGTATCATTTTTACGTTTTGAAATTTCTCTTCCCTGTCTGGATTTAGAAATTTCTTTATAAGTTTAAGCAAAAATGTGAAGAAACACACAAGCATTTTTTAAATCACATTAGACACCACATCAATTAAAACAGCAAGACTATAGCAAGCTTTCATAACCTGTAAGTATAATCACCTGCTTTTCATAAAAAAAACCCAACCCAACAAGAAAAAGCTGCTCCCTCACCCCCAAAAAACCCCACTAAACGCTAAAGTTTTAGTTAAGATGATTTCTCCACCAAAAGTGTGGCCCTCCCATCTTGACAAATCCTCTTTCTAACGTCCTGTCTTCTGACACTTTCACTGCCTAGGATGCTGATCTGGAAGCATATAAGTACTTTTAAAACTAGGTTCCTGCACATCTGCATGAGCTCCAATAAAAGAAAAATATTTTTGATAGAAGTTCGGTTTCCACTAAGTTATACTTTCATTGCTTTCTGGAATCAATCAAGGTGTTTTGTACAAAAAATATATTCCTATTACTCCTGTAATAAGAAAACATAACTTATTTGTTTACGGAACAGAGAGAATAAATGAGATATGTCACACATACATTCACTTTGTTTCTTCCATATGCAATAGTCTTTACAAAATCTATATTTATCATTCTAAATTAAGAAGTTAATTGCTCCATAAAAGTCAAAACACCTTTTATCTTGCTTTTATCATCTGTGGGGAATATAAAATGAGTATTTTCTTGATTAAGAAAAATACTTCCTAAAACATCTAATTGCAGGTGGAAAGACAACTGTTTGGTAAGTATATGTTCCAGAAACTGATAAAACATTTTCTTTTGGCAGATTGATAATATGATGTAAAACTTTTGAGCAAATGATGAATTCCTTGAAGCATAAAGTACTTTTATAATTACTATATGAAATGTATGCAATAATTTTCCTTGTTTTCCTTTCAATTAAGTTGTTGATGTCCTAAAGATGGCTGCTTTCTCATTAGTCTTAATTGATAATGCATTATCAAAGCTCAAACAATATATTTTTAATATATACTTAGTGCAATATGTTTGCACTGCTTGAAAATAAATCAAACGTTGCATTTTTCCCACTTGGATAGTTCCGTGATCTGAAGAAGAACATGGGAAAGCCTACTTTTTCAGGCCAAATTTCTTCTTCTGAAAGAGAACCTATTGTACCCTTGGTGATACACAGGGCATTTGTCCTGCAGATACAGGGCAGCCTACAGCTAAAATGATGTAACATTCAGTTGTAACCAAACCAAACATGTTTGAAGTTACTTACTTAGAAGAGATACCAAAATTGTTTTTCTTACTCACTCTCATTGCATAATGCTTCATATTTGGTACTTAAAATGAACAGAGAAGCTTCTTCATGAAGTACAGTTAGACTGTTTATTGATATCTTTAGTAATCTGTGCAAAATCATTATTTATTACAGAAAGTGCAAAATCCCTTCTTTTCAGGCATGGTGATTTTACCCCAGCCATCTGTCAAGCACCCATCCAGCCACTCACCCACAGCCTTCACCCCAGCAGGACAAGGGGAATGAATAAGAAAAGCAAACGCAAGGAAACCCCTCGGTGAAGTTAAAGAGATAATATCAAGGGAGTTTTTCATTACAATTTGCAAGGGTTTAGCAGTGTGAATTCTATTGATTTTGTAAATATTAGTTGCTTGAGCTCCCATAGGTATCACTTAGCCAGAACCGTGTGCGATGAAAATATGACTTCAGCCTAATCTATTCACATTATGACACCAAAAAGAGGGAGCAACACATACCCTGGAGAAACAAAAATCTTGCCTGAGATAGATGAAAAATTACATTATTTTCTGAGAACATTTGCTATATGTCATTTCACAGCATTCCTTCAATGTGTGAGATACCAGTGACTGAAAACTGCTAGAACAAATAGGGAAAGAGTGTACTAGCTGGGAAGTGTTATAAAATGAGGCAAAACTGTGACCAGTGGCAGCAGTGCAAGATTTCTTAAAATTGCTAATGGTACTAAACTAAGATAGCAGAGTATGAAGGTTATACTTAGAAGATTCATGTATAGCTAATGTAGAGAATATTGGGTTTCAGCAGCATAAATAAATTAAATCTCATTTAATAAATATGAAGAAACCAAACTATGGAAAGAGGTTATGCTTGCAGCTCTTCCAAGATGGTTTCACTTTCAGATCACTGTCACCCTTGCTACCTCCAGTTTTACTGTTGGGAAAACATTTCCTCTGAAGAGTCTGGCCACACACTAATGTCTCTACAGATAGCTAACCCTAAATAAAATTAATTGATGAATCACGTGACTTATGTGTTAACCAAGATTTTATTCTGCACTTAAGAGTCTAAAGCAACAAAAAATAACAGGTTTCAGATCTGTGACTTCTTTTAGACTCTAGTATTTGCTAACAAATTTCTATTGGTCTCTCACTGAGGATGAAATAATGAAAAACATCCCAAGCAGCAACTACCAAGCAGTTTGATGAAGTACATGTTGGCCCAGAGCATAATTTGTCTGGATGGCAGCAGAGCTGATCTTGATGCCAATTTGTAAAATGCACCAGAAGCTTTGGCATCTGTTCAGACCTGTAGTTATGCAAACAGCTCAGGGAGTCTGCAGAGTACTGTGGGAAGTCAAGTAAAAAAGCTTGTGAAGTGAATGGTCTGCTTGCCTCCCCAAAAATAATCAGTAGAAAGTCTTGAGCCTAATATGTTAAAAAAAAAAAACAAACACAAACAAAGAAAAAACCCAACTGCAAGGTATACAAAGATCACTTTCCTTCTAGGGACCAAAACCCCTGAATTAAATATTCACCAGAACAGGTACATGAAACCCTTTCTGCAGTTGAACATCCTAATTCCTAGGTGCATTCTTGTTCTTAACAATTCATGGACTCAGTCTGTGTAGAAAGTAGTTACCTCGTGAAGAACAAATGAATGCCCACACCTGCTCCAGAATATAATTTAACTTAACATCAGAATTCTTTCCTATATATAGTAGAAATTAGGTCAAAGTTCAGGAAAGTAAGCCTGCATGTCCCAACAGTGGGGTAAGTAATAAGAGAGCAGCACAGGGAGTTTTGGAGTGTTTGGGGGTTTAATCAAATAAATGTGAAACCTAAGCAATAGTTGCATTCTGGGAATTCAGGTCAGTTTGGCATTCCATTTTATATTGAGGACTGGAAACCGTATAAACCTTACTAAGATTTTTCTCCTAATTGTTTTGTCAGGTTTAGCTAGCTTTTAGCTGCACTTCCCTGTAGTAGCACAAAATTTGTAGCCACAAATTCCCTGTGTTCATAATACCTAATAGTTCTCTTTACATCATTTATCCTTTTCTTATCCATTTACCTTAAGACTTTACACTTAAGAGGTAAGATTTCCTGCTATAAGATTTTAGATATATTCTGTATGTTCTGAATACAATAGCATCAAAATACTCTTGACTTAAAGGGACAAATTCAGATAAAATAATATCTATCAGGACCAGAATTCTTTTACCCTCCCATCTTTCATGCAGTCTGAATAAACTATATTTCCCCTTGCATACAATTTTTTACCTCTTTGAAAAACTTATTCTTCATAGTATTCTATTCTCTTTAGAGTAATCTAAGGCAGACAAAATTTGCATTGCTAAAACAAAAAAAAAAAAGGGAAGAACAACTTTAACATTTATCAAATGCACAAAAACTCTCCTTCCTTTAGTATTTGGGGCTTACCTTGCAGAAAAGGAAGTAACCATGACATTTTCATTTAATCTACCTATTTCCATTCAGAACACCACCATCACCTATAAAAGCCTTGATACTGTCAAATGCATATAAAATAGATCTGAATTTATTTTATTTTTCCCCCCATAGTGAATATATGTGTCAGTAACCATACCAGCAATTTGTAACTATCCCTTCACACGAGGTAAGAAGCACCAGGGAACTTTGTATTACTGGTGTCAATGACTCATTTGGTTTCCTCTATCTGCAATTCTGTCAGCTGTGTCATCTCAGGTTTTGCATGAAGACTCAGCTATAATTAACTGGCTTCCTGAGGTGAAATCAGAGTTGTAGTCAATAGTGCTTAAGTTTAAAGAATAGCTCTTAAATTCTGTACAGCACCTGCTGCTTCTCTGTCTTTGCAATGCTTGACAAAGGTTCTCAGTCTCTCTCAACAGCCATCAGCATGAAAAGCCAATGTAGGTGGTATCCTATATTATCACATTCCAGTTAATTGCCTTTCTGTATGCAATTTTCCTCCTTGCTGTTTAGCATGTAATTATTATTAAAACATTGCATTCTGATAGCACCCAGATGCTCAAACTGAAATCACAGGCCCTTTTGTTAAGAGACTGTACCAAGTATTCCTTAATTTCTGGCCTCAAAAATTTTGAGTCAAAACATACAAACAAGTCCGTATAAATGGAAAAAAATTCTTATATGGAAGAGAATGATCATTACAACTGTTGTACTTGTTAATAATGACGATGCTTAGCAGTAACTGCTGTCAGTATTGACTCCTAAATCCCATCCCTACCTTAGTAATGAGAATAACTAATGACAGTTAATGAGAATTTTGCAACTGACATCAAAGAGATCAAGATTTTATCTCATAAAGCCAGATCTTGTAGAAATTTGATGTGTGTGATTATATTTTAAAAGCTTATTGCAAGTGTCCTAAAACATCGTTTCATAGACTTTATAGAAAAACTCCCAATAATCCCAGTTCTTCATTTGTTTTCTTCTTCCCATCTTTTCTTCTCTGGTGTGACTTGTGATGAGACATAACATTAATTAAACTTCAAGAATCATTCGTAAAAACACAACAGGTTATTGATTATGTCATCATGCTCCATAACACATTAAAAAGTCAGACCTGATGACATGATCTATTGAGTACCTGTAGGGAAAGAACTTTATATGACTGGTCCTTGCACAGAAGGGAGGGAGGGATTCAAATTCACTGTAAAAATATCACAGCTATCACTATTCCTTTTCAAAAATCTAACCAGAGTATTTGGACATTGACATAGTCCTATCTTGTATTTATTACTGCCATCTAAATTATATGATATTGTAACCAGTAATAAGGAATATGATTTTTTCAATCCACTCAAAGACATAAGTCAATCCCAGTAAGCATCTAGAAAAAAAAACTCTTTAATGCATATGTGCTTTGAAACTGAGTGTACTCTGCAAAACAGATCTTGAAAAATAAAGTTCTTAATAGCAGGTATGTTTTATATCCAAAACAAAGAAAGAAAAAATATGTTCCTGTGTATCATTATGTAGAGAGATCATAAATTGTCCTTTGCGAGATCCATTCAATTATGCTTATTTGTAACACTAGAAATATTTTAGAGACAGTGAGCCAAATAGAGAATTCAATGAATGATATGAGAAATAAAGCAACTATCAAATATGGGATTATTATTTGGAGAAATGCAGAAGACACTGTTTTTAAAAAAGGTACTTTATCTAAATTAGTTATTCTTTATTTGTGAATCCACTTAGTTAAAATACTGTGGGTGATTAATCATGCTGAAAGTACACCACCTTTAATAAATGTTCCTATCCAGATTTTTCCTCTAATTCAATGGACATTTCTTTGCTTCCAGTTGTGGTTTGCACTTCAGAAAGTCTTTAGCATATACCTACTTTCCTGAACAGACACACAGTTTCTTTAGTAGCAAGCACCATGAATTCATACAGCAGAAATATATGTAAAGTCAATTAAGCACCCATCAAAATGGGTCATCATCATCATGTTTTATCCCCTAAAAGGCTGCAGAAGGAAATGTGAATTGTTTTTTCAAAACAACACAGGTTAGCTTTTACATGGTATTAGCAAGCTGCCAGAACTGTTTCTGAAGGATAGTTTTAATTTATATTATCATTATTATTTATATTATTTTTTGGTTTAATGCCAAATAGCTTATGACATCTGGATTTTATATGTATTTATATTAACAATATTTTTCATATATGAGGTAAGCTGATTGATAGGGAACAGTTTAACTTTGACATATGTTTCAAAAGATTATCAAAATATTTTATATTAGCAGGTAAAAAAGCTTTATTTACTTGATTTGACTATGTTCATTGTGCCTTCCTATTTCAAGTATATTTATTAATGTACATATTCTAATATAAAAAATGAAAGACTTTTAATGTCTGACATGATGTGACATAAATCATAACATCAGATCACCACTGAAACACAACATTTCAGAAGTATGATTTCAAAATTTGCTATTCAGTTTCCAAAACTGCCTTTTCCTTTCAGTATGGAATGAAATTTTTTTTCTCAATATCCTGATTTTTAATATAAATGATATCTTTAGACAGACTCACTACTGGGGATAGAGGGACTATGCATTTATTTCCATGAAATCAGGTAGCAAGGAATTACGATACAGAGTTATCATAATTTAAATTACTGTGTTACTGATAGTTATAAAAACATGGATTCATTTTCAGAATACAGCACTAATTTGATCCTCTTTTCTTATAAACTGTTTTTGAATGACATTACAGATATATTAACATTTTGGATGTATTATGTCTGCTTTTCTATCTTTAATTAAATTTTAAATTTACAGGGACAGAGTCTATTCATGCAAAGACTAGCCCAAAGGAGTGTGCAATCCTAAACAGGCTTCCAATAACCATTTCACTGAATATTTGTTTACTTTTTTTTTAACACTGGGCAATTGTAATACAGGTTGGTAATACATAGTAGCTAATAGTATTCATAATGGGATTTTCCCTCTGTGAATGGATGGATGGGAGGATGGAGGGATGGATGGATAGATGGATGCATGAATGAATGAATGAATGAATGAATGAATGAATGAATGAATGAAAAACCCACTAATTGGCAGGGGTTAGGAGATACTTGTACGTGGGAGATCTTAGATACAAAAAATTCCTTTTGTGTGGTGTTTGCTCCTCTTTCATTTCACTGAAGTCTGTGCCTAGAACAAGTGAATGTAGACTTCGTGCCTTCTGAAACTCAGGTATTTGCTCTATTGGGACTACTGTTTCTCAATTGTTTATCTGAACTATTTCTATCCCAAATTCTGTGATAGACCTTGCTTTCCTGTAAATAAATGGGGAACTCTATTCTGAGATAATATATTTCCTCAGAGAGGTCACAGTAAGCAATTTTGATCTAGGCAGGAGGACTAAAATGAAAACAGCACTGTAGTTACATTCCAGTTGTACAGGCCAGAAAAACCACAGGGCCCCAGACACTTCTCTTAGCTCAGCAGCAATATTTGTGGGCAGCAGATGGTGTGTAATTCAGTGCTTCCTATTCTCCATAGGCACTAACACAAAACCCACTGAAACAAAGCAGTTAAGTGCCTTGTGACTATGGTATGTATTTTGAAGAACTTGTCACAGCAACTCTGCTTAAAAACTCGTGAGATCTGGCCTCATACATTCCTAGTCTCCTTAAAATGTCAATCTACTTGACCACTCTTTATCTGTGCTATACGATGATTCATTTTCTTCTCATATAGTTTACTCCTGAAGGTGACTCATGTCTTTTTCTACAATAGTAGGTAGGTTTATTTTCTAAAACTGATATAAACAGGATGAGAAATGTTAGATAACTACAACTACAGAAAAACATAATAAGAATTTCTTACTATTCACCAAATATAATTCACTAAACCCTAAAAAAACCTGACAACATCCCCTCCCAAAAAAAGCAACACAGAATAAAAGAAAAAAGAACCCCAAACAGGAAAACATGCAGGTTATGAATAACAGCAACTCTAAAACTGTTTAAGATAGGCTGTCTTCATAGAATGAGGGGGAAAAACAAGTCCACAGTCAGTACGGTTACACTGCTACTCCAGATTTCAATACTGTGTGTGAAATCTGTGCATTTACAAACCAAAAAGCAAAAAAACCCCATTGATTGAGTTTGTCATGCTCCATATCACAGGTCATTATGTCTCAGTCGTGTATCGTGTTCAACTGCAGTAATTGTTGTTTAATTAAGGAAAAATGTTGAGAAAGCAATCCAATTTGGCTTTGGCACAGCATTTACTGCAAGAAGAATGAGGGAGACAGTAGAACTTTCCTCCTACCACAGCCAGCAGGATTTCAGCTGGAACAAGTGCAGACTGTCTTATGCTGTGACTCCTTCCAGCCACACTGAGGACTTTAAAGATGGTAAATTTAGCAATCCTATAGTAATTTATTCCAGCACTTAATTATCCTCATTGTTGAAAAGCTGTCCCTAATTCTTAATGCAAATTTCTGTGGCTCAGCTACCAGACATTAATTATGTCTTTCTCTGCTGGATTTAAGTGCTTTTTATTAACCACTATATACTCATATGTTTTAATCAAATGACATCTCAATTTTATTTGAGATAAACAGATTGAACTTAGTTCCTCACAGCAAGACACTTCCTAATCTTAAGAACATGTCAGTGGCTCTTCACCTACTCCAATTTTTCAACATTCTTTTAAATATATGGATTTCATGAGCACTATCTCAATGTCATATACAAATATTTAAGACATAATCTTTCTTCTCAGTATCTTTGTACAGATTCAAAGATCTCATTAGTTGTTTTTTTTTTTTTCCCCACACTGACCTGTAGGGAAGAATTCAGAAAAAGCTCTATTCTGTTCTAAGAAAAAAAAATTCAGAGTGGAGATGAGTGGAGATAAGTGGAAAAACCTCAGCAAATTCAGAAGGTAATAGCTAATTACAGACACCTCAAGAGCCAGGCAATCAGCAGAATGAGCCAATGAGCTGTAATTAAACATCATTCAGCATCAATTCTTGATTGAAAACCAAATCTTCCCAGAGTATACATTTCACCAACATGATGAATACTACAAGTAATTTACAATGTTAGACCACAGTCTACATTATCATCACATAATTTTAAGCATTTAATTTAGTTTAGGAGCACACCTTTCTTTCCTGGCTATAGGTTTAGAGTTAGAAGTTTTAAGTTCAAGTATGAGAATACCATGTGTTACGTGCAAGGTTTTGGCACGTGCCAAAAAGCAACATGCACACTCAGAGAGAGTGCAAAAATGAAACTGGTTTAGGAAAAGCAGTTCAAATTCTGACTATACATTTGGGAGCTCCAAGGCTGAAGGCAGGAAGTACACAAGATAAGGTCAAACTTTGGGACATATCTACAGATCACAATATTTATGAACATTAAGCCTTATTTGACAGAAAATAAAATACAGGTACATAGAAGTACAGGCAAACATATTATCCTGGGTTATAGGGTTCCTTTAAAATAGTTTCTGGTAAAACAGGGTTCCTACTATAAACAAAGAATTCTGTTTCATGTCTTTTAATACCTTTGTTATTTTAACAACTATCAATTTCAGCAAATAGGGGCTATAACCCCTGCAATTTCTCCAGAATCTGGGACATTATACAATTATATTTTAAATAAACCTGCAGCAAGAATGACTAAAGAAATGTCTCATATTACAAAAAGAGCAGCATTTAAAAAAAAAGAATTGTAAGAGAGTGTGACTGAGAGAGAGGGAACTGAATTACTCACATGAGGAAAGTGAGGAGACTTATACATGTCCTTAAGTTTTGTGGTTAGCTGATTTAGGGTCTCTGGTGTTGAGTTTGGACCTGCTTGCTTTCCATCCTTTCTCCTTTTCTTCTGCTTCTCTCCATTTTGCTATGTGTAGATCCCCATATTTAAATGAATAATTTGCATTGATTCTAGGGAAGTCTTTTTAGATTTACACATGTTAAAAAGGGGCTCTTAGCTTTAAAGCCTTGCTTGGGCGTCAAATAAAAGATTGCTATTAAACCTGGGCTGAGTCAGGAGGGTGATGGATGTTTCCTTCTGCTAGGAACATAAGAGATGACCCAGAGAGTCTTTACCTTTCAAATTTCTCCCAGAGCAGACTCATCAAGAGCTAGCAGCTCTTCCTATCTCCCTCTAGGTACTGGACACTGTCAGCAGGAGACCATATTATCACATATGGAGGGTAAATTGCAAGACCATACATTCCCTCCCCGTGTCCCTTGTAAGCACAGTGGTCCCTGATGTGGGACAGAAGACTGTCCAACTAATTCAGAAGCATTTGAAATTAACTGCTGATGAAACCCATTTATTATTCTTAATTTCTAACAGCTCCCTACTGACTCACCCTTAGAGGTGGGAGGCAAACCTTGGTGCCATTATAGACTGGACCTTCTCCTTCAGCCAGCAAGGCAACAGTGGGCACAATCTGGGAACACCACATTACACACTTGAAATACTTATTCCCATGCATGTATTTTATTATTAGAACCAAATTGGACTGTGTTGTCTTTTTTGAGCAAATGAAAAGGGAAACAAACAAACAACACTACTGCAACATAACATTATCAAATCACAGGTATAGAAAGTTTGATGGTCAAGCTCCACCACAGACTCTCAAAACTCCTCTGAGGTATGACTAGCACTTACAAATATTGAAAGCACCTAGAGAGTGGCAATGACTGCACACTAATAGCCATTTGTGCATTAAGTTAACAGATTTGAATTAGTTACAAGTCTGTTGAGATCCATTAAACCAAAACTACCAATACTTACTTCCCTGGCTAATATCATTCAATAGCGCTTGACAAAATAAACAGAGAACCATGTTATTAAAGCATAAAGGACAATAATAGATCAACCATTCTAAAGAATATTCGACTTAAAATGTACCTTGTTTCCAATTCATTTCTAGACCTTTCTTTGATTTAATTTTCAGATATTGTTGAAGTATAATACAGAGTGAAGCATAAGGGAAGCTTTTGGTCCACTGCATGATTATGTTGAATGTAGTTTTATTAATTTCTAGGACTGTAAAAAATATAAAATAAAAATAAAATAATTTTGCCTAATACGGAAGCTACTTGGAAATATCTGTAATGTTGTTGATGTTGAGAGCTAAACACATATTTACTTAGCAAACCATCACTAAAGTTAATAATCTCATTTAATATTCAAGATCTATATTTTGTATTATCCCCTTATATTTTCCTTTTCTTTTTGTTGTTAATTATTATTTTTCACATTGTACAATATATTTATCATAGAAGCAAACAGCACTAAAAAGTTTTACAGGTTTCAGTACTACAGGGAAGTATAACTGTAGGCTATCTTACAGCCTTGTGACAAGACACCAGACTTCAAACCATTGTTTGTCCAGGTAAGTAAATTCATATAGATATAAATATAGATATGCACACAAACATAGGAGATCTCTTAATATTCTAGTCTGGGAACTTTACCAAAGTTTACATGCCGTACCTGGAGTCACTTTGTTTGATTTAATCCCTGGTGTATTTAGGGGGAAAAAATGGGCAAGGATTACCTGAACAGCATTAGCCATGTGTGCTCACTTTTTCCATGGAATCATTTATCTGTGATGGACTTCATCTCAGAGGCTCAGTGAACCAGACTCATCAAACTGCCGAGGGAAATCACAGTTCTTCCTGAAGAATTACTCCAGATGTCTTCACTCAAATCAACTTCCATACATCTGCAACCGTTGTTTGTTTATGCTGTTTCCATTTTTAACCTCTTAAACGAAGCCTTTCACTTCATCCAAGTCTACTCCATCCTGAAGAAAAATCTTAAAGATTATCCAGGGACAATCACAATCTAGCAATTTTCTGGAATTTATAGTGCATTCTGTATATTATGAATATACAGAATGAATATGAATATACATTCTGTATATTATAGTGCATTCTGTATACCTATGGAACTCTAAGTAAATAAACAGAAGATAGGAGTTAAATATTTTTGTAGTAGACTATTTCCAATGCGTTCATTTAAATCTTTTGTTCTGATGGTTGTATAAAGTAGAAAAGTTTGCATTGCAGAATTTACCTCGTGTTGCATTTTCATTTGAAATTTAGAAAAACTAAAAGAGACCTTTTAAATCTTCTTTATTAAGAAAGTGTCAACCAAGAAGTCATTAAAATGTATATTTTTGCAACAAGATAAATAAAAAGCAAAGAGGAATAAAGATCAAAAGGCAACCCGCAAAGGATCTATTGTGATTAACAAGACTTGAAATTGCAAAGATGTTTTATGGGTGGGGTATTGTTTGTTTGTTTACTTTTTATTGTTCTGAATTTTTATTTCCATTTGAAAATATTGCACAAACTAGAGAAACTCAGAGATTTTCATTTTTTTGTCAGTCCTTGCAAAGCATAAACTGCTACAAACTTACTTTTTCCCGTTAGTAGAGTTTTGAAACACAGAATAAATGAGAACTATTAAAATTAGGGAGCAAGATATGTCAATATGATAATTTGCACATTATAACATAGACTTTTTTCCTTTTTATGCTTTTAAAAATAAGAACTTTAATTTTTTTTGTACCATGTAAGCAAAATAAATGTTTGCAGGATTATAAAAATTTATTAATATAAATTAAAATATTTCTGTACATTACTTACATTTAAGTATTTCCATTTTTTTTATTTCTTACCCAGGATACAGTAAATAAAAGCTTTTGTCTACCCTTCTCTATATTGTTGTTTTGGGTTTTTTTTTACTAATCACCGTGAAATTTCAAATGTCAGTATGTTGTTGCAGTACTTAATGAATCACAAAGTCATGGGTCTGAAGAGGAACATGAAATCAACTGGTCAATCAGCCCTTCAAAAGGCAGGATCCATTCATAGCAACCCATCAAAAGCATAGACAAAATATTTATTTAAGGATTGAACAGGTTTTCTGGAAAGTCTTACTGGTTTTCTTTCTGCCATGTTAATTTGGAAGGTTCCTTGCTGCATTTAGCATCACATACAAAGCACTGAGAGCTAATCTTTCCTTTCCTCTTAGTAGCTTTTTATACATTTGTTTACACATTCATTTCCCCTGCTTTTATGACTTCCTACATTTTTAGAAGCTTGTCAGAACTCTTCTCTGCTTATGCAGATCTGCCTATAACCAAAATGAAAATACCAGGAACTGAGCTATTATAAATGCATGGCTAGAGCTGGCTAGTCACTTCAGCATCCTTGTAAACTCAGCACAGCCAAATGCTGCAAAGCGTTTAGCAGCTTTAATATATCTTTCTATGAGTTCTTCATCTGCAGCAACCTTTCCCTTCCTTTTCCCTGAATCCTGCCAAAGATTTATTATTTTTTTTGAAAACCAGCTACATTGTACCATTTGTCTGTACCTCATCAAGTCAGATTATGACTTAAAGCTGCCCAATGAGACTTGTATAAGCAAAACTATCCTGATCAGAAATCCTGCAAAATCAGCTTGAAGACACCCAAGGTAAGAAAATTCTGACAGACTGTTGGTATCATCTCTACTAGTTCTAAGGTGTTCTTTCTTCAAGGCAGATGTTTTCCTCGATCTCTGTTTTGACAAGTTCTAGGGCGGAAAAAATCTAACATGGGTTTAGGATTTGTAAATGAAGATCCTAGTAGGTTTCCTATTTTTGTAATTTCAAGAAATACATATAGCTTAAATGTTTTTGTACTAGATGTTCATTTTGCAAAAACAAACTAGATATTTCACTGAATTAATCTAAAAAAACCCAACAAGTGAGAAGCAATTATCCCTTCCACAACATATAACAGTGTTTGCTAGAGTTATGGAATATCTTGCAAATACATTTCAAGCTGCCTTCTCAAACAGAAATCAAAGCAGGAGTTAATCTTAAATTAAACTCAGACTTCTTAGAAGATAAGATCTTATCACTTTGAATAGAAGGTTGCACATGAAATGCTTTATTTGCCATACTTTCTATGAGTTTTTAAGCCAACTTCCAAGTATTCTAGAAGTACTGTATGGAAAATGTTTTCAATTGATTAATTTTGACCCCTACACTCACATTAATAAAACTCTGTAGCAGAACACATCTTCATAATCTTCCCATAGGATCAAAGGATGTGAGATAGAAGGTTTGCAATCAGAGAACTATTAATAATTTTTGCAAATTAAATTATTATATAATGAAACACAACTTATATAAGATCACAGTTTAGAAATACTTAGAGTTTGTAAATACGTTTACTCAAGTAAATACGTGCATTCCAAATTAATATATATGAAAGAGAATTCTGGAACAGCTAAATGTTCTTCACAATATTTTTCTCCTTTTTAACCCAGAATAACTTCTCAACTATACTACTCCCATTAAATTTATATTCCTGCTGTCAGTATGAAAGCTATTGTCTTACTCATTCATTATCTCTCATAGAATCTTGTTGATATCAGCAGATTGAATCCTTCTCTGCATGGCCAATGAGATGATCTTTACTTAAACACATTTGATGTTCTATTAAAGGCAACTGAGTAATGGGTGCTGAGTCAGGCCCAATGATCCCATGTGGGTACTACAGGGAGAGGACCAGGGGTGGATAATTGAAGAGACCAATCTCTCCAGCACTTATGACTGAATTGCCAGCTCTCACAAACTCCTGAAGTTAAGGTAATACTGATAGCAACTAATGTAATTAAGAGTCATAGTCCAAAAATTGAAATTATGGTGGCATTAGGGATAACTGCATTTTGGTAACCATAAAAAATGAGATAGAATACTACAGGGAAATTCATTTTCACCTTGATCTCCATGACAACTTTTCTATAATAAATGAACACAACACACTGTAGTAAGTCATCGTCTGAGCAGATTCGCTCCAGGCACACCCTCATCAAGGAAATGCAAGGACTTTCAACTAACTTGATTTTTAAAAGACTGACTGCTGTTCCGTTAAGTTTCCATTAGTGGCACTTTAATTCCAGCAAATTCTTTGAAGGATTCATTCTTTTTTTGATGTGTTTCAGGTATTCAGGTATTTCACTACAAAGCTCTCTGGGAGCTCATGTCATGTTAACTGCAAAATTAAAAGAACTGAATTGGCAGTGCCAAATCCAACTGTTTATATTAAATTAATTTTTAAACACCAGGGAAAGTTTAAAACAAAGGAAACAGACTAAAGGCTAAGCCAAATCTTAATCCATAAAACGCCTGTCACTACAACTGCCAACAGTATGCTTGATTTTCAGTGTTCCCCAATTAATTTACTATATGCTGCCCTTTTCCCTATGTGCCCTCGCACACGTAGGGGACTATACTTTATTTGAAATGGTACCTGTCATTCTAAATGTATTAAAATATCTCAGAGATTTTCTATTTTGAGATTTGTTATGGAGTTCATCTCTTCTGTATTACAGTGGTGAATACTTCTTTAATCAAGTGAAGCAGTGAAACCTTATGAAGTAATTCATCTTATCTAAGTCACTTGTCTTGCCCATCATGTATTCTATTTTTAAAACAACTAACCTGAGCACATCCAGGACTGAATCCCAGTCAACTAGATGTCTAATCTATATCAACATCCTATCATGTTTCACTTTCATAATTTAGTCATCCAACTTCTGCAGATCCTATCCATAATGCCTTGTTTTATTCCGCTCAGTACATCAGCTGATCAATCTGCTAATTAGTAAAAGACAGGTGAAACCCAACGCCATTAAAAAGGCAATGAGACCTGCTGACCTCTGTAAAAGCCTGAAATCCTTATACATTTCTCTGTGTCTCAAAGTTAGTGAAGCATTAAGGGTGTGAGAGATTTCTACTTCTTGTAAAACATGTCATTTTATTCAGCTGGGCTGAGCTGAGCTGCATAAGTGGAAAGGAACAGGAAAACATAAGTTTTTCACACTTCTTCCAGTTTCCCCAAACCATGGACAAGAGAAATAATATGACATGATTTCACACACTTTCCGTATGCCTGTCTTTAGAGTAAATCAGCACTGGAGATTGTTACTGAGGATACCATACTTCTGTAAGCACTCACCTCAGCCTCCTGCTTCTTTGACCAGTCTTACTGGCATTCACTGCTGCAAAGCTTTTAATCTCTTAAGAAAATTAATGTATTTCCTCAAAGAATATGTGGAGTTCATTAAGTTCCCCAAACCCCAATTCCATGTGGGCCTAGTGTAGAATAAAGGGAGCCTTCCACAGAAAGCTACATTTCTTGAAGTGCAAAAGAGATTTACAGGAGAGCCCCTTAAGATTCTGGCACCAACAGGTACACAAAAACAATGTGACTGAATTATTCAACATCTCTCTTCAGTTTACCAGCACTTTCTTCCTGGTAATTGCATTTTGTTATCATATTCTCCTTCAAAGACCATTTACTCCAGGAGTAAATATAGCCCCTCAGGACCTGTGCTTGCCCTCACCTCCTCCTCTTTTTCTAACTCCGTGCCTATCTTTTTGCTCCAACCCCTCAATCCTCTCACTTTCCTAGGCACCATACAAAGGAATGCTATAAACAGGTATATTGACATCCCAGCAGTGAAAATAAGCTGTAATCAGAGCATTTCGGACAGCAGGAATATAACATAGGAATGGAGATAGCATACACCTGTACAAAACTCTGCAATAAATGTATTTGAGGAAAAAAAGAAAAATTATCCCATACCATTTTTATTGTGATTATCATATCAGAAACTCCTGGAATCTCAAATTTTATTAGCAAAATGAAGCTCTCAACATCTGCTGTGTGGAGGGCATCATTACTAAGTACCTTCCCATGTTTGCTTAAACATGAAGCCTGACTGCAAAGTGTCTATGATACCTGCTACTATTGAGACACAAATCTTGGAGACTTCTCACACAAAGTATTCAGATCCAATAAAAGAGTTTCAGCTCTCACACTTCTGATATATATGTGATTCCCATTAAGATAAATGAGTTTTTACGCTTGGGGAGAGTAAGTTCTCACAGATAGGAGAAGAGCATTTGTGATATATGAGTTCTGTTTCCTTACTAGCAATCTTTAATTCAGTGACCAAATTTCTTCATATTTTATAGACTATTTTAAAAAGACTGCAAATTTTCCTGTTAAGAAATGACAATAACTACTCTCTTAACCTTTAGACTAATAGAAATCTAGTTTCATTTACTTTAGAATAAATTTAGTTTAAATAAAATTATGGATAATAAATTAGTAAGCTTATTATTTTTAGAAAAACGTTTTTCATATTTATTTCCATTAAAGATTTTTTCCCCCCGATACAAAGTACTGCAGCTTTCGTCTAGGAAAGAACTCATATTCCACAACACGATCAAATTTCCAAGGATCAGATTTTTCTTTTGCGCCTCTTTTTATTGTAAAGCCATTTTAGTACTGCCTTTCTTGTCTTTGTTTTCAAGCCCAACAAATGTAACTAACTTATAAATTATTTCCTTTGTTTATTATGGATTGTGGGGTTTTTTTGGCACATTAACACTCTCTGTTCATGCCAGAAACTATGGGCTGGTAATGAAGACATTACTTAAAGTTATCAAATCTTATGGTAAAAGGCAGGAAATCAGCATCTTTCCTCATTGCACAAGCTGACAAAAAAAAAAAAAACCCTACAAATACAACAACATTTATCTTAAATGAGCTCATTGAAAATGCTGTTCCTACTGCAAAATGAATTTTGCAGCAATTGAAGGTATTCTTTTCAGTGCCTCACAATCTTCTGTCTAATTGGTTCAACCAATGGTAATCACTGCCCAGGTGCTTCCTCCAAACTCCCTCTGAAGGGCATTAGCCCACTTGAGCTGCACTATGCCACAGTTACTAAGGCAACCAGTGTGTGAAGAAGGCAGAAACTGTTTGTTCACCTTAGTACATTCTGCGGCCAGAGAAACCCTGCAAAATTACGTATCTCACAAGCTACACTTTTGCCCTTAAGGAACATATAATAGGACATTTGGGCAGGGGGTGGTGGGAAGGTATTTTTCTATTTTTCTTTTTTTTTTCTTTTTGTTTTAATATATTTTTTGTGCATGGAATAAGGAAATGCAGGTTTCATAACAGCTATGATAAAGTATGGCCAAAGGCAAATAGGAAGTATTCCAGGCAAGTTATGAGCATGTCCAGAACCACAGTTGACACAGAATTTGCTCCCTCAGAGTACCTGTGATGAGAATCTGATGCAATAGCACAGATTTATGTCCTATAGGCACATTTTTCCATGTGCATGGATGATGCAAAAACTTGGATTCCCATGTAACTCTCAGGCTACTCTGTACTGTGACCTGTGAGTGCTTACCCAAATGCCATGGTTGGATGTGTTGTGTCCTACATTATTTTAAGTTTGGGAAAAAAGCCAGCTGCTTCTTCATGCTTATTTTTCCTCAAGAAGGAAGCCAAGTAATTTTTATCAAAATATTTTAGCATTTAGCTTGTGCTAAATATAATTTTGAAGACAAATTCTTCTGAAGAGACAAAAAAAATACAAGGGTTTGTTCTGCAAATCTTGAGAGGTTACCATGTAGAATCAGAAGAGATTTGCCCAACACAAAAGCAATCCTACATCAAATATTGGCAAAATATTCTGCCCTGATCTCTAACACGTTTTGACATTACAAATATAAAAATCTCACTCCCTTTTATTGTTTTTACAAAGTGCAAAGCCAATCAGGCCTCTGTGCAGGAATCCAGAATCTGAGGTTAGTGCAGGTGAATTACATGTTCTATGAATTAGCTGAAATATTAATGTAGCAGAAATAATCCTGTTACGCACTGAAGGCTGAGAGTCTAATTGTGTCTTGCATGGCAGATACATAGCAGATACTATTTAAAAAGACCAAGAGTGTGACTTAGAGGAGGCAGCAGTCCTTATGGAGAAAATAGAAAATCTCTCCCAGTTTGAATGGAGCTGCCAAGAGAGCTCACCTTTGGAACGGTTTCCTCTAGAGTGAAACGTTAGCAGCTTTGTTTAGAACTAGTCAGAAATTATCCAGTGAAACACAGTCCATCAAAAGTGCTAAGCTTGTTGAGCTTCAAATTATTAGTTTGATCAGCTGTGTTTGTTCATCTGTGTCCAACTCAAAGGATTTATTCTGCCTGAAGATCTATTTTAAGCACTGAGGAGAGGATTAGCATGTCTACTTCCAGACTATTCATCCAAGCCTCCTTTTATGGTCAGCAGAGAAACTGGCATTTACAGAAAATGATGTATCTGCACAGCTTCAGCCCTGGAGGAGGAATGGAGTTCTGTCCTACTCTTCCCTGTTTTTCTCCACTGACTGACTGTAATGGAAACATAGACATCTGGCTTGAGCGCAGACATCTACATTTCTTCACACAAATCATCCCCTTAAAGACTGTGATCTACTGTCTCTTCTCAGTATATTCTTGTCCTTAGAAAACAGTGTGAAGTCTGGCCCGTGTGAAATTCCTGTTTGAGTAATAGGGAACTTGTGTATTAGAGTAATACACTTAAGAGGAGCCTTGCAGTAAAGTACAAAAATACAAGTATTTCTGTCACTCTATCAATGAAGCAGAGAAAGAGTGGAGACTGTGGCTATCAGATTGCTGTATTTGCTACACTGAATCTTAGGAAGCTGGCAGCCAGTTGCAATTCTGAGTTGCATCACAAGGTTGAAGAACCCCATGATCACATTAACTCACTAATTGTACACAGACAATTGTCTCCTGATTCACTTCTCCCATTGAGAAGTCAGTCTGATCCAGACTTGAGAACAAGGATGCAAATTATTCAGGCTATCTAGAATCAGAAATTATTTTAATTTAAAGGAAAGAGGAAAATCACATTTTTGCAGAGGGAACTCAGGAAACTTGTGAATGTATGTATGCTATTAAGTATGTGCTGTAACATTTCCTCGGCTTGGAGAAACCACTCGGTGTAGGAACAACTAAATTCTGACATCTGGCAAAACACTGTCACGATCTGCATCTTGATGACTGGTAACAGATTAATGGAAAATAGGTTTTCACACTCAGCCATATAAATGCCTGCATGCTCCATGCTTTTTCCGTGAAATCTCTCCATGATTTCTCATGTGAATTCTGCTCAGATCAATCAGACACCTCTGGAAATGGTTTTCATGGTTCCCATTTTAGCATTCCAGCCTGTTTCAAAGTGATATAGAATGAGATTAGGTGATTCTTTAAGTTACAAAGTTTAAGGAACAAATACATTTTACTCAAATCACATTGTAGACCAATCCACAGTCTCGATTAACACAGCCACGGGAAAGCAATAATATGGTGTATTAGCACTTAAGGCACTGATAGATTGTTTTGGCAAATTGAACCCTGTTGGATCATCAGATTTCTGCCACAGATTAATAAAAGCAAAGGAGATAAATGAGATAGCCTAGCTGAATCAAATTTCATTAGTTCAATGGCCAACTCTGGAGGAGCTGTGCCAGCAGTACTGTAGTTTAGTATAGAGCAGATTAGTCCCAAGCAGTGATTTTACCAGTATCAATCTCAGTGGGGCAGAAAGGTATCAGAAAGCTCTTCTCTCCTTGGTCAAGTTGAAGTCTGACACCGCAAAGTTTCTATTCCACAATTATTTCTATGTATCTGAGTTTTCACTTACAGAGGCTGAATTGTCCAAAAGCAATGAACATTTTGTAGCTTTCCTGTAGAAAGAAGCAGGATGAAAGCATTTATAACTCCAAAATTCATGGTGCTGTTGCACTACAGTGTCACCACACAACTGCAAATAATAGAATGGAAAGTGTTTATACTGCAGCCACACATCATTTCTATCGACAGGTCTCATGTGATGCTAATAGATATGTACACAGATTAAGATAACTCTGCTGCCTCCTGCATTTCTGGTTCCATTTGAGATGGATACTTTGAATGACACTGAGGAACTATGGTCTTTGCATAAGCTGGAGGAAAAAGTGAGTCTTCTTTACAATGTGCGAGTACATCAGTGGTAATCGTACAAAAGCAAAGTAAGCTATTGTGAAACCAATGCAAGCAGTAATACCTTAGGCAAGCATTGTTCTTCCAAGTAGTGTAAAAATGTAGAAGAGAATAATTTTCCATGGGATACACATGTTGGAATGTAATTTGTATTTTTATACAACTACTATAATTATTATTGTAGATTGCACATAAACTTGGCTGACATAACACAATTATCTCCTTAAAATGTAAACAAATATCTGCCTAAGCTGCAACTGCAGCCCTTTCAGTTTCTATAAATACTCTAATGAGAGCACAAGTTCATTTAATCAAATATAGCTGGCTATCTGCAGTTCCACGGCTTTCATTGTGGGAACCTAGTTCAAAAAGTTACACCCACATACATAAGCTGAAAGCTCAGCCATTATATACAATAAGAATAGATTTTATTTTTTAATATTCTCAGGAAATATCCTGAGTAAACAAAACAGACTAAGAATTATTTCATAAACCAGTCTGAGCCTGTGTTTTAAGCTTTATATGGGACTGACTAGTTGCTATGCCTAAACACAAAGCTTCAAGGCATACCTTTGATTCAGATAGTTCCTATTCTTCCACAATGCCTCTCTCTTTTATAGGGTGTTGTACTTTGACAGCAGCAAATTATTTTCCATTTGACAGCCCAGTTTCACTTTGCAATGTATTGTTTTCAAGGATCCAAGTCTTTCTATTCCCTAGCATCTCTCTCTTCCTGTTTTCACTAAAACTTTTTATGTGATGTCTGAGGACTGCAAGCTTAAGAGGCCTTTGCAGTGGTTCTCATTACAGGGTACTTAGAAACTGGACACTGGAAGAACATATTTACATCAGACACCTTGGGCTGAGCAGATAGTAGGTAACACTGATGCATCATGCAGGGAGCACTAGTGCAGTTGAATGAGATACACAATATAAAATAAATGTAAAAAACCAGCAACCTAGGGATATTTTTAGAGAAAGAACAAGTTACTTCATATCACCTTGAATTGATAGCCAATGGCACTGGTTGCAGACCTAGATGGCAATTTTGATCCTGGCACTTCTGTGCATGTGGTTTGTTAGCAATGTTTCTTCATTTTTTGAAATTAAAGTAATACCTACACTTACTGAGGGAAAAAATCAACGCACCTCAACAAATCATCTCGTGCCCCTCTGCACTTTGTGTATAATGAAATAAAAGAGAATATAAAAGAAAAAAAAGATCGTAAACCATGAATATTCATACTTTATTATGCATTGCATTTTATTTCTTTTACTATCTGCATGAAAATATGCATGCCTGTTTGCTTTTTGATTCATAGCTGTGCAGAGGGAGTTCGATGACTCACTTCTCCTACGCAGTAAATTCAATATTCTTTATGTATCTTACCACATATACACACATCAGCTGCCTAACATACACAGAGTAGATTATAGAAGCACAAATCTCTTTTCTGTATCTAAAAATGATCTGCACATATGAGAAGCTATCTACACGAGATTTCCAGGTGTCCAGCAGCTCAATGATAGCTCATTTAAAACTTCAGGAAACCCTAGACAAATGCCTGAAGTTTTCCTAGACACAATTTCTGACAGAAACAGAATGTTTTGCCAAAATATACCACATCCTGGAAGCATCAATGTTGTTTGCAGATTCAAATACAGAAGTTATAGAAAAATCAGCAGTCACATAAAAGTATCTAGTTCCCTTTAAATGCGACTCACACTAGTTACTCTAGGAATAGTATACAGAAAATGTTAAATAACATGTGTTAACTAGGAGGTGCTTCTGTGACAAAGACAAATTAAAAATATTTCAACCCTCTTTCACTGGAACACTTATTGCAAGTAAATTTTGAAAGGCAAAAGAAAGAATAAACAACATCTTAGGAGTTAGAAATAAATTTTCTTACATAGTGATTTTTTTTATACATTCAAAAAAATAACACAATAAGGAGATAAAATGATTCTTTAGCTATTCCAAGGTATAGATGATTTTTAACAGGTATTATCCTTTAATCTGACTTTCTTTATCCTATCATCTGATGTTACCTTTCTCATGGAGAATCTCACTTTTTTTCTTTTAGGCCATTCTATTATTCTCCTTTAACTACCAGGACAGTTATCACAGATTTACAAGTTATGCTCTCTACGTATATCTTAGACTCACTTTTTTTACAAAATGGACCTTCAAACCAGTCCCTTAAGCACAAGATCTTCATCTGAATTCAATGTATTTCAGGTGATAATGTGCTTATGTAGTTTGCAGAAATTACATAGTCCAGACCTATTATGTAGATTTCCAGATGAAAAATTGTTGTAAAAAGGACCCAAAAAAAAGACCAAATATAAACCTGATGAAAAACAGACCTAGTGAAAAATTAATTCATCTGTCATAACCAGGATTAGAGAAATAACAGTTTTGGCAGATTCCTGGGGGGAAAAGAAAGGGGAAAAAAAAATAAAAAGGGAAAAAAAAGATTGTTTGGGTCCTTTAGAAGTGTGCTTTTTAAAAAGGTCACTAAACTGAAATTTTTGTAATTTTTCTAGGTCATCACAAAATGACTGATTTGACACAATTTTTTCTGTCAATATAATCCATACTTTTGAATCAATAGAAATAATTTTGCCCAAGAAAAAACATATCTGACCTCTATAACTTGCTGAAAACAAATATATGACAATGTAAGAATTATCTTCTGTTTTCTACTAAGACATCGTTCTCATTGAATTCATAGGAACTGCAAATCAGAAACATGATGCATATATGACCTCATTATTGTCATCTTGCTTGGAATTGAAAACACCATGAGAGTTCAGACTTAGGGAACATCCTAGTCTTCAGGGCTAACAGCCAAGACTCTTAATCCAGAAACAAAACAGCTTCAAGATTTTTAATCAAACCAGAATGATAAATTCTTATAAGATATGATATTACAACTCAAAGTGGAGTCTTGGCATCTTAGAATACCTATAGTGTCACTGGATCCTGGAAATTGTTTTCAAATTTTTCTATGAAAAGCTAGCTGTTCTTCATATACAAAATGATCAGGGAAACAACCATTCTAGAATACAATACAAATAAATGAATAACCAAATTTGTTAGGTTTTTTTTCATAAGAAAACATACCCAACTAGAAGAAAGGGTAGGTATATGACAGCAAAAAGAAAATAACTCAGAAGATAGAAAACTCTGAATATCCTAATCCTAGCTGGCAATTTCTGCTTTGGTTCAGTTTCTTACAGCAATGACTGTAAACATTTAAATTTATCTCAAAGGTTACAGAAAATAATTCTTTTTAACAGATATCTCTGGATAATTTGCTGTTACTGCTGCATGGCTAGACTGTACAATTCTGAAAGAGTGCTGCCTTGTCACAGTTAGGATCTATAACGCTAAGAAATACATTATATCCATTTGTACTATAACACAATCTATTATTACAGATTTTCAAGTATAGATCAGAAAAGCATATATAACAATGAAAAACAGGTTCAGGGGAACCGTTTTGATCTATACAGCAACTGCTTCTATGATATTTTATTTTATTTTATTTCTAGACAAATGAGAACATTATTATCTTGCTAAGAAATGCATGTTATTAAGTCATAATATACGTCAGACTGCACTAGAAACTCTTTCATATTAATATAATTTTGAGTCCTGGAAGAACTTCATCTGACTCTGTGGTTTCTTTCAGAACAGGAATTGAAAGCAAATTTCCAGACATAATTAAAGGCAGATGGACTTAAACCTAAAAGTCAATTGCTGCACTTACTTTATTAACCCTACCTATTTAAAAAAAAAAAAAAAGTTACTGCATTAGAAATTGAGTAACCTGATGATGAAATACAACTCTTCTTTGTGATTTATTCTGTATATATAGAATATATCTATCTTCCAGAGGGGGAAAAAGTTATAAATAGGAATAAACTGTAACTTCTTTTCCCATTACAGCCTGACTTCTATTTTGGGTCTGCTTGCAGGTACCTGTATAAGCTATAATTTTACCAAAACATTTTACAGGAAGCTTGCCACAATTTAGTAGTTCTTTAGTTTTACATATACATATGATAATAAAATTGATTATCACTTTTAAACACATTCTGTCCTAGACTAAGTATATTAATGCATATACATTAATAAGCAGAAGGGAATTCTCAGCAAAAGGCATTTAATAATCTTCAGTAATACTTATTCATCCTTAAAAATCACCTATTTCTTATTAGCTGCATGCATATTTCTGTAACTGAACTGAGTAAAAGTATGTAAATTCATTCAGAGTAACTGAAACAGGCTGAGAACCAGGTTCTCGCATTGTCAAGACACCTGTTTCTCTAATAAGAGTTACTAAGTGAACATCTAAAGCATCTTCGTACCTGTTTCATTGTCCTTCACAGTAATTAGGATCTCTCTAGTACTGAAAGGAGAGGTGGCATGTCTATAGCAATTCCATTTGTGTAGGAACCACATCTTTCAAAAAAAATTGGAGAGGAAATTCAGTAGGGAAATGCTGTCAGAGCTCATGAGGAGCACACTATCCTCTAGCTCTCCTCTGAAGACAGATTTTTCTCAATTCAAAGTTTGTTTTACAGTGTCTGTATCAGGTTTCAAAATTCGTGAGTGTGACCTTTTAAAACAAGACTAGAAAATTAAACTAACCTGGGAGGAAAGGAAATTCTCCTGTAAATTTTCTCTAGTCCATGGGATCTACACCTAGGGAAAAAAAAAAATAAAAGAAACATTTTAGGAACAAAGTTAATGCAATAACTTTTTCTTAATCAGTCCTTCATGTGCTTGCATAATCAGTCAGAAAACATCCACTTTCTGGAACAAATGCAAATGAAAAATCAATTCAAACAGAATGGCTTTGTATAAGCTTTTTCAGCTATTTCTTTTGCAAGTGAAGAGATGAGAGAGTTTGTTACGCTGTTTCTATTTTATATCCATGGGAGATGCAGGGAAACCAAGTATAGAACCATCTAAATAATTTAAGAAATATGTCCATAGACAGGCAACTCCTGCTAACATTCTGTGTGGTTTTCATCTGAGTGGTTAACTGTTTTGAATCATCTTGCTACATGTTCTCAAGCCAATACACACATTTTCATATTGGAACTTTCAAGCTGTTACATGAAAGTGAAGAAAAAGAAGAAGAAAAAAAAAAAAACCCCTAGCTGTTAAATGCTGTGTAACTCAAACAGCTAATCAGAAAATTACCAAAATTGTTGAGACTCTTGTCATGTTATAAGTGAAGGTACAGATGAAGTACTTATGACAAACAGCAGCTTCCACAGAAAAAGTACCCATAAACAGTATTGCTAATCCTACTGCTAAGAAAAATGAGCCATAGTGTCATTTGTGTCACAAACAACTGTGGGCTTGTTTAATGGCAGCGGGTTTGTTGCGCTGTTCAGAGTCTCTGCAATGACCTTTTGTATGGCACCTCACACAATGTTGACTGCCACTGTTGTTCCTTAAGCATGCTGAGAATCAAGATGGTTAGTAATTACAACAAATGAGCATTATGAGTAATATTTTACTGCCAAAAGAATCAACAATCAAATTTGTGTCTATGCTAATTATATTTTCACTATGGCTGGTAGATAAGCAGGGCAGAAAAATAGTCTGCAGCCTATATTTAATGAGCAAATAATTTCATATCTTTTTATTCCATACAGAATACAAAGGACAGATTATGGTGGGAACATCCTTTGACACACATTTCCCTGCTAAATTTCAGGCCAGACTGGAGAAAAGATGAGTGTTTTGAATGAGTCTAAGAATGCTTGGAAATGCCTCAGGCAAGGATGATCAAAGGGAAGCAGCTCCATCAAGAACTTCCTGCAAATACAATTTTGAAAAGACTGTCAAAAACAGCATACATACAATCACAAAGAAACATGCTCCTAAAGCTGCACTTACCTTCCCTTATAAAGCAGGTATCAACTGTCACTTGGAGACAGTTAATCATCCAAAAGAGACATTGAAAAAACATACCAAAGCAGAAACTAGGGGTATGAAACAGAAAAAAGAATTTTCAACACTTAATTCCCAATTCTTGGGCACAATTTCGTGCTGCATGAATATCTATATGAATCTATGCATTTAGGCTTATCTTTCCAATTGCAAATTATCACAAAAATAGGTGTGGGTGTGTGTATGTGTGTGTTCAAATGCAGCACATCCACATGTTACTGGGGAGTTAAATGGGCATGCAGAAGTTGAGACCTACATGAAATTCCTTGGGAAAATAGTTAGGTTTGACTCTTCAATCAGGTCCACTCTTCAATCAGAAGAAAGTTATTTTAAATTGAACACTATTTCAGTTCAACAGCAAGTGCTGGTGCTATAATCTAGCCTCCTGAATAATACTTGGGTTAGATCAGAGATGCTTGACTGTATCAGTGATGCTAGACCATGTCAGTGACAACCTTCTAACCTTTCCTTCCTTCCAATTAACTGGGGTAAAAACAGACAACAAGGACTGAAACTGCAGTTTATCAGTAAGGAACAAACCTTGCAATTAAGTGAAGCAAATGTGCTTTACTTGAAGCTGCTGGTCAAGACAACCATGTCTGGATGGCAATGAACTAGGCAACTATTTCTATCGAGTCTATCTTCCACATCTGATTAGATTTATTAAGTTTTATTTTCCTTTAGGAATCTTAAGGGGTAATCATGTTATCCCTCCTTATAAACAATAGTTGAAAGCTTTTCTAACTATTCTTACATAAATGACAAGACACAACTGTAAAAACGTGTGTACAGTATTTTTTGCCCATTTCTCTATTAACAAAAAACTTTGATTTTTTTTTTCAAACATGAACTTCAGCTTCTCATAATAATCTACACCTCATAAAATAGGGGGGCGGGGAACAACCACACACAAAAAAAACCCATTTAATTTATCTTTAAAGATTCCAGAAAAATCATACCAGCAGTGGGTAGAAAACAAAAAAGCATATGTAATACTTTGCATGTTCCTTAACAGAATGCACATTCATAAACTAAAAATATGTATATGAGCATACAAAGGAATAAATCACTGAGAGAATGGTAACAGCTAATTTCTTTCTCACTCAGCAAGACCTGAGAGGTACATTGTTGGAAAAAATACAATAAAAATAAAGGAGTATTAATCCTTAAATGAGCACACAGCAGTAGGTTTTGGTTACATTTTTCAGTTTTAAGACCTTTTCACAGAATATCCATATAATTTCAGGGACCTAACACCTTTCAGCAGAGAAGAAAAAACAAGAGATAACTCTTCTAAGACCTGATGTTGTCATTGACAATCCAATTTAATCTGATGTGAGGATGGAAACTGTTCTAAATCATGCAATTATCTTGTCCTTAATAAACAGTTTGTCTCATTGTTTTTCAGTTTCTTCAGTTTAACAACACATTGAAATAATCTATTTACCCACTCTGAAAGTACTATTAAACATGCATCATGGAAGAGTGCTTGGGAAAAAGGAAAACAATAAAAACAGTGACAACTTCTCTGTGCCATTTCGGATTCTTTCTCCTTTTGGTTCACCTTGAAAAAACAAGTCTCTTAAGCCGCCCTTTAAAAATGATGAAAAAGCAGTACCTGTCTTGAAAAGATGCTGAAATATAGTTTTTGCAAACCTACAGATATCATGTATACCTGAAGTCAACTTTGTTGTGTTTCCCTTTATGTAGCAATTTCTCTGAGATCTCCATGCTTGCCCAAGCCCTAACATATACCTTGTACAATATCAATTGAATATTATCCATCCCAGTAAAATAAATCTCTACAAAAAGTGCATGGTACATATGCATCTGCTATATGTTAAGCCAAATATAGGCAAATAATTAATTTTAATATTTTTTTTTTCTACTAGCACAAAACCAAAAGGTTTAATTATTCAAATTCTCCTGTAATACTTAAATGTTGTTTTATCTAATTGAATTACAATCTGGAATGTTTCTGTCCTTTACACTTGGAATATAATTGTAGATTATTCTCTTAGATACACCAGAACACAAGAAAATTGAGGTTAGACACAGATAAAATCAACCTTGTACCATCTATGCATTGAGATACCCTATAAGAGAATGTAAAGCAAGGCTGAGTCACCCATTATAGAGATGCATGTAACAATAATACTACTCTTTGCTTTCTCTGCACAAGTCCCTCTACTGTTACTCAGCCCACAATGACATTAAGAGAAGTAATTTGTGTAACTTTGTACTTACACTGCATGCTGTCTTTCAGTGAATTCAAATGTAAAAGAACATAAATTGCACTCTCCAAATCAGTTTCTTTAAATGATTTGCTCCTGATTTCTGTAGCTTTTGAACACAGCTCCTTTCACAGTCTAAGTAGTCAAGGTAGCAAGTTATGTGAAATTTAAATGTTGAAGGTTCACAATCCCAGGGAAGCCTTGGTAGCCCGTGCAACTACTGAGGCCTGGTAGGAGAAATGGGTAAAAACTCTTATTTTTGTGAATCAGCTACTATGAGCCTGAGGAGCACATCTGCTATAAAAAAACATCAAAGAAGAAATAAATAGTGAATTAAAGGGTTCAGAAGTACCTGTTCCAAGCATGGGGAAAAAAATTAAAATAACAGTGCCTCCCATAAAACAGAATAATCAAAAAATGATCAAATTGCATTCAGCACTTTTATGTGTGAGAGCTGCTAATAAGAGAGAACAGAGACAGAATGTGACCTACAAGCTGTTTCCCTCTCCTGATTGAAGATGGAAGTCACTGGTTGGAATGGAAATTATCAAAGCTTGTTGGGAAAGATTGAAATATGAAGGAAATATTAGAAAAAAGCACTTACTGCTTTAAATACAGCTGGCCTGCTCTCTAATTCTTAATTTTTTTACTTCACTTTGAAAAACAAGATTATCATTTCTTTGATAATATATCATGGGTAAGAGGAAGTACACACAGAGGTGGTATTCTTTTTTTTAACCACATCTGTGAGAGACAGATATGTTTGGCTGAGGATATTAATTTGTGTCTGAAGGTGCTTCTGAGCCTTTTAATCAGCTACTACGTGCTGACAATCAAGAGAAAAGTGGAGACAAATGTAGGTCGATACTGAACTCTCTAATGTTAAAAATTGCCTTTTATGTAGAGGTTAAGGATAAAAACTGGGATGTCAAAATTTACAGAGAAAAGGGAATAGAAACCGGAAATTTGAGTCAGCAGGAAAATTAGTTTCATTTTCTCAGAACAAAATGGGACAACATCCTGAGCTGGAGAGTTTATTTCTTACAGCTGGCCCTGTGAAAATCATAGATTTACAGAAGCTAGAGGAGGCTGGGTCATTTGCCATGAGCTTTAATACAGCCCAAAGGAGCTGAACTAGCCAGAGCCATGGCTGCCAGGGCAGTTCAACAGCAGAGGTCCTGGAGCTCCCAGGATCTACAGCACAGCCCCTAAGACTGGCCTGAACCACAGAGCTGGCTGGTGAAAATTGCCACCACAAAGCTCTATGTTGTCATTGCCACTGCAGTCCTACAGAGATACATCACTTATTAACTACCCAGTATACACTTCCTTTCCAACTCCTACTCTGGCTTGGTTGCATGAGGAAGCATATCCCCAAACTTTGATAAAACTTTCACGGACTCATCCCCAAAACAGCTTTTTAAGTACATTCTGTAATGTAAGTATATAAGGAAATCTAAACAGAGATCTACACATACACCTCCTGGGAATCACAAGGCAGAGAGAACAATGAAACACACATCTTGGATACTGTGAGAAAATATAGAATTTCTAATAAATAATTATTAAACTAATCTATAAAATAATATTATTTAGCACAATTTAAAAAGGGAAGACATATTAGACAATAATCTCCTATCTCAAAATAGCTGGAGCATGTTTGGGACAGAGGTGAGGAGGAAGACAGAAGGAAAACAAGATATCTATGTATGCACAGCAACTCTTGGAAAACTGTGTTTTTCTTTGTGTTTGGTTGCATTGTTTTGCTATCAAATATTTCAGCAGAAACATACAATTTTCTTTATCCTTTTTTTTCCCCCCTCTCTAATTGAACAATACTATGTTATTAAAAAATAATAACTGTGGAAGATGACCATAGACATCAGACAAGCCTGAAAAATACAAATGCTGATGAACAAAAACATACTAGAGGAAAAAATGCAAGGGTTTTTTTTGATGAAAATATCAGACTGAGGAGAGTTAACAGAACACTTCATACAGATGTACCACAGTAACAGTAAAGTCATTATTAACATGATTATCTCTAGACACAGGGGATAAACATTTTTCAAAGCAGTTTACCATACAGTAAAACTTGCATTTAAAGAAGATGTCTGTATATGGATATGTATAAAGTAGCATAAAGTAGCATAGAATCACAGAATGGTTTGAGTTGGAAGTGTCCCCAAAGGTCACCTAGTTCCAAATACCCTTGCCATGGCCAGGGACACCTCTCACTAAACCAGGTTGCCCAAATCCCCATTCAACCTGGCCTTAAACACCACCAGGGAGGGGCAGTCACAGTGGCTCTGAGCAACCTGTCCCAGAGCCTCCCCACCCTCACAGGGAAGAATTTCTGATGTCAAAAAGAAAAGGGAATTTTGAGAAATGCAAGGAGACAGAGAAAACCAAACAGAGAAGAGCCTGTGAACCAGTTCCTTTGTCAACCACTTCATAAATACTAGGTTGGACATTTTTCAGGTATAAACTGGAAACAGCTGTTATGCCAATGGAAGCACCCACCCTGGGACTTTAATCCAGACCCTCAAACAAAGGTGCCTAGGGAGCAGAGGAACGAGCACTTTTAAAAGCAATATAGCTTTACAGCAGGTAGTTTACAGATCTGCCTGAAAAAATCAGTCTGAACAACCACTGCAGGCTAAAGGGGCCAAGACCCATGACATAATGTTCCCAGAACAAAAAGATGTACTGACAGCACCCGTCCTAACCTTTCAAAGGAGATTCTCAAGCCATGTACCAACACTATCCACTTTAAGGCTCTTGTAGAGTTCTTCAAGAAGCCAGGGCAGGGGAGGTAGGGGTGGAGAGGGAAGGGAAAAAAGAAAAAAAGAACAAAAAGAAGCCCAGCTAAACAAGAAAAATATAAAACAGCAGACAGATTGCTCTCAGAATTGAAGGCATTTGAAAAAACCTTTTTCAAACTGAAGATGTTGCTGTAAACCATTTTAGACTCAGTGAATCGATATTTACAGATTTGCACTTTTTCCACTAGCCATGTTTTGACTGGCTTTACCACAGTGGCCAAAACATCTTCTGTTAATATGCTTACCTTGTAGACTAACTTAGCCATTGAAGGATATTTTTACAGCTTCAATATCAGGCAAAAAAGCCCTCACAAGTTCTGTCACGTGGGAGAAAGGAGAAGGAATGTAAGTCAGTTCATCATTAAAATCTTCACACAGTTATTAACACAAATACCCCTTCTTCACCTATGGTATCTCCACACTCCCTCAGAGCCCCAGTGGAGAAGCCATTCTGGCTCAGTTAAGTAGATACACCAAACATATCTTCAAACTCCGCTGCGTCTGATTAAGTTTGACTTTAGTTGAAGGGTTGCCAGGAGGAACTGGGTCAACAGGAATATACTGTCATATGCAAACATATGTCTAATTTCCACCCCCATTGTCCTCTCGAGACTCCAGCCACATCACAGAGCACCAGGTGGAATTTAATCGCTTTCTGCTCTAGAAATTCTGGCTGTTTGGGAATTGAGATTGATTTTGCTCATTTAGGACTGTAAAGATCCAGTGTGATCCTGCTGTCACAGATTGTGAGGTGGCATCAAGCGCAAAGGAATTTGATGTTCTGTAGCAGATGCTGAGAGTTGCAGAGCTGGAAGCATCGGGAGCAACAGTGTAAATGCTGCTCAGGTACATGCACCTTATTCCTGTAGGCTATGTAACCAAGATGTTCCTGACAGGTATTTCTGCCTGTTGCAATGAGCATTTTGGCTTTTTCCATCTTGTTAGAATTTATAATGGTCTGGTTAGAATGGTCTCAGTGTTTGCATCTACCAGATCTAGTTAGCAAACATTTTCCATACTGGCACAGAGAATGAAATAAAGCAAAGTGGAACACCTACTCTGGCAGTGTCACTCTGCAAGACAGATGAGACAGATGGACAATAACCATACCATTGCATCAAGAAGATGAACAGTGCAATTGTGTATAATGTACTTTAGATTCCTTTTATTAGGGCTGATCTCTACACCAGCTGGTATAAAGCATTCAGGTAATGTTTTATATCAGTAACTTTGCAGAAAATTTTGTTCCTTTTGAGGTTTTTTGACATTTGACATAGCCACTAAACAAGGCCACATCTTTTGTATCTTGACAGTGATGGCAAATATGATGTTCATAAAAAAGGTTCTGCTAAGAGATAGAGAAGAGGCTGATTCTTAGCTCATGCTGAGATAAATAGGAGGGAATTCAGTGAACTTATATAAAAAAGGCCTGATCATCGACAATCAGTTAGAACTAAGTTACATATGTTAAAAGACATGGGAGAATTATTTAGTATGTAGGAAAAGACAATAACATGAATTAATAAGTCACATAATAAAAACTGGAAGTCCGTGCTCATATTGTGAACAGGAGAAGTAACTTAAGCAAACTAAAGGATGAGCTGTTATGTCTAATGAAAAAGTGTAGCTGTATAAACTTTCACACTTACTGTGTAGCTGTGAACTCTGTCAACTCTGTTGGGAATTCCTCTACAAATGTTGGATAGTATAGTATACTTTATCTGAATAATGATGACCCAAATGAAATAACTGTGAGATTGCATCCTTATCAGTAGTCTGCTTTTAAAAACTGCTGATTAGAATTATTTTTATTTGGTAAATTGAAAAGTATTGCAATACTTTACTTGAAATTACTGAGTTTAGTATCTCATGTATCTATTTGTGTGTGTGTGTGGATTAAATTTATAATTTGTTTTAAATTTATACAAATTTGGGGGTTCATATTTTGGAAAGTATCCAGCTACAATTTCAGTGACTATGATTGGATGACATATGTACATATTATTATACTTAGACATTACATACATACTAAAGATAAAAGATCAAATTGAATTATAAGGAGAGAATGAGACAGTAATTTTCCAACCAGAAGTATAAAAATGCATATTAAAACAAGCACAAATGATCATGCACAAGTGACTTGGATCACATTTAAATTCCAAGATTGCTTAAAGAAATCATTGCTGTTAAATGAGAAATATTTGTCATTATGTGATACATGTAACAACCAGAACTTTCAGAAGATTTTGGTACCAAGAATCACAGAACATTTCTCTCAAAGCATGAATGTTCTTGACTCCTGGAGAGCCAATTTCAGACCATTCATTGATTTTAAAGGTGTCAGTTAAGGCAAGAAGTATTCTTGTGATGAAATAAGGCAACATTTAAAAATATTAAGAACCTCCTGCAGGTATTGTGAATTTTCAAGTGAAATTATAGTACATAGGTATTTTACTAATAATTAGTATGTGTATATTCCAAACTTCAAAATGTTTAAGCCAACTCTGATATAACTCCTCTTCCACTAATATCACCTTGCCACTAGGATTTCTGAAGATTTACAGGTGAATCCTATTTGAAGCATTTGAAGAAAACATCTTTTCTATACAGTTTAGGTCCCATTTTGAAATATTTTATATCTTTCCATGATTGTTAAGATTGGAACTTTGATTAAAATATATCAACTTATTTTTATTTTACAGAATAAGTATATAGGCTTGGTTTTTGAGAGGTGTATAAACTTCTCTGATCTTATTTCCAGAACAAGGAGATTTGGATCCAATAGAGCTCACCAATTCATAAATGTCATTTCATGCAAAGTAATTAACAGCTAAAAGTCCAAACAACCTCTGATATAATTATTTTAATTTTGGAATTGCAGGCCCCATTCTTGCATAAATCAAGAAAATTTTATTAGAGCCGAAGTGGGCAGAATTCTCCAAATCTGGTTTCCCAAAAGCCAGATTCTACTGCTCACCCTTCTTAAAGAAAAGGTTATTCTGAAGTTTAGATCATGATGAGACATCACAATGGGACTGCTGGGACATAGCTGTATGGAAGGGATAAGGATGCAGATGGAGCCCAAATGTTTGCTTTCATCACAGCAAGTTTTTTTTTAATATCGAGGAAGAGACAAAATATTACGGTCAGATTTTCTTCTTGTATTACATTTCAATTGTGCTAACTTCAGCTGCTCTGATTTTCATCAGGATAAAGGGCAGGAGAACTCTTTACCATACCAACACACATCTGCAGCTTCTGCCTCCATCTCATCTTCATGTCTTATTAGGCAAGTCCATTGCTCTGTCTTCTTACAGAGCTGGTTTTGATTAAGCTAAGGATGTAGAACATACCCCATCTACATGATCACAAAACCCATTCCATTTTCTTTTGATTGTTCTGTGTTCCACTGTTCTCCAATTGCCGAAATTCACTTTACTTTCCTCATCCTTTTCTCATTAGCATGCTTAATGATTCCTATATACCATTCCTGAGACAAGCTTTTATCTTTGTTCCCAGGTGGTAGCTGAGATCAAAGAACTATGTTGATTCCCTATACAAATTGCTCTAGCAAAATAAATCAATTACAATTTATTCAGATATGTGTAATCTCACAATGGATTAATAGATATGCTACAAAATATGTTTGTGCAATTAGTTGTGTGTTAAAGCCATTCTGATTTGTATATTATACAAATATTGCATTAATATCTCATGCAGAGTGTATCAAACAATAACAGTGAGGGGGTAATGTGGTAAACAAATTCTTAAAATTATTCTATTTAGCAATTTCATATAGCATGTCCTCTGAGAAAGCAGCAGCAGTTTGTGAGTCTGGAAACCCAGCTATTGATTAGTGAATGGAAAGCATCAATTTTGGATGAAACCATTACTTGAGCAAGCACAAAGCAGACCCTAAATGCAAAGCTGTCTCTTCCTTACTATTTAGTCTGTAAATACAAACTCTAATTATTAGCATTTAGGAATCAGTGATGTCTGATACACAGCATCCCATGTGTTATAACCTAATTAAAAATCAATGGTCCCTTAACGTATTAACACTTAGCCTTTAAATGCTTTCAAGTGGCATTTTCTCCTCTTAGTGCTTTGAGAGGCAATCAAGACCTGCTTTTTCTCTTTAATTACTATCTTTTCATCCTTTCCAGGAAAACATAATTGGCAAAATGTTTACATCTTGTTGCAGCAATGAGACAAATTATTTTCCACATGCTAAGGTGTTACGACCTTAGATATAATGGCTACAAGGTCTCCAAGGGAACGCTGAGTTTAGATCTATACTTTAATTAAAATTATATTTAAGTGCAGTTATTGGGGGCACAAAATTTAATCTGATCTACCTCTGGTCATTACTCTATCCAAACTGAAGAGTTACTGTGCCCAGTGGCCTCGTTCAAATATTGCTTGGGTAATTGCCTTGCTTTGTACCTCTAGTTGGATGGATAGTTTTAATTTCCTGTTATTCTATATTGTATACAGCTTCTCTGCTGTAGCTTGTGCTGGCAGAGGGTACTTCACTCCAAAAGTACATCTATTTCAACAGACTTCTGCTTAAAATACAATGTTCTTTGGGAATGACATGCCTCAAAAATCTTTATGTATGTGTCACACTCTCTCATTATTATCTGAAATAATAAAAAAGGGCATTTTTACCTAATACTGATCACTAAACACTAGTAATTTATGCTTAGTCAGATGTTTCTTACCCTTTATTTTTTTAAAATAATGAATTAAAGACACAGAATTAAAAATATATACTTTCCTAGGACATCTAGTACATGACATGCAGACCTATCAGGAGCTAGCGCTTACACCTGCTATCAGAAGTAACCATGTTAACACAAACTCTTCTGAACTGATGGGAGTGGTCATGCAGATACATGAACAAACAATTGGTAATGAGCTTACTCACTTATGAATGAGTGATACTGCTACTTATCTCTCAATAATCAGATAAAGATGTGCAACATGAAAAAGTATCAATTTCAGAGCCTTTTACTTCCATTTCTTTTCTTTTACTTCCAAGAAAGCCGTGAAGCTGAACAAATTATATCTACAGAACAAGCAATTAGCCATTGTAATACCTTTGCTAACAGCAGAGTATTTGACCTAAGGAGCAATGTCTGAATTTGAGGACAAACGGTACAAAGCCCATAAGGGACCTCTGATCTGCTTTTGACTCTACTCTGGCCCTAAGAGACAGCTCTTGGCATGTTCCGTAATAAGAAGGGAGTTTCATTTTGAATTCTCTAAAAGTGAGTCATGCTGCAAGTCTGAGAGGTCTTTTTACAGCAAGAAAGTGGCAGTAGTTATGAGCTTCATGCCTGGGGATTTGACGTAAAAGTATGTCGAGGATGTTTCAGATAACAACAGTAAGCAGAAAATAAAAACCTCCTAGAGTCTTACCAGGAGGAATTCATATGGGAGAAAGCTGTCAGGAATACCCCAAAACCAAGGTGGGCAAAACCTTATCATTTGCAATAGAAACAACCATGATCCAGCACCTGAGTTCACTCCTTGCCTTTTGATCAGTGCTGTCTCCAGAGAGATATATCCTGTATGAAACTGTTAGGGGTTTAATAGGACACTGTAAATATTTGAACACGTATATGCTGTATTTTAAAGTAGAAATGCAGTCTGAGGTGAGATCAAGATGTTCACCTTCGGTAATAACTCAGGAAAAACTTGACAAGTCATTGTTCCTTCTGCTCCTCCTCATATGCCTAGGCTCCCCTCACCCCCAAAAAAACCCACAAAACTTAAATCTAGACTTTCTGTTAGTATTTGTTAACAATGGCAATAAGTAATTCTTTGACTACTCAGAAATAACCTACTAGACTAGTAACCCTAACAGAGTTAGGGTTGTTTTCCAGGAACAGTGATTTCTTGTAGTAGCCAAGCAATAGATAGGAACTAAGGGAGATATTATAATTCTAGACTGCCACTGGGGAGAAAAAAATAATTAAAAAAAAATAATAATAAAGCCACTTATAGAAATTTAAAAGTTTACACAGTGTAAGAATGTTACCAGAAGGCAAAATATTGTTAATATGGGAAAATCTCCATAGTCGTATAGCTAGGATGGTTATTTGAATAGTCTGGCCCCCAGAACCATTCTGGTGCTGTGGAAGCAGAATTACAAATTTAGTGTACAGCACTTTCTTTTATGTCTGTATTACCCCCATATAATACTGATGAAGATGCTGCACCCCGGAGGAATGCTAAAACTGAGATCCCACATGAGAACTGTTATTACCAATAAGAGAAAATATTCAGTAGGAAATCCAGTTTTACAGCTGAATTTACTGTGCTTAGCAGGAGAGAATTCTTGAACCTGATTTACTTGTATAGTGTACATCTCTGTTGGCAACTGCTAGCCAGGGAATAGACAGATCCACTGCATCTTCTAAGTGCTATTTTCCAGTTTGAAACAAAAAGGATTTTTGTCTTCAGGGATTTCTCACAGGAAGCATTCCTCTGAGACTCTTTTCGAAAGCAAAGTCATTTATGTCTGCTCTATTACTCCAAAGAGTTTTAAAAGGAACACTGTCTTTTTACCGCTTGAGCGTGGGAGAAGGTTTGATGGGGGTTTTTTTTTGGTTTGGCTTGTTTGGGTTTTGGTGGGGGAGTTGTGGGGTTTTTTGTTTTTTAAATTTGAAAGAAGAGCTTTAGCAGAGAGCAAGAGTATCATGACTATTTCCATATGTCCTTAAGACTGCTGATAAACACCACTTCAACAACCACCTATAATCTATTAGAAGCCACTTTTTAAACAGGAGTAGAGATATCAGTATGTGAGGTACACAGGGTAGTCAGACAGACAGAAGTCAGTTTCTAACCCAGTCTCTAGAAGTATCTCAGATAACAAAGGAAAGATTTTTCAGTACTTTTACTAAAGTTTTACTGTGCTACATCATGTCATTGGCATATGTCCACCTTGAGAAGGCTGCCTCTTGGTTGTCTATAGATTAATTTTCATTCAAAATTAGTACAATATTTGTTAAACAAGTATAAACGACAATAAATCATCATCTACATCAGAAATATCACAGGAAACAAATGTCTACAATATCTCACAAAATATCTCAAAAATGTTTCCTAAAAATCACGTGGTTTGGTAAACTAAAACTGTTACTTCTCCAGTCTCTTACTCCACCGAACTGGGCGAAAAAAACCAAAACACCTCCCCATTAAAACAAAACAAAGAAACCCAACCACTGCACTTTGCTCATCAAGGCATTTTGATACATTGAAATAAGGGTTGATATTAGAATAGCCTTATTCCTTCCAGAAAATATGTTTAAAATTGCAGTAAGTAAAATATATAGGCAATGAACGGAGTTTTTCGGATTACAGCCATGAAGCTCTTTAATCCTCCCAAAGATTGGTAAAAATTAGATATCCATCCCCCCAAAATAACCCCACTCACGCAGATGGTGTGCCTAGATTCCATACATTATGGGTAATGGGGTAACTTTTTTTTTTAGGAGCTGTCATACCCAAACAGAAATACTGTTTATTTTCAGGTGTACGTGATTTCAGCAGTGACAAGTTTTGCTGGAACTTGTTTATGTCAGTAGCACAAATTGCCACCACCAAAAATAAAAGGCTAAAAGAAAAAACAGTTTCACAAGAAAGTAATTTAAAGCTCTCTCATATAACCTTAATAATCACCTGCAGTTACATTACTCTCTCATTCATTATTACTATGAAGCAAAATACAAAAAAATACAGAGATGTCAAACAAGACAGCCTGCTTTGCTGTCACCCTTCCACCCCCAGCTCACCCTCATTTGCAAAGCAGGCTGCGCCTGCTGCTCCCTGACACATAAAGTGAACATTCAATTTTACAAACTGCTGGAAAAATTATTTTAGAAACTGCTTATTAAAACGCAGGATCCCTCCCCAGCACATGCTTATCTCTGCTCTTTGTCTAATTCCACAGTGAGCATGAGGTTCCTATTACGGTACATTCATAAACGTACCTGAAAAAGCCAAAACATAGATTGCAGCTTGCCTTTTCATGGTGGCACTGTATAAGCACAATAGCTTCTAGAGTGCAGCTGTCATGTTGACCTTCAGTTACACAATGAACTACAAGCTTTGTACATTTTTAGTGGGGGGAGAAAACTTTTAATGGGGCCATTTACCTGCTAGTTACAAAATTATTTTTGCATTTGGGAGTTTTATATTTTTTTTTCTAAGGGATTAAGTGATGGGAATACAAATCAAATCATTGGTTTGATACTGCTTATGCTGCAGAATAGCATTCTGCAATGAGGGAAAGGTTACTTTGTAATTTCTATTAAGATCCAACAAATACAGTTGATTTTATGGGACAGGATTATACAGACAAAAATGCAGTGACCAGTTTCCAGACTATATAGACCCACATGTGTGAATGCATATCAAATGTCAAAATGTTGCTTACAGAAAGTACTTCTTCAAATTCAAAGGAAATTTCAAATCTCCCTGAGAAAATTGTAACACTACTTTTCTACAGCTGTCACTTAATAATATTCTAATAATTTTATAACTAAAGCTTTCAAGCAGCAATCAGACAACATAATAATTTAACAAAACCCACACACACAAATTATGAAGAAGTTCAGGAGAAAGCATAGGGAAGCTAAAATTACAAAGGAAACCACTTTAATGATGGGCATGTACGACAAAAACATGTCTTTCCCTGTCAATCATGAAGTATATGACCTGCATTATTATCTAACATGACCTACTGACCCTACTGAATTGGATTCCAAGAAACCGCTCAGGTTTAAGCACCATGGATTGGTTTTCTATGAGATTTACCCATAAATTTCTGACTGGAAAAGTAGTCTCTAAAATCCCTGAAAATACGGTAAATGTAGGAATATTTCTGCAGAAATATTGTAGAAATATTTCTACAGAAAAATTCTGTACTTCCTACCCATTGGAAGATCCTTCTTTTAAGTTATTTTGCCTTTAAGTTTGACAGCCAGTGTTGGAATGGCTTGGAAAGCATTCACAGACCTTAAAACATGACCTTTTATTTCTATGGATTGTTTTTTAAATGGGTGACTGAAAAATATGACCTTTCTTTTTAATTAGAAGAATGAATCTCATTAAAGTGTCTTTTTTGCATGGACCCCTGGACAACTGGAGCTGGGAATTATTGGAGAATCTGGAAGGAAAGTCAGAGCTCTGACACTCCATTTCTGGTATCAGTGGTAGGACCAGAATCCGATGCCACTAAACCTCTCTTCACCTGGATGGGTAGTCCTCACACAGAGATGTTTTTGGACATATATACATACAGACTTGGGTAAATCAATCTACATAATCACTTCTTCATAATATACATGACCAATATATTTGCATGCATGTATATGCACAATTCCTATCTTTCATTATATAGAATAAAAGGTTGACAACTAATATATAACTTTTTTTTAAAATCTTAACAGTGCCTTTCATTTTTCAAGCAGTATATGAAACAGTCATTTCACTGAGACCAGAAGAATATCAAATTATGAAATCTTTCCAACACACAAGATATGCTTGCCTTTGGACAGGCCTTAAATATTTCCATTGCTGAAACAATTACTGCAAATTTTTGCCAATGTCAATATGTTTCTGTTACTTTTGGAGGACTTCTGTGTTTGTGTGAGCTCCTTCTTATAGAAGAGGTAAAAAATCTGGAGTTGGTTTATCTTGCAGGTTCAGAATAGCCAAGACAGCGATGGAGAAATAAGGAGCATATACTGACTTCTTTCATTAACCTCAATGTATTTGTTGGCTAGTCATGATATATGTGAATGCAAACTTTTCAGTAACTTCCCTGTGCAAACAAGCAAGATATCTTCTCAATACTGCCTGGGATATATCTACATTTCTATTTTATATTCACAATGGAAAATGCAGCTATACATATATTTGGGTTTTAATCACAGCAAAGTGTTAACTGATTTTGTAAATTATACTCAATCAGTTGAGATACGTAGCTATACTTCAGCTACCAGACATCTGAGGGCAGACCATGCACCTAAAAAGGGACTGGGACACTGATGAAGCTGGGGCCATCCGTGGATCCTGGAACAGAGATACAGGCTCACAGCTGTCACAGGGTAAGCCCGGGCTGCACAATTCAGTAGCTTGTCTTCCAATTCCACAGTGCCACATTCGTTATTTTAATACTTTTCAGCTTTGAAGTAAGGGACCTGTTTTACAAACACACTCCGTAGGCTGTGCGCCTGCAGAGTCAGCCGCCCACAAACAGCGTAGCTTTATGAGCCTAGAGAGTTTTCTTTCTGGCTAGTCTAAATGAGCAAGTATAAGGAACAAGTGTTGGTGAGAAAGATTCTCAGGTATATTTTTAACATATTTTGGGCAATGACAATAGAGTCTCTGATAGTGTCTGATCTGAGTCTTTTTTACAGCAGCAGCGACAGTTCAAGTGCCACAATCCCTCCCAAGGCACTCACAATTTCCTGAGCATCTCAGCATGCCCCAAGCAGCTCCTTAGCTATCTATCTGTGATCCTCAGCTAGCTCCAGGGCTCCAGTCTGTGAGCCAAAAGATTGTGCCAAGGAAGCTCTATTGAGAAAAAAGTCCTCCTAACCACATGCTTAACCTGACAACATTAAGTCTCGTGGAAATCCACTAATCACTACTATCTTGATATAGCTCAAGCACATACTTTCTTACTCTCTTGAACTTAATCTTCCCCTGGAACTGTGCCAGCATCCTGAATATCAGCGAAAACTACCATAATGTTTCAGAGCTCGAGAGGATGCTGAGTGCCTGGAAAGCAAAAATAATTACTGGCCCCAGACACTAAGGTGACAGTTTCCTGGGTCAGCTGCTCCATTAACTTACCCAAGAGAGTGGCTGAGTTTTCAGCAGTGGAGTGTGAAATCAACACTCCCACACACATGGGTTCAAAAATACTTTATTGATATAATATTATATTAGGAATTATATATATTCATAAAAGGACTTAATGACCTAGGAAATTTTATATTATTTTGGAGCCATGTATGAGAACAAGTATACTAGAACATACTTGAGATTGAGATTTATTCTAAGTAATTGTGAATGTTGATTCATTTACTCAAAAAACCCATAACCTAAAGACTTACTAATAACAGAATCTCTTATCAGTGGCAGAACATCATAGTAACGTTTTTTTATTACAAACCTATATATGCACAGGTATATATAATTTATTTTTATGTAAATTTAAATTACATAAGTTGACAAAGTTTTTGAAGTGACTAATATTCTTTGATTCTAATCCAAAGTCTTTCATGTTTGTTCATTTAGAATGCTCAACTGGGTTATTAAAATTTTAACTGCAGTATTGGAAATACATCGGGGGTTTTTTACATCAAGACATTAAAAAGTATTCCTTGATCAGGATTATAACCTTTTCGGAAAACACATTTATTCCTTTCATTGTAAAGCATTTGCTACATGTGCTGCTGATATATTCAAAGCTGTTATAGTAATCTAACAACCATGAAAACATAGCAATCAAATATTTGCTTTGTTAATTTCTGTCTGGATATTTATAACAGCAGCATAAGATAAATTGGTGTACTATTATTATGAGGACCTATTTTTTCATGTTTAATCAGCTTTGGTAGCAATACATTGCTGACTAGATATTACTTCTCACCTACGAACTGAATGATAATACCAGTTAGATACTAAAATTATAAGATTCCTTCTTTTTTCACATATGGGTGGTAAATCATGGTTAAGGGAAACACAGAGCATATAGTAGACATATCTGCTTTTCAGGAGATCTTCTGGGCTGATAAAAGTACAGTAAATCATAAATGGTTCATTTAATCGAATTTATCCTTCATGTCATTTTATAAAGAATGTTATGACCCTTGAAGCAATAAAAATCTCCCATTCAGTAGTGACAAATAATTACAGATATGAATGGTTATTTTTACATTTAGCACATTCACCTGGAAAAGAATTTGTGATTGCAAAATATGTACAAAGAAAATAAGCCCGTTCTAATGAGGCAATGTGGATTTCATATGGAATAAGTAAATGCAACAGGCTAGGAGGATATTTATCAGTTCTATATGCCCTGGAAAGCCCAGAAATATCAATGTGTTGGACACACTCATGTTTTTCTGAAACATATATATACTAGAAAAATGATTGCTTGGATCCACAAGACATTTAAACCTGTATCAGGCAAATCTACTTTTCACTACTCATTCTGCTCAAAAAAAATCTTTTACTAGGATTAATGCCTTCCCCCATTTCTTATAATCTTGATAAAAATTATGCTGTATATTTGATCCCAGGGTGCTTGTATTTATTTCTTCAATGCAGAAGAAAATTTGAAACCCACAAAATAGCCTGAAGTTAAAATCAACAAATGACCGATTTTCAATTCTACAATTGTAAGGGACATAACTTCATAAGTGAAGCAGGAAAATAATGTTATGCTTATTATTTTATGTCTAAAATGCCTATATTTCTATTGAAATTTTTAAAATTATTTCAAGTGTGAGTGGGCTTGCATTTTACACTACATTCCTTGTGACTGTTGGTGCATAAAGCTCTGAGCTTTTATAAGCCAGGATCCAAGCTTTCATAAATGAAGTTTAAAGAGAATGAGGATAAATTTCTCATAACAAAAAGCTAACCAAACAAATTTTCAGATCTGGAGTTTCAACATGTACCGGTTGTGTTCCTTAGAAAGGAAAAACACAGAAAACTGAAGTTCATCTTAGATATAAAGCTTCACCCCTTGTACAAGTTTAAAAAGACTTTCAAGCAAGAAAGGATATCAACTTTTCTTTGCCTTCTTCCCTAAAAAAATACACCCAATAAATAGGCTACTATTAAATACTTCTTAAAATGCCAAAATGAAAAAAAATAATGGGGAAAGAGGAAAGGGGAAGGAAATTTAAACTCAAAGGAAACTGCAAAGACAACCTAGCAAAATTATTTTCAGGTATTCTTATGACCCCAATAACAGAGAAAATTGATCTGAGGAATTCCAGGAGCAATGTTCTTAGCTCAAGTCCCTGTCTATGTTAGGATGAATAAACACCACTTAACGCATTGTTAAAACATTGGTTTTGTGCATGCCACACGACAGGGAGGAGTTTTACAGTGCATGTAGTACTACAGTACTAAAATTTGGTCTTAGATATTCATTTGTCTGAACTCTGCAGGCCAATAATGCTGTGAAATATCCAGTTCAATGCTACGGTTCTTTTTTTCACTCTTAAGAGTTAATTCTATATCAGTAGTGTCTATTAAAAATAATAAGGGAGTGTGGGGAGGTCACCTAACAAACCAGGGCTTTTCACTTCATACAGAAACTGCTATGAAAACTGAAGAAAGAAATAAAGCTTATAGTTACTACACCACAATATTATTAAGCAGTGAACTTTTTTGTTACACCACAAGAATGGCTGCAAATGGAAATTGTAATAAAGTAATCAATTTTTAATTGAATGACTCAAGGAATGGTGTGATGTAGCAATACAGAGATCCTATCTAACTACTACTTTCCCTGTATTTTAAGTGTGAAGCTATTGAACTTGTGCCAACACACTTCTAATTCCTGTAAGTAAAATTTATTATTCTTTGAGCATTTCACAGATTCACAGAATGTAGGGATTGGGAGGGACCTCAAGAGATCATCAAGTCCAACCCCCCTGCTAAAGCAGATTTCTTAGGACAGATGGCACAGGTAGGTGTCCTGACAGGTCATGAACATCTCCAGAGATGGAGACTCCACAACCCAGCTGGGAAGCCTGTTCCAGTGGTCTGTCACCCTTACTGTGAAAAAGTCCTGCCACATATTGGTGCAGAACTTCCTATGCTCCAACTTGTTCTGTCCCCACAGACACCTGAGAAGAGGCTGGCCATTTCCCTTTGTCTCCCACACTTCAGATATTTATAAACATTAATCAGGTCCTCTCTGAGTCTTCTTTTCTCAAGGCTGAACAGCCCCAGATTTTTTTAAATGTGCTACAATATGTTGAAGAGACACGTAAATCTACTAAAATAAAATTAAACCAAACACAAAAACTTGAGGCATACTGACTGGAATCTACCCTCAGAATGGGATTAAACTGTAAACAATGGCAAAACTAACCAGTGCAGTTGTACTAAGAACTACAGTGAAAAGAAGCATGGCATGCTAACATAGCACAGCTCCACAGCTCCCCAGCCTTGCGACTGATACATCTTTAATTCATTCTGATCCTTTGTCCCCAAAATGAGTGGTTATTCATATTTATACTAACAGAATGCATAAAAGTCTAATTATATGCAACTGAGACAGCTGCCCCATCCGTGTTTTCTTCTTAGCCTACAACTGCAATCATTACATTTATGAAGATGCTAAAATATTGCAGAAGAGCAACCTATCTAGTTATAAATGGATCACATGCTCTGAAAAAATACAAACTAGTCAGCCTACTGCTTGACCTGCAGTACTGTTATCAGCATAAATAAGAGGGACCCAGCCAAATAGAAAGGACACAGTTGTTTTTAAACAGAAGATTTCAGGATAAATGAGATAAAAGACTAGAGGCTTCATTAGATCCCACAAAGAGGCATCCAAAAACCAAATATAAAGAACCTAACTAAAATTCAAATATTAAGAACTGTGAATAACTGGGATCTATTCTGAGCGCTTACTTCTGCAGAAGGAACTATCCTATGTATTTGATTTAAATAACAATATTTTACCTGATAAAGCACATCTAAAATCTTTAAAGCATTAAATATATTCAATTTCAATTGCTATTGAAAAATTATTCAAGTGTATTTCAGTATAGTTTCAGCGTATCTAAAGGAACCACTTCTGAGACTGATAGAAGAGCTGCCCTTTTTGTACCTAAAAATATTTATCAGCTAAATGCCAGCTGCCTGAAGCTTCATGAGACAGTTGTGACACAAGGCTGACAATAAATCTTTCTTACATGTATTCAGTAAACATGGTTTATACCCCTCCGCTTAACATAAATATGACAGTAAATATCAGGACTGCCCCAAGAGTCCTCTAGAACAGCTCCAGGAAGTGCTTTTGCACAAATTAGACATAATTATCAGGAAGATTCATGTACTTTATGCAGAAAATTCTCAACCACTGATAGTAAACCATTAGATATACAACTGCAGCACTTTAGAGGTAAAGGTCTGCTTTCTCTGATAAGTGGTCCTTCAAAGGAATACTGTTAAGAAGAATATACTGATTGCCAAATATCCACTTAAAACAGGTTTAAGACTTCTTAACAACCTAAATCCAGTTGTTCTGGAGGTTTGTGCTCATTGCAGTTAATATTGGTAATGAACTGTAACTTCACTATTCCATTTTTCTCCCACAGCCATCTAAAGCATTTTTTCCTTTAGAATTTTTTTCTGGTATAATCTGGGATTCTCTTCCAATTCAGTGAACTGATCCCTTCTGTACTAAATCAGAGAAGCATTTTCTCAGAAACAATGTAATTTATTACCTTTCCATTCTTAGTATTATCTTTCTCATTGTTAGTAACTTCCTTATCAAGAAGTATATTTAGCTATTTAAAAAAAACCCAACCAACAAAACAGAAAAAAAACCTGTATTACTATCTATACATCCATAACATATATACCTCTATGGTTCTCAGAATTTCTAAGGAGTCTATATATAAAAATTTATCTGCCATATACATTATGGTATCCTTCATTATATAAAGTCTGAATACCATATAATATTTATGTGCAATGAGGTCATCTCAGAAGCTCTCCAACGTGTATCTTAACAGGTACAGACAGAATTAAAAAAAACAACTTATGACTCTGTTTATCACTTTTCCTTTCAAAAAAACCCAACAATATTTCAGTGCAAGAGCTCAGACTTTTCTGATTCTTAAGACTGCTGACAGAAGAACGAGACTTTGCAGTGAGTAGAAGCTATCACCTGAAACACAACTAGAGACTATGGCAAAGTATAAACCTTGGTCTCCACGCTGTCATGAACACAAAAACAACTAAACTCATTGACATCTGACTAAATTAAACAAGGTCTAAGTCAAGCTGTCCTGATTCTGAAGCTTTGTGTAGCCTTGAAGCAACACATAAAAAATCAGCTCTGCAGCAGTGATGTGCTTTAAGTACTTGGTATATCAGAGAGGAACCAGCATGCTTTTGTATACTTACTTGTCCCTGCATAGCCTCTTTGTTTCTTGAGTTTTCAAAGGCTGTGCCCACTCATCTCTGTGCAGCTGCTTGCCTGAGTCGTTCCAGCTTTAAGCTTCAATTTTTGCACTCGTGCTCACAGTCTGTATTCTTTGTGTGAAGCAGTTCCCTTAAAAGGGGTGCAGATTACCTATGAGTGCATAAGTGGAGTTGGTGGAACAAATTAAAAAAAAAAATCAAATGAAGATATCTTGAACTACACAAAGATCATGTGACTTTGAATATATGTCAGCTATAAACACAATGGAATAAAATTGACTTTGAAATCTTGACAGAAATAAATAGGGACCATGTTCCCAAATTATCTCAGCAAGTACAGATATACTAACTGTGGGTTCATCTTACATATGTGAGTAGAAAAGTATTATTTTTGTTTTACGAAACCATGCATCATTCAGGAATTCAGATACTAAAATAACAATTTTCAGTCAAAACCCTGACAAGGTTATGTAAAATTAACACTGCTAATCAAAATTGTGTGTTAAATTAAAGGTCTTATAGCCCAAGACCTGCTGTATTACAAACAAAAGCTTGTTCCCGTTAAGAAGGGTCTTTTGGGATGTCCTCAGTTTCTGATTTTCTAAAGCAGTATGTCCACACAATCTGGTCACTGTTGGTGCAAACATCTCTTCCTCTGCAGCTTCTGCCACATGAAGCTGTACTTTCTGTATTTATGTGTAATTTTGGAATTGCATCCTTTCTTTGCTTCTTTCTTTGAATCTCTTTCCCAGTTGTCTTGTTAATCTCTATTCAATTTCTTATTTGCCGTTTAAAATATTTACTGTAATACTCTGAAATACTGCAGAACAGGCTTTTTTTGCTAATGAAATTTTCTAGAGATTACCTAAATCAGCAGATAATTGTCTTGATATTTAAATGAGTTCTGAATTAAGCTTGCACTCATGTAAAAGCTATAATGCATTTAGGAGCCTTTTGAAGTTCTCCTGTGTGGAAGTGACATGGTTTAGTATGCATGTAAACAGAAGGCACCCATCACTTTTCAGCTATCATGACTTGGATAAAATCATTGTACCAGCTATTTCAGTTTTAGTACCTTTGAGACAACAGATTGCAAGCCTTGGAAAGAACAAATAAAATCACAGAACATCTTCAGACTTTTTATGAAGTGAATTAGTAGGAGACATGAAATCATCAAAGACAGTTCAATGCATTATACTGATGACTCCTACGGACATCAAACTAGACCCTAAGGAAACTCTTGGCTAACAACTTTCAGGAAAAACATTTAAAGGTACCAAGTGTCAAACAACCACTAAAGATACATTAGTTCCTGCTTATATCTTTTACACAATCACATTTTCTTTTAACTAATGGAATGCAGGACAAAAATAGCCTGTGTCAAAATACAAAGCTGCTAATCTCCAAGAAAAGTCAGCACCTCCTCTCCAGGACTAAGCCTGTTGCTGGAATGATAAAGGAAGCATGCCCTATGAACAGATATAGCAAAGGCTTCCCTTATCAGAGTAATACAAGCCTTTCAGCAGCAGTAAATATAATTTCCATATGTTGCGGGTTAACTTTGGTAGGCAGCTAAGCACCACACAGCCATATCCATAAATAGATTCAATGTCTTGGAATTAGCTTTTTGAAATAATACATATATAAGATCAAGACAGAACAGATGAAAACTCTGCAGTCAGGAAAATGTGATTAAAGAAAAAAACAACCTTATATAGGTTTAAAAGGTTTGATGAAAGAAATGGATTCTTTCAAACCTAAAATTTAACAGCAGTAAATCAGCAAATGAGTCATGGGGAAGCAGCATTAACATGACATCCCTAATTCCAGATAAATCCAGTGTATTTTGTCTAGGTATTTGGAAAACGGTGAAATTGGAATTTAAAGTGTCAAAGATCAAAAAAGTACTTACTTCAGCCCTAAGAAAGTGACCAAGAACAGCATAGCTAAACATGAAAACTTCAGATAGTATAGTTAAAATAGTAAGCATCACTGAGCATGATTTCTATAAATGCACATATCCTTAATTTTCCAGAAAGATAAGACAAGGTGTGTGAAAGTAAACAATCATATAGAATTTGTTGGAACCTTCAAATTTCTTGTGAAGGTTTTCCTTGAGAAAAAGATTGTAAAGAAGTACTAATAACCACAGAATGAGACATTAAGTTTTAAGATAGATCACAAACCAATTGGGAAAAAAGAATTATGAATGGCAGTATGAAAAACAAGTATTATTTTGTATCATAGACGAAGACTGAACCAGTGTGGTTCAAGATTTTTAAGACATGGATATACAAAAGACTAAATTTACAAATGCACATTGTAATTTATTAGGTAGGAAAAACAACAGCCAGAATTGATAACCATTCTAAAGAGACTTAATTCAACAATGCGTTTGATAGGATGTTAAATGCAACTTAGTTTAACTTCAAAAGTAGTAATGTATATATAAATATAAAATATATAAGCTAATAAAATATAAATGAAAAAAATAGTATATAAACCAAAAGTTTGCAATAATGTAGGCGAAGTATCACAAGTTGTGAAGGGGGATGACCTGCTGGACTGGGGGATGAGCTGCTGGAGAAGAGCTCAGTGGAGAAGGACCTGGGGGTCCTGGTAGATGACAGGTTGGCCATGAGCCAGCAGTGTGCCCTGGTGGCTAAGAGAGCCAATGGGATCCTGGGGTGCATCCAGAGGAGTATAGCCAGCAGGTCAAAGGAGGTGATCCTCCCCCTCTACTCTGCCCTGGTCAGGCCCCACCTGGAGTATTGTGTCCAGTTCTGGGCTCCTTGGTTTAAAAAGGACAGGGATCTCCTGGAGAGAGTCCAGAGGAGGCTATGAAGATGATTAGGGGCCTGGAACATCTCCCCTGTGAGGAAAGGCTGAGTAAGTTGGGAGTCTTCAGCCTTGAGAAGAGAAGACTAAGGGGGGACCTAATTAAAGTCTATAATTATCTGAAGCAGGGGATGCAGGGGGAATCAGCCAGCCCCTTTTCAGTGTCTGTGGGGACAGGACAAGGGGCAATGGCTGAAAGTTGGAGCACAGGAAGTTCCACACCAACATGGGGAAGAACTTTTTCACAGTGAGGGTGACAGAGCCCTGGGACAGGCTGCCCAGGGAGGTGGTGGAGTCTCCATCTCTGGAGATATTCAAGACCTATCTGGACACCTATCTGAGTGATATGTCCTGGGGAGCCTGCTTTGGCAGGGGGGTTGGACCCAATGATCTCTTGACGTCCCTTCCAATCCCTACAATTCTATGATTCTATGATTCTATGATTCTATGATATAGAGCAATGTTTTAAACTGGATTATCAAAGATAACCCAGTATCCCAGGCAACTCCATTATGGCCTTTGTCAGGAATAATTTTTCAGAGACAGCAGAGGAAAAAGAAGCAATCTTTAAAACCCAACACATTAAGAAAGATGGAAATAAAAAATTTAAATTCTGGTTATCCTGTGTGAATTCTGTCCCTTTTTGTCAGGCTTGTGTACTCAGATTGACTCTACATTGACACTGGTATATGCTCTGATGTATTAAACCTTGGAACACTTGGTGTGTCAGACTGTCTTGAAAGATCAAACTAAGAAATAGGATAGTCCATTGTTTATCCAAACACTCATGGGTTCGTGTCTGTTTATTTTTTAATCACATCTTTAATATTCCCTAAAAACACTGATGGAAATCTAATCAACATTATGTGAAAACAAGATGAGGTTTCAGAAGGAGCTACAATTCCTTACAGTACTGTAATTCGGAGTCCTCCTTCCAGGTCTGCTTCCCTCCAAATGTCCCTTGAATACCAAGGGTTTAATGACAAAATAGGAAACTCAGCTAATGGCTTTCTTGGCACAGCACATTTGTTTTTCCAGGGTAGCGTAATTTTACATTGACATTCCATTAATAAGTTTTATCCTCAGGGTTCAAGTCTAATTAATTAAATGTGAAGAAAAAAAGGCCAGGTGACTTTCACCACTTCACCCACAGCTTGAATTTACTCCTTTAAAAGTAAGTATAAACACCAAGCCTAAAATGTAATGTCTCTACCAGGAAAAGCTAAACTCAACACAATAACCCCCGGCCCAAATAGCACTGAAAGAACAGGGTAGAATTTAAGTCTAATTACTATGTGCATGTGTAAGCAGCTTGAACTTTTCAAATTATTTTTTATCTTCCCCTTTAGAAGCATAATAAATCTCCAGGACAACTAGCTCTGAGGATTTGATTTTCTATGAAGATTTTCATCCCTGAAAAAAAAAGTGTTCAGTGATAGTTCACAGATAAATAGGTGTAGTTCTTTCCATTCTTCAATTATAAAATAGTAATATAAAATATTTTCACTACTCACTTCGCTTTTTCTCGTGAACTAGTCCTGCAGCAGCATCCTTAGCAGGTGCCCTTAGGTTATCATAGGAGCTATCGACAGCAATTATTATTACATGAAACAATGATTACAAAATAAACATTACCAGAAAACTTCATTCCACGCAAGTTGTTGCTGATTGGAACAATTCTCTTCATAAAATAGGATGCAAGGCAGTTCCAAAGCTATCATTTTAAAAAAATTAATGAAGTCCCTTGTATTCCAGATACAGGCTAGTTAATACATATAATGGAGATCCTACGGGAATGTTGGGTGAATGTCAGATTCTGGAGAATTGTTTGGTCAAGGTAGATATCAGCATAAGCATAATAAAACAGTGATATGTCAGTGAGATTTGATACTCTCTTCACCACAATCTTCTGGTACAGTTCTCTAAAGCACTGTCAAGTTCATTCTATAAACTGTTGACTTTACCACCAACTTTGACCTCTGCTGGCAAGATGCTTCCAAGATAACAGCATCCATAGCATTTTAATTCAGCACACACTTAGACCAAAAGCCAGCCTTTTGCAACTAGTATATAAGTTCAGTTTCAAGTTCCAAAACTAATTTTTCAGTTTGTGAGAGAAAAATAAATGTTTCCTACAGTATTTTATATGTCTTTTCTTTCATACTTTAATGTTCCATACACACCTGCTTCATCCGGTGGTAACCAGTCCCTTTCATGCTGTTTCAAGGCAAACTTAATTCTCAAAAAAAGCATGCGATGCCTTATGTGCTTGGGGGAAGAAGTTGTACTGTACTACAAGTACCCAGCTCCCTGGGTGTTTTCCTTAAACCATTCCATCCTTGAAATACCACTAAGCTGCTTACCTGTAAAGAAATGGAGATGTGCTATGACTCAAAATCCAGGGTCTCATAAATACAGCTAACTAGTTAATAATACATTTGTGCATGACAGAGAAAGGGACAGGATTCTGTGACCTAGAAGGCCTACCCAGTCCTATACTTCTTGTTTCTGTTGTTCAAAGTTAATGATGTAGCAAACATTTTATTCTCTATACATCAATAAATGCTTAACTGCAGGAGTGTTCCCTTTTGCAGTCACATACCTTTGGCAATTCTGCATAATGCATCTGAGAAAGATTTCTGTTTACATTGAATTTATTTTTATTATTGTTGCTCAAGGTCACAACTGCAGCAAATGTACTTTAATTCACATTTTGAAGTCTCTGAGTCTGACAGAAGCAGTCTGGGTACCTATGCTTAAATGCATAGCATAGTTCAGTAAATAGCAATTTATATTGCCTTATATCTTCTTTAAATTAGACATTGCCCTTGTTTTCCTCCATTTTTTTTAAATAGAGCTAATGGGAGAAAGTAATCCCCAAAAGATGAAACTGTCCAGAAATAGCAAAATGGAAAAATGTCGGGTGGAAAGAAGCTTCTGGCTTTTATAAAGTACATTGATTTATAAATTTGTTGTGAATATTATGTTTCCCCATGTTCTCTTAACTGTAACCCCCCAAAATTCCTATGAAATAAATAAATATAACCCCAAATATAACCCCTACTATTTGAAATGTAATTAAAGCACACTTGAAATTTGTCAATTATATAACAAGTACTTAAAGAGGTAGAAAATGTTACCAGGAAAGAAATGCTGCAGGACACATGAGATTTCACAACTATATGTCAAATATACATTTTTCTGGGACACCAGTAGAATTAGTAATTGCCCAAGACAACCTATATTTGGGGGAGTGTGGGGGCACTTTTCAAACAACATCTCCTCTCCAGAAGCACCTTCCATGAATTATTGCTTGTGTCACATCATAATACCAGAACATACTGGAGATACCTTGTGCACCAGAGCACATTTCAGCTTGCTTGTATCAACGTGTTCATTTAGGCAGTAAAATCCAAAGAGGAGCCTCATCCAGGAGCAGTCAAAGGAGCAAAGGTCAATTCAAAAACCAAAGAAGGTGCAGCTTTCTGCTAAGTCTGGTTATCTAATACCTAAGGGCTCCAGAAGCAGCAACAAACACATACCTGCACAATAACCTGGAGAGCAGCATTCTGTCCCGCTTTGGAAGGTGAATATATGTGTTGCTCCAAGCAATATTCCCATAAATGACTCCAAATTAGAGCTGGAATATCTGTATATATAATAGGTGGGTAGGTAGCTAGGTAGATGAATTATATCTATGGAGGGACTTTTTAGAAGGGCATGTAGTGGTAGGACAAGGAGGGATGGTTTTAAATTGAAAAAGGGTAGATTTAGATTGGTTATAAGGAAAAAAATTCTTCACTGTGAGGGTGGCGATGCCCTGGAACAGGTTGCTGAGAGAATGTGTGGCTGCTCCCTCCCTAGAGGTGTTCAAGGCTGGGTTGGATGGGGCTTTGAGCAGCCTGGGCTAGTAAGGGTGTCCCTTCCCATCGCAGGGGGGCTTGGAATTTGATGATCTTTAAGGTCCCTTCCAGCCCTAATCATTCTATGATTCTGTGTGCAAACATGCACTTGATTTCCATATATAATACGTTAATATCTAGAATACAAAGAAATAATAAGTAGAAAAATAACAGTGGGTATGTGTACAGAAGTCATGTGCAAAAAAATACCCAATATCTAGCAAATAGACACAGAAATACATAAAAAACAGAAAAAGAATGTCTAAAAATAATATTTACCTATAAAATGGCATTTTATCATATTGTATTTATATAAAATATAAATATTTTAATTATCATATAAAGAAATCATACACAGAAATTGGAAAGACAGGCGATAAAAAAGGAAATAACAGAAGTGAAATCTGACAAGGAGACATCATCAGATCATGGGGGAGAACAAAAAGTAATTTAAAAGAGACCTCGCTGCTTCAGTATCTCAGATCAAAGTTAGTCTGACACACTGGAGAGATTTCCAGATGAAGGAACAAGGTACCTTTTACTCAGTTTGTTATTTCTATAATTATTCATCATTCCAGTTTTTTAATTCGATTCCTCTCCTTTTTTATTTCTGTTATAACAAGCAATGATTTTCTTTTCTATTTTTTTCCACATGTTTAGTTAGATTTTTACATAGTCACCATGTTTCAATTTTTTTAATACTTCATACTTTTTATGTTTTGTGAAATGTCTGAAGCTGAACAGATATGATAGTTTGCTTCTCATTAGGCAGCCAAGCAACAGTCTTAACTGATTTAATGTCTCTCAGATCACTTCTGGATCATAAAAAAACCCTATAAAACTTATTAGCATTTACCTGACTTCTCTGACTCTCTCCTGTTTTATGAAACACACCTATTTGCATAATAAATGTGGACATTCAAATTCCCTTTTTTTCCATCACCGCTTTTTCTTTTTATTTATGTAGTCTTCTTTTTCTAGAATCTGCAACTTCCCTGTACAGAAATGAACTAAAATTTTTTATAATCATGATCTCCACAAGCTGTACTTCGCTACTTTTCATTATTATTGCCCTACTTCAGTGCTTCTGTAAGTATTTGAGTAGCCTGACAGAAGCGTTTACAGTCAGATATCTTTTTTCTTTTAACAACACCAAGCTACATTGTGGGTTTTGCATAAATCTTTTTTCATTAGTATATATCAACAAGAAGCTACTGCTTGAAAATGTTACTGCTTGAAAGACTCCAGTGCTCTGCAATCAAAAGTACCTGGCACCATTTGAACTTCAGAAGCAAAAAGTTGAAACACTCATTATAAGTTTTTAATAGAAACTGCTGGCATTTTGTAGATACAGCTGTTTTACCCCAATTTTGAATGTTTTTTTTTATTAATAGCTTAGCTAGAAAATCAAGGGACTATAAAGAAAAAAAATAATAACACATTAAAACTTACTGAAAGCCATGGGGTTTTCTCAGTATTCTGTTTGTAAACAATTTCAGAGGATTGTTTCCACAGTCCACTGCTTGTGAGAGTCAGATAAACTCTTTTAGTCCTTCCCCAGGCAGTTCTTTCTGTGGTGTCTGCTGCATAAATGGCATTAGTAATGGATTGTAAACTTCTGAAATAAAAGTGGAAGCAAAGCAAGACAGTGAATAACACTCGTAGTGAGATGGAGGCAGGAGGGCAATGGGTGACCATTTGCAGGGGAAGAGGATGAGAGAATGAAGTGGGGCTCCCATGCAGGGACGCTAGAAAGGAAGGAAGGTGAGAGCAAGAGGCTGATTTGAAAGGAGGGAAGAGAATTTGAAACTGTGCTATGGAAAATGGAAAAAGAAGAAAGGCATCCGTGATGGCACGTAACCAACTTGTCACCACTGATACTGCTCATTCATACCAATGGTACCTAGAAAAAAAAAAAAACAAGGAGAAAAAAAAATTAAGCTCACAATCATCTGAGTTAAAGCATACTAGTGTTTAGAACCATAGAATCATAGAATGGATTGGAAGGGACCCCAAGGATCATAGAGCTCCAACCCCCCTGCCACAGGCAGGGCCACCAACCTCCAGGCCTGGAGCTGCACAAGGCTGCCCAGGGCTCCATCCAACCTGGCCTTGAACACCTCCAGGGACGGGGCATCCACTACTTCTCTGGGCAGCCTGTTCCAGCACCTCACCACTCTTTCTGTAAAAAACTTCCCCCTAATATCTAATCTAAACCTTCCCTCCTTTAGCTTTAGTCCATTCCCCCTTGTCCTGCCATTATCTGCTCTTTTAAAGAGTTGAATCCCCTCCTGCTTATAAGCTCCATTCAGGTACTGGAAGGCTGCAATGAGGTCCCCCCGCAGCCTTCTCTTCTCCAGGCTGAACAAGCCCAGTTCCCTCAGCCCCTCTTTGTAGGGGAGCTGCTCCAGCCCTCTAAACATCCTTGTGGCCCTCCTCTGAACCCTCTCCAACAGTTCCAAATTCTTCTTGTATTGGGGGCCCCAGATCTGGACACAGTACTCCAGATGGGGCCTCATGAGGGCAGAGTAGAGAGGGACAATCACCTCCCTGTCCCTGCTGGCCACCCCTCTTCTGATGGAGCCCAGGATACCATTGGCTTTGCGAGCTGCAAGAGCACACTGCTGGCTCATGTTAAGTTTCTCATCTTCCTCATTTTACTTGCACTGTCAACATTTCCATCCAGCCACAAAAATACTTGGAGGCAGTAAATTTGCACAGTGTTACACATTTGTGAGCTTAGTGCACAACTGACTTGTACTCCAACTCACTTATAGCACACACAGGTCCTGTTCAGAACATTCAGGGAGAAAAGCATATTGGTTTTTTTAATTCAGAATGCAAAATTGTCAACTTCTAATGAGACAGAATCTCTTATTTTTGTCAAGAATTACTAAAAGCCAGTTTTAAACTTCTTAGTATTCCAAGTCTTGCCCAGGGGGTCGGGACTTTGCAAGCGAAGGCATAACAATGGGATCAAAGTGGACCTGAATTCAACTCTTATTTAAAGACTAAGTCCAAGATTCAGTAATTGCTTGCTTAAACTGGGAATGTATAGGAAAAACTTTTCTTTTTGTTTAGGCTGACAGAATAATACTTTTTATACTCAGCCACTCAAGAATCATTCATTTCCTTTAAATATCTAAAGCATTGAAAACTAGATGCCTTTCTTCTAAGATGGTATAACTTTGACATTCAGTGTTTGGTGGGTTTTTTAAAATGCTGAATTACTACAGCCATGTCTATAGTAAATTTGTCTTTGACAGATTGATCTCTGTCTCATTTAATGGTAACTATAGTAACAGAGTTCTGCAATTCTCAATTCAATTGTGAATGCATGTTCCATCTAAATAAAGATATGTCTTTAATTACATCTGCATAATTAAAAGGATTGCATTATTGAATTTTTAATCTTGTAATAGTATTGATACTTAGGTGTGCATTTAACTGCAGTCTGAAAATAAGTTGCCAGTGGTTAATTTTGCTGCCTCTGTTTGAAAAAGTTTTGATGAGAGGAATGTCTGAAAATTATTAAGCTTTGGTTACGAGTCAATTCAGCTGCACAGCACAGAAGTTACACTAAGGGTTAGAATCCATTCCTGCTTAAGAGAAGTAAATATTATTTTCCCATTTCTCCCTTCCTCCCTTCCTACATTAGTAATACAAAGTGAAGTTTACTATTAGAAATGTGAGGTGCATTATCTGCAAGAATATTTGTTACATGCAAATACAAAGGCTTATCCATCACCGATATGCAAATAGCCAGGTTTTATGTTGCTAAAATGTTAGAGTCAGTATCGAACTTAAAAAAATTTCCCTAAGTCAGTGGCTTTTCATTATTATTTTATTGCTCCATAAAATATTTTTCTTAATAAGCCACCTGCATCCTGTTATAGAGTGGGAGAGAATATCATGATTTTTCACATTGTGCTCTGTGCAGCAGTGTAATTAGCATATTTTTAGGTTTATCATTGATTTGTTGCAAAAAATATAGAAAAGTAATCACCTAATATCAAGTTTAAGGCTAAATAAGTTAAGACACACTAAATAACACTTTTCTATATTTATTATGGACTTTTTAATTGTAAACATAAAATACAAGCTCCAGCAAGATGCATCCAAGCTGCTTGTTAGTTAGAAATTTTAAATTGTTAAGTTTCATCTGTTTATTTCCACAGAAATCTCAATAGGGTGGTTTTTTTTCATCATTTTCTCCTTTGTCACCAGATGGGTCACTTTACTTCAGAGGTCTCCCAAGCTGTGGACCAAAGAGAACAGTTGTGAATGAACTACTTGATATATCTACAAAAATGATACCAGCCAGGGCGTAATGCACTTGTTAAAAATTGTAAATACTACAAAAAGCTGTTCAAATTATAACATTATTTAATCTGCCATAACCCTCCTGATATAAATTAATCCTAATTTGAATAGGTCTACATGACAAATACAGGGAAGAACGGTAATACAGGTTATTCAAAATCAAAGATTCATTTATAATTTGGTCAGCTGTGAAACAGCTGTAATAGCTGTCATATTCTTTAATAAGATGCTGGTGATAATACCATAATATTTTCCCTCATACAACAGTTTAAATTATTTTAATTGCTAAAGCCTTCATCTACTAGTTAGCAAATGTTAAAACATTCAGGAAATTATCAAACATAGGTGTTAAAGTTTTACCTTTCAAAATCTAGCTATTGCATCAAAACTCTCAAGCCTGGATCTGAAATTGTATTACAACTCCTCTATTTGTGACTGCATAACCTTGCTCATTTAATGCACTGGAATCTGTGAAAAACTCCACAGGATGAAAAAATACACACTTTTATTAAGCTTTCAAAGTTATCTTCCTATATGTGATACACAAAAGTAAGGGTTTTTAACCTCTTTATGCTCTCAATTCATCACTTGTAGCCATTGAACGTTTTTAATGCCTCGCAGGATGTCAGCACTGAAAAATATTGCTGCAGTCTTGTGTCTTAAGTGAAAAAGCATTACTGCAGATAAACCGCATTATCTGCATACTGCAGATAAAAGATTATTGCTTCATAAGAGATTACTTCATATAGAGAGAAAAAAAGAATTTTGTTTTAATAATTTGAATTCTCCATTGCATGTCAGAGAAAAATAGAATTTCTATGTTGTCTGTCAGTGTCTCTGATAACTATTGTGCTAAACACTGAAAACAGAATAGAAAACCCAAAGTTAACATCTGTGTTATGTTTCAAAGACCCTAGTCTACGTCACATACAAGTCCAAGTCACCTTTAACCATCATAGCTTGGATATTAAAAGGAATATAGATGTGAAAACAGAGTCTTCAACGTGTTCTCCACAAATATGCTCAGCTGAAGTGCTCATCAACTACACTAATCCTGAAATAAAGCTCTAACTTTGAAGTTGATCCACTTTTAAACCAGAGTATTCTATTTTGTGTATTCTACATTCACATTTGCCCATTGCAACAGAATATTAGATACTGTGAGAGAAAACTAAAAGAAATTATTATACTATCCTTGACTATTTTAGTCTCAAATACAAAACCTTGTTTTCTTATTCTGTGACACATTGTGAAAGTTGGGATAACGCACACAACAGGACAAGTGCAGTTACTAGCAGTGCTTCTTATCCATACATGCTGTTACAGAGATAATAGGGGGGTTGATTAACTCAGGTACATTTGGTTGCTGAAGAACACTGTTCCCTATTTGCTGCTAAAAATCAATGACTCTTCAAAACACCCCTGCAGAACATGGGTGAGCTGAGCACATGACTAATACCCAGTGACTGTTGATACAACTCCTCCTTTCAGGGAGATGCATGGCTGTTAAGAACATACTCCTGTGTTACAATAAAATCACCTTAAAATGTTACTGCTATTATTACACTTTGCTGCTTGAATTCAGATTAACAAAGGACTATGAGTGATAGTTAAGTGCCAAGCATTCTGTTTTCACTCAGGTTAGTTTAGTCAAACACAGAAAATGTGAAATCTTTACACAAGGGTGGATGAAAAAACATGTCTTTGATAAAATAATCATCCAAATAATGCTTGTTAAGAGAACAGCATCCATTACTCTTCAACTCATTCAATGAATTTCTAGCCCACCAATACAATTGATAGCAAACCATCACTACCATATCGGTATCATATCAGCTGGACTCTTTCAATGTAAATATTTCATTGCAATTAAAATGCCTATCAGAGTGATTCACCCAAAGAACTACTGTTCCAAAAGTAATTGGTTGGCCACTGCAGTCTTAACATCCTTCAACCTGCAGATTCATTATAGTGCCTCCATCACAGTTTTACCGTGTTGAAAATCTTTCTACTAGCTTTGATCACAAGATTTAGACCCCATAAATAAAAGTGTAGAACCATTTACCAGTTCAGATTTTTATCGTTATTTCCCACCAGCTTTCATTTCCAGTTCCTTGAAGTTCCACTTGATATTAAAATTAAGCAATCAGCACAGCTCTAGAGAATATTAAAACACAGAAAACCCCAGTAAGTACCAAAAAAAAAAAAAAAAAAAAAAAAAAAGAAAAGCAACAAGATCACCCAGGTTCTTGCTTCTGCATTTATTTAATCATTCCTTGATTTTTATCATACCTCTTTTGGATTTTCATGGCAAGGTTTTGGTAGTGGCTGTGGGGGGACTCTAGGGGTGGCTTCTGTGAGAAGCTGCAAGAAGCTTCCCCTGCGTCTGAAAAAGCTGTCTCAAGGACAGACCCACCACTGCTAAAGGCCAAGCCAATCAGCAATGGTGGTAGTACCTCTGTGAGGGAAAAAACCCAAAACAATGCAGGCAGCAGCTTTATCTGCTGGAGTGAGAATCTGTGAGAAAATTTGCAGACACCAAGGTCTGTGAAGGGCAAGAAGAAGGTGCTCTAGGCATCAGAATAGACAAGGTGGAGCAGATAGAGACACCTGAAGAGGCTGTGACCCTATGGGAAGCCCACACTAGAGCCAGCCATGCCATGCTAGTTTCTTTCAGTATTGCATAGATGTCTCGGAACATCTTTCACTGAATTTAGATTTCCCATTTCTGTGATGTAAATTAGCTTATGAACTGGAAAAAATTCAATTTAAACATTGCGCTGCAACATAAGGAAGAGTATTGTGATAGTTCTCAAGCATTTTATGGAAAATTGTAAATTGTGGAAAGTTATGGAAAGTGAACATTGATCCTTTCTATGCTTTCACTATTTTCAGATTCTAACACAACAAAGCTTTTGTAAGTTGAGAGATGGGGTCTCTTTCATTTGAATGCCCACATGAATTTTTCTTCATCAGTCTTTCACAATATTATCCTGTTCAGTCCTGAGGTCTTCATAGTATTAATATCTTTTAATCTTCTCTCCCCCTGCTTGTCACATTGAGACTAAATGTCATCCAGATAGCTCCAATACTGTTATAAACATTGTTAAAGCAGACCTTTAGCGTGTGTATTTAACTTTATTTTCTATGCAGTTGCCTTTATTAACCCACATTAAAACCACTATAATATCAATCTTAAAGTCTTTAGGTAGTAAAAACTAAGTCTCATTGTACATTTGTAGAGTCTGTGTTGGATTCATTACAACTATAGGCATGACACTGCTGTAATGGAAATGTCAAATGTCTTTAAAATCACAGTAATGATAATATTGAGCAGCATATCTAGTTGAGGTAAACTGAGTGGAACTTTTTCCTTGGTGACATAAAGACTTTGTTAATCTTTCCGTTTTGAACTGGAAAATATGAATCTTAGTATACAAATCAATACCATACCTTCAACTGAAAAAAAAATTCAATTGCAACATTTTTATCTTGGAGATACAGCCTATCTTAGAATAGAGTTCAGCAATAAGTCATTAAAAATATCTGGGATAAAAGAAAAGCTAGAGCCTAATGAAAAATAGAAAATAGTTTTTTGGACAGGAGCAAATAAAAGGGGGGGAATCAAGATGCAAAATATGCATCATACAAACTTAAATAGTCCACAGATATAACATTTGACTGTCAAACATAGAAGCTGTTCTTGTGCAGAGTTAGTTAAACATGTCTTGAGACTTTGGGGGCATTTCTTGAATTAGATTATGTTCATATTAAAAAACTTGGCTAAGTCTGTAAATCACAGAAGATAACCCAGGATCTCACAAGTACGGTAACATATAGTCACATTTACCATCAACTACCATATTGCATGGGTCAGACTGAGTCTAAGTGGGCAAACTCCTCAGTGACACAGTAATGGCAAAATTAACAAATGCTGGGTGAAATACCACCTGCAAGCCATACAGCTTAGATGCTCTTCTGGTCCATCTTCTAAGACTTTCCTTCACAGATCCCCAGACATCATCAGGTTTAGTGCACGGTTCTGCGTGTTCCTTGACAAGGTAATCATCTGTTTGTGCTGTACATGAGGAAGAAAACATAGACAGCCTGTAGGTCAGTAGGCAGCATCATAGGGGAGGACATCAAAAGGCATTGCATAATCATTCCACAGTGGCCTATGAGTCCCATAAAGAGGACAGCTGAAAAGGATTTCCACAGTGGCAAGAGAACTTCCAAAGCCAAAATGCTACAAAAAGTACTTTGTTCTCAAGTCCTCCTCCTCAGGGAGGACAGCTTTTCACTGACAAACATAACACTGTGAGCCTTGTGAGTACTACCAGAATGTCCTTGGACTGTATGCATCTGAGGTTCCACTACTCTGAGCTTAAATTTATGTAGGTCTAAAGGAAAACATTGATAAAAATGCATACATCCCTCTCAACTGTGCCAGTATTATATTACCAAGGAATAGATTTAGAAACTGTTTCATCATCTTGTAAGTCACATATGTATTAATAATACACAATTATAATTACAACTTTTCAATGCAGAAAGGAAAATTTTGCCCAAGTAGTCAAATCCATTTAGGAGCACTGATTTTTATTCTGACATCACCTATAGCGGATAAGTTCAGAACATTTGGCTTTAGTACTTTTCAGTCATCTGAGAAAGCATCAATACATTCCTCCTATTAATTAATCATTTAATTAAGCAGCAATTAATTAAACAGCATAAGTTTTCATGGAGAATAGACAGCCTTAGAATTCTCCAGGGGTTGTCTAAACCATACAAACTTACTGAACCCAATAGCCTGAGGAGTGGGGTAAATAAGCTTAACATTTAAAACAGACAAGTTATAAAGTCATTTGAACATTTGTAATTCACAAAGTGTTCCCAAACAGCACAGCTAAGTGAAAAATTAAGACTGTTCTACATTAATAAAATAAAGCAAAAATGACTAAACTGCAGAGACCTTATACAGATGGTGGTAAAGAAAAGCGCCCTGAAATATTCTCTGACTAAAATAGAAAACCAATATCCATGCGGTATTTCATAGGATCACACTTTGATTACTTCATCGTAGTGAGAATTCAGGTAATTGTGTTCCCATGGATCCACATAGCTGTGTTTGCAGTTACATTAATAACCTACAGAAAGGTCCTTCTAAGTCATTTACTTGAACAGCAAACCAGAGAATCTAAAGGGGCCTGCCATGATAAAGAAATCTTGACAGAAGGGAAAAATATTAAAAAAGACAACATTTCCTATCACCTCCTTAAAATCAGTTCCTTTCAATGTACAGAATGCCATTCTGACATCCCAGCTGGAAGATATCCCATTTTAAATACAACCCAGCCTTATTTCATTATGGTCTGTATTTTCTGAAATACTTGAAGAAAGTTAAAAGAATTCAAGAGAATTGTGTTATATATGCTTCAAAACAATTACTTGCCTCAGTTAAAAAAAGCATTTTGATGTTATTTTTTGACTAGAGGGTTCTTTTCCTTCACGTAAAATAAATTTATGTTTATTAACTACATAAGTAAATTGGTCACCACTGGGTATGAAGTGCCTTGCCAAAGCAAATTTCCTCACAGATCTGTTAGTTATATTTAAACCAAAGGAATCTTGTTCTAAAACTAGGAAATACACGACACCGAAGGACACAAGGTAGGACACAAGGTATTTTGCAGTACTTTGCCTGCTCAAGTTGTCAGGGTAAAAAGATCATCACACAGTTTTCTCAGCAGATTGCTTTCCCATCCAAAATGACATCATCTTTTATCACTTTGTGGGCTCAGGAAGGGTTTTGGCTTTTTTTGACCTTAAACTATGATGATACAAACAAGTACCTTACCTTGGCATCCCTACTTGGACATATTCAAAGGGGTGAATATTTTAACTAGCTGTTTTTTAAATTGGCAAAAATAAATTACTAGAATAAAAAATAACTGAAGCAAAAAAAATATTTTAAATTGTGTCTTATTTCCTAAGCTTTGGTGCTCAGTACCAAATGTAACTCTTTTTCAGAGATGATAACGCCAAAAAAAGGAAAGAAACACCATGCTGTGACATGAGACATGCTTTTGCATTTTTCATAATACCATATAGCACCAAAACCTTCTGGTTTTCAACTTACTTGCTTTAGGTCTATTTTATGACTTAATTTTTAGGATTGATGCTGAAATTAGAACCCAGTCTTCAACAGACTTTCTCACCAACAGAAATTATTGCATGTGAATGAGGAGACCATTACAGTAGTCCAAAAATCATGATTAAAATAATTATATCCTATTAAATAATCTTAAATCTAATAAAAATATCTATTACTAAACAACAAAAAAATAATAATTTCAATGAAACAAAGATATGAGTCACCTTGAATCAATTCTTAATGCATATAAAAAGTATTCCTTTCAGGAAGTAAATAACAAAACATGGGAAGGTACCAGAAGCAGAATACCAAAATGAAAATCTTAAGCCTTTCCATTTCCATTACTTTATTTTTTATTTTTAGTTGTTCAGGGTGAAGAGAGGCTTTGACAAGATAGAGCAAACAAATATTTGATTCCATTTTTCTGGCAACACATTTTGTATTGATACACGACTTATCCATTAGTGATAATGTTCAGAGATAAAGACATAAAATCAATTCATCTTTTCTTTTACTATGTAAAATTAACTACTGTATTTGAAGAAACCTCACCTGTTAACAAGGGCTATGTACAAGAAAGCCTTCTCAGAAGTTCAGCTTTGTTCTTTACTACCGTTTTGCTTTTGTTCATGCCTATGCACACCACCTGCATTTCTCTTTGATTTCAGAATTCAGCTGAGCTGCAGCCTGCCTGGGCTCATACAGTCTTAAACAAAATGACGACTCCCTGCTGAGAAACAGCATGACAGAGAGTCCCTCTGACCCGCTGCAGAAACTTTAGCAAAGCTGTAGAAAAAACTGGGATGGAAGTGACAGAGTAATTGAGAGGTTTCCAAGCTCAATTGTTTTTGCTTGAGGGTTGGGTGCATTCAATGAAAAACAAATTGATAGCATGCACTTGAGAAGCAAAGGAGTCAGATTTTTAAAAGCCAGAACACACACATTTCTTTCACAATCTTACTTGCAAAGCGATAGACTGAAAATGTAACTCGCCCATTTCTTTGCACAACACTAGTCATTCTACTCAGCAATTAAAGACACTGAGAAATTCACTTAGTGGAACAATAAGCAAAATCTCAAAGTTATAATTAAGTCAGATTAGGGCAAAAGAAAATAAATTCCTAAAGGCATATTCTTCCCACTAAATAAAAAGAAACTTCTGTGGAGAATCAAAAACTCCAAAACTAATTCTTTACTGACATTTTAAAATACTCCATGTATTTTCTTCTTGTACAGTAAGATTTACTTAAGATTTGCATAATTACTTGATAAATAATGTCAGAAATTCTCCTCTCACTAATCCTTCAGATTCACAGAGAGATACCATCTCTTTTTTACTTCTAAGTTTTTCTTTATGAGAAATACAGGTGCAAGAAATGCATTTGTACCACTTGCAATGCCTGCAGTAATTGAAGAAGTAATTTTAAATACTATGTCCCAAGATGTATTAGAAAGCATACTTCTGTGTTATTTTCAACCATTTCATCACTCATCACAAAGCATTATATGAAATGATTTTCAAAAGACAGGGTCTGTGTCTGAGGTCTTTTATATGGGCTTGACTGTATTGATGTTTGTTTCTTTGTCAGGCATAAAGAGAATGAATACAATACAACAAACCTGTGTGATCTACTTATTCCATGTAGCATCAATTGCATGGTGTGTAGAGGGGACCCTTCCTTTGAACATGTGGTTAACGGAACAAAATCCAGCTGAAGGTTGGTCACAAGTGGTGTCCCCCAGGGCTCAGTTCTGGATCCAATTATGTTCAACATCTTTATCAATGACCTGGATGAAGGGATTGATTGTTCCCCTCAGTAAATTTGCAGATGACACTAAGCTGGGAGGAAGTGTTGATCTGCTTGAGCACAGGGAGGATCTTCAGAGGGATCTGAACAGACTGGACCGATGGGCTGAGGCGAACAGGATGATGTATAAAAAGGCCAAGTGCAGAGTGCTGCACATGGGATATAACAACCCCATGCAGCAATACAGGCTTGGGGGAGACTGGCTAGACAGCTGTCAGATGGAGAAGGACATGGGGGTGTTAGTTGACTGCTGACTAAATAGGAGTCAGTGGTGTGCCCAGGTGGACAAAGAGGCCAATGGCATCCTAGCTTGTATCAGAAATAGTGTGGCCAGTAGGTCTAGAGGTGACTGTGCCCCTGTACTCAGCATTGGTGAGGCCATAGATTCTGTGCATCAGTGGTGCACTCTGCACAAGCCTCCACTACATTGGTCAGGTACATTGGACTTCATGTGGATTTGTGGGTAACTGCACATTTTCTGGGCCATACTAAACCATCACCTACACGGATAATTCCCTCAGGAACTAGGTACCTCTATCCATGGTGGTCTGTTTGCCTAGGTGACATGTATCATCTTATTTGAAGTGTTACCTTTACCTCGTGTCTGACAGGGGTTTCCCACAGAGACTGAGGGCTTGCACCCCTCATCCGTCTTCCTTGTCTACATCCCCTATCCAGAGGAGGGATAACCACTGCTTGGCCTCCATACCCTCTATTTCCAGGCTACTAGCCTTGCTGTTGTAGCATCAAAGCAGCCAAGTGACAAGTGGCTCACCTAATCAATGACTGAAATCTTTTTGCATATCCCACAGGTCCTTCAGGAAGAGGGATTAGGTGGATCTCTCTGGTTCTGTCTCTTCGTCCTGTTCTTGCAGTGAGCCTGTTTTATCATCCTTTAATAAACATTTCTGCCATTTCTTCTTATGTATAAAGGTGACTGATACCAATATAGGCTGGTTCTCTGGTTCAATTGTAATGCCTATCACCAGGGTTTGAGTTTCTAAAAATGGGTGACAGCTGGAAAAGAATCATCATCAGTGAGAGGAGTCAGCTAAGACAGGATTGCTAGAGTGTACTTTAGGCTTGTACTTTGAGATTTCCAGCATAACACTGAGGGCTTGGCTTCTCCAAAGCACAGCTGTTGTTTAGAAGTTCATGTCATTCAGAAGAAAAAATGCTATATTTACTAGTCATATACTACATACATTTCTGACAGTTCTTTGAAACTTCCTTCGGAAGCATCAAAGTATATTAATACCTGTTGGATATTAATATACTTGAAAATTGAGAAAAATCAATACATCTAGACCAAGCACCATTCTGTATATCAGAAATTGAGAGTAAGATGTTAGGAATACTCAAAAAGTACTCTACTTTCACTTATTAATTAAAATGTAAAGGTCTACTTAACTGCATTGCTATATGAGTGTATCTTCTAATTGGAATGTAGCTTTACAGTCTGGGAGGTCTGGCAGAAAAGCAAAGTGAAACTGAACTGAGTATTTTACAGCTCTGTAAGCATACTCATTTTCTAAATTTCCTGAAGTCTAAGCACACAGTAATCGTGCTGTTAAAAATTTCCCCTAGTGCATGAAGACTGCTACAGCTATCCAGCATCACAATTTTAAGAATTTACTTGATAGCAAGATGACAAAAAAAAAAAAGTAACTCAAGCCAATTGTTCTAAAAAATATACAAGAATGTATTAAAAATAATCATCAACAAATGTGTATACATAATGTGTTGTGTTCTGCAGAACAGGGTTAGGACAATAAAGATTGTGTTTTACTTAACCTTATAAAACATGATTCGCAAATAAATATTGTCAAAAGCAAGAATATAGAAAAGGCTTGAAGTCTGCCCTGTGAAGTAAACTATGTCAATAGAAGAATACTTTTATTTCATACCCTCAATGAGCAAGCTCAAAGATTTTTAAAGATGCTGGAATTTACTACGTAGAAAAAAGTAATATAAAGAAAATTAATGAGTAGCATATCTAAAACAGTCTAGTATACTCAAAACACAATACAATAAATTTTAAGGATTTTTTTTTCTGAGAAGAATGTACATTTCTAATCTTAAGTGGTGATCAAAGCAACAGAGAAAGATTCTAAAGAGATTTACCTTGAGCAAAATCTCACAGGAAAGGATTATGTTGGAAGATTGGCATATATAAAATTCAGTGAAACTAAGCAGTTTGGGTTTGTTTTGAATAGGTTAGCACCACATAGATGTAAAAATAAAAATCACCACTTCCCACCTTTCAAAAAAAAAAAAAGAAAAAGCTTGCATTGTTCCACAAAAGAGAGAGCTTTTAGCATGTGGAGGAAGAAAGGTCTGTTCTGACAGATTTTTATTTCTATCTACAATAGCCACAGCAGAAGGCGGCTGCCTGTTGCATCCTCACATATAATGAACTGGCTCTATTAGATACAGTCACTGTTTTATTTCTATTTTTCCTGTACTTTGGAACACCAAATCATGCCAAACATAGGATACTAATTTTGCAATTCATCTGTGGATTACCAGTATCCATCACTTTGTTAAAATAACATACAACCTCCAATATATGAAAACTATTCTCAAGCTTAGATACAATCAATGTTTCATTGGAACTTGAAAAAAAAAAAACTCTCAAGTCTTTGGAGAAGTTAAAGTCTTAATATCTCATAAGCAGCCATGATGAGCTACAACTCAACCTCAAATGCTATCCTCAGAACTCTCAGTTCACAGGCCAGCAATGAAAACAAGAAGTTGCTTTAAAGGTTGTTAATAAAGACACTAGAAGATTCATCAACGATCCATAGGGATGTAAGACACGAGCTTAGTGAGTAATCCCTAGATATATTAGGATCAAGGTTCTTGACAGTACCCAAGGAGTTGAGTTCAGGTAGCTGATTAGTGAAAAAATAAAAATCAAATATTAACAAGCTGAATAATTTAGCACTAAACTTAAGCACATGGAACTTTGTAATTAATGCAAAACCCTTGTAGTAATCTGAAAAACTCACACAAAACTTGTAAATCTTTCTCTTTTACGCAACCATATAAAGGCCTCCAAAGCACACAATTTTGAATGTTACATCTAAACGAATCTCAAGTAAACATCCCAAAAGCAATGCTAGTCTTTTTTAAAATTATCAAAAAGGGCAGTAATAAAGATAATTTTAGTCACAGTCTGTCTTCTGAACAGACCTGTGTATAAGAAGAGATGGAGTAAGAAAGTTCATTGTTATGAATAAGCCAAATTTCTATAATCCTGTACACATAGATTTTAGGATGAGCAAGGCACAGCACACTTTTCCATTTAGGAATATAGAAAAAAGGCTAAGTAGATCTCCATTTGTAAGATCTAGAGTAAGATTACTAGGAAAGGGGACAGTAAAAGTATACTAATAATTCTGTTCATTGACAGGAAAGCTTCTTAATTACATAGCTGTGTCTCTCAAATAGATTGAATCTCCCAGTTCCTGAATTCAATATTACATCTTTACTTTTAAGTGGCACTGGAGAGGTCAAATGTGGCTTTTAATTACTACTCTAGAACTTACAAAAAGTTTGTTTTCTGGTAACTGCTTCTTTCAACATAGCATGAGGGTTGGACTTAATTAGCTGACTCTGGGAGCCTGGCTATCTGATCAAGGCCACAGCTACATATGCTTGCAAAACAGCTGTGAGAACTCAGTAACAAGAGGCTGAAAAGCTTGGGAATGAGAACCTGTAACGAGATCACATGGTACTTCGAAATTCCATTGTGGTGATAGAAACCTGATATGGTGCAGATGGCCTTTTCCCCCCCTATTCTGGCCCCTATTATGTAACCCTCAGATGTATATAAGCAGCTACTGGCTTGAATAAAGTGATCTGATTGCTTTTAACCATACTGGTGTGCAGTCTCTTCCTAGCACCACTAAAGACTTCCAAAGGCCCTGGATATAAATTATTTCCCAAGATCTGGATTTTGGACATGGGAACTTGCAACAGCTGACTACATTTTGATTATCATGAAAAAGCACATGCTCAAATTTTCAGGTAATGTTTAAATCCCCAAACCACTTTGTCAAAGTCCATAAAGTTTAATTTAAATCACTTAGAATGGGCTTTCCAATCCTTCCTGCCTCCTAGTCACACAGGACTGCAATTTGATGTGTTAGTATCAGTTCTGCAGTTTCGAAGACCTTTATGTTATTTATTTGGTATTAATCATTTATCAACTTGGAATATTTAACTGGATTTCTCTTCCTGTAGCAATTGTATGCCATCTGTGTCATCATTAAATTATATTAGCTTTAGAAATATGATGCAGCTTATTCCCTACTGACATTAATTTTGTGTTGAAATGCTGCAGGTATATTGAAGCTTAAGTGACAACTGTACAAATGCATCATTGTTTGCTAATACACTGTAGGGTTTTTTTTCTGCTTCAGGACAGTACCTGGTCCAGGAATTAAGAGTTCAAATACACTTTATGCAACATGAGCCAGGACACTCTTCTGTAAGAACAGCTATGATTACCCTACTCAAACAACTGTCCTTATATTCAGCACAATCCTACCCTTGATCTCTGCCCTCTCACAAGAGAAAAGCATTACCTTAATTACAAGAAAGAGCAATTTTAAAATAGGATAAAAAGAGTAATAGCAGCACGTATTAGAGATTGCTGTTAGTCTTGGAAAGCATTTTCATGACTGAACCTAAGGACCAGGCTTGGATTAATATTCTTCACAACACAATTGTATGAAGACAGGTTGAGAGCAGACCATCTGGATCTTTCAGAGAAACTCTTTACCAGACAAGCTGAGGAAGGAGAGATTTAAAATTCTTGTGGAACTTGAGGGCTTTCTGCTATGTTAACTAAAGCAAACAAAAATTTTTTTAAAATTTTTAACCTCTTGAGATAGAAGCCAGACACTGATGTGAAATTGCATGAATTTATATGTCCGCTTACAGTCAAGCCTTTTTGGAAATAAATGCTCTTGTCAGTGGCACAATTTCTGCCTCCACCACTTGCCAATAAAGCTCTCAAAGCCAGTGCTAAAGTTTTTCTTCAAAATTGCAATGAAGTGGTTCAGCCTGTTCCAGGTACACACTTTATACTACCGTTTACTTTTGTTCCTTGCCTGGTTCTGCTTCTGGTGAAAGAACAGGGTCAAAAATTCTCCCGAATACACAGTAGAAATTATTAGTAGTAGGAATTATTATCGTGAATACACAGTATAAAGGAAAATATCCTCCTTAAGTAAAAGGATGACTGGTGGTTATCCCTGGAAATAGATGCCACGTGTCATAAAAATTGCATTTCAGCTAATAAAGACAAGATAAATTCTACAACTATACAAGAGGCCATTTTAAATTAAACTGACATGCTTGGCACAACCTTAACTCTTTTCAGAAAATGTAATTGAGTGACTGTGAGGGATTTGTGGATTTATATCAATTTTTGGGTAAGCTTCAGCGCACACTGTTAGAGGGCAACCATAGTCTCCACTGCCTTAAGCAGAGGGTTGCGTAGATCACCTGCCTCATTCCCCAGAAGATGAAATTTAGTCTCCCCTCTAATCTTTAGCAACTCCTATCACTTGCTTAACCCAACAATTGCATTTTTAGAAATGTATTCTCTCCTCAATATGCCCTTTCCCTTAGGACTGTTCATTTCAGGATGTGCAGAAAAAAAATCTGAAGAGCAATAATTTTAAGGTTCAGTGATGCACATATCACGATCCTTTTACTCCTAGACCAGTGTAGCCACTCTGTGTGAGACAAAATAGTTCATTATTCAAATTTTTTGAAAAAGTTCTTTGAAGAAACCTATCTAAAGAAGCCATTGCTGTTTAAGGAAGCAATGGATTATTGATACAAAAGCCAATTCTAAAATTCTTGCTCTGAGTAAAGCCTTACCTCTTGAGTCTCATTGATTTCATGGCTGCCTACAATTGCACAAGCACTTCAGTCCAAGATTTATAGAAAATAAGCAAACACAAGCATGCTTGCCTGTATGCATTTATCTCAGGGAAACACATAGGATGTCATCAACACAGAAATACATTATCTGCTTCCTCTAGTAACATGAGCAAAAAAAATACTAACAGCAAAAATATATCTTTCCTTCTCAAAAACGGTGTGTGCTCTAAGCAACCAGGACACATAATCCATGAAATGATCTTGAAGGGGGAAAAAAAGAAAAAAAGAAGAAAAGAAAACAACAACAAAAAATCCCCACACTTCCCATTCCTACTTCCTGACAGTTTCACTGTACCACCCGTGTGTACTTAGTCAAAGTCCAAAGTATACAAAGAAAGATGCTGCTGCTTGCAATTCACAGAGAAGAGTCACTCAAGTATCACAGGCAGAGGTACAGTTTCTCCAGTGATGCATTGTGCTCAGGGTGCAACAAGCCATATGAGTTAACAGAAGGGCCCGCTGTGATTAACAGAAAAATTGTCTAATTATAGCTAAATCAAAATGTTTGAGCAGCAGATTCTAGTTAAGGTTAATTTTAAAACTGCCTTTACTGCTCTCAGCCTAGGTACTTTCTTGTTGATTGAGGAGTTGAATCCTGGCTCAGATTTTGCTAGCTCTGGAAGTACATAGATTTTATATATAGATGTTCTTCCTCCAATAATGAGTTTTCTGTGTTTCATCATCTGTGCTATACCAGAATTTATGTATGAAAACCGACAATTTACATCTGGTCAATTTGCCTAACTCTTCCTTCAGCTGTTGCCATTCTGCTACAAAATATCTCTGTAAATACATTGAAATATGGTAGATATTCAAACAAAATTACTCACTGATCATACAAGTATTGTTTGTGAAGATGTGACATTTTAGTGATGTACTTATGTACTTCTGCCCATATCTAACCTTGGCACAGCAGATATTTCAGTGAACTGTGTAGCAGCGCTGGGAGACTGAATTGTTTCTTTAGCTTCAAATTATTTGACTCAAAGTTTTATTGTATAGCATATTCAACAATGGTAATTTATCATACTATCATAGATGAGCCCAAACTCAGTCAATCTCCAGGATGCTGAAGTTGTTTACCAGTAGCTCAGCCTGAAATCCTTCTTATTCCTTTTTCGCAGCACTTTCTGATGTGACAAGTGCTATTCGATATCGTACACCTAATGAAATTCAGCAGTGTATTCTCACCTCCCTGCTTTTCTTGCCACTTGCTACAGGTAGCATGAAGACTATCCAAACCACCATGTGGAGAGAGAAACCTGGGCTACAGACCCACTCTCTATGATGTTCCCACTGCTTAGAGCTAACAATCTGTGTAGATGACTGATGTAAAAAAAAATGCAAAACACTTTGCTTGGTCCCTTCAAGGTTATGCATAATATTATTATAGCCCCACAGGCAGCACTACATTTACTATCACACTTCTGAGGAAGGACTACATGCTGGAGGAAATGATGATGTCACATTTCAAGTAGGAAGCTTTTCTGGTCCAAGGAAAGCATGAATGCACTGTCTGTCAGGGACAGACCTTGCAGTACCCTATCATGTCAAGACAAGTTACTGCAGCTTTATCTCAAAAATAAGCATTTGGTTCACTCCTGGAGGAATGACTAAGCATAAATACAACGCAGATGTTCATGAGACCAGGACCCTCAAATGAACACTAGCCATCTTGGCAGTACAGATAAATCTGAGGTCAGTTGTCTTTAAATTTATGCTTCCCAGTTGGCCTGGGAAGATTGTCACCGGTGAGACTGAGCACTGGGTGAATCTCTGAGAACTGTGATGGCTGCCAAAAGAGTTTTGTCTCTAATTCTTCATCAATAATGAGGGTTGTCAATTACTCTCCTCCCTACCTTCCTCATCCCAGGATTTTTGGCTGCAAATTTTTGCAATGGAAAACATGACTTACTAGCAAAATTACACATTTAGATTATCATCAGGTTTGCGTTGCAGGGATACAGTTCTGGGGATTTTTTACAGAACTGTTGTAGGTTGTTCATACCAACAAAATCCTAACTAAGGAAAAATGACATGCAGTTTTCGTATCTCCTTTCCTAACTATTAGCACTTACTTGTATTTTGAGATCTTTGGACTTTTCATTAAACATTATCAAGAACATCACAGGCTGTAATGAGACCTACCACCCTTGTAGACAGTCTAGAAAAAAAATTAAGACATCCACATACTTTGACTTCAAGTGCCCTTTCTCTTCATAAACAAAGCATGGCCAGAGCTACTCCTCTAGTTAAGAATAAGCTGGAGAAGTTGTGGTTTACTAACATTTTTTCTTCTTATAATAGTATCATAATTTGCTGCTACTTTCTTAAGATTACCACCCACATATCTGGATTCAGATGTACTTTCTACTACCTCTTTTAAGCCCCCCACATTTGGAAAGAATTGCAAGTACCTGGCTTTACTGATCAGCCATCTCAAGGAAAAAGTCCTAAGACTTCTATAATCATTGCTTTCTTTCCAGATTTCCTCTTGGGAAGACAGGCATATTATAACAATGACTAATATAGGAAATTTTTCTTTTGCCTTGCTTCTCCTCTGAGAAGCTCTATTAAATCCTGCTAGCAATCCCTGTCACAATTCCATCAACAACTCCACTCTCCATTCCAGCTTCAAGATAAGTAATCCTTCCATTTACCTTATTCAGTAACTCAATCTATTATCCTAGCCTCTGTATCACATAATAAACTCAATTCAGATTGGGCAATTACTTCTCCCAGTGAAGAAAGCATTTCCTCCAGAGCCGTTTGAAAATGCAGAGGGTTTGTAGCTACCATTTCCTTTGCTAATTTTAAGTCCATTGGGGAAATTTGGTGTGCTTGCATTGCAGCGTTATTTTAATCACATAAAGAAAACATTTGACCTATCCTATATTAACCCCTTTAATTTTTTTTGGCTGATGGCCAGCTCTAAGCATAGACTTCTTAGTGGCAGGACATTATTACATTAGAAGGTACACTTTTCCCCCCATTAAGTGAGATGAAAATACAATCACTTTTTTTGCATTGTCTAGGTAATGTTTGTGCTCCTTACTCCATTTATTGAGATGTGTCAAATGCTGTACTGCAATAATTCAGAAGAATTAAGTCAGCAAAAGAAAATATCTGGAGCATTCTTCTTTATGAGCAAAATGTACTATCAGATGACATTAAAGTCTGAATGCCAGAACATCGGACCAGCTGGGATATGTGCATAGAAAGATTCTCTACTGTCTTGTGCTGGTCCCATTCATCCCTGTGATAGCAGGTAGTGTTCTGAAATGCACAAGGAACTCTGCAGAGGTGCTCTGTACGCAGTGTAACACTCTGCCTGGCCATTAGCACAGAATCACAAAAGGAAACTAATTCCTGAACCTCTTGGATTGTTTTTTCATTTAGGTTTAGAGATTGGAAGAAGCAGGGAAGGAGAGTGGGCAAAATTGGTTTTGTGGGATTTTTAGGGGGTTTTTGAAATGGATCTTATTAACATTTTGATATATTAGTTATCCTTATTATCAATATTATTGACAAAATAATTTAACGGCTACAGAATACATAAAGGAGTTATTAAGAAACTCCATGAGCAAAACAGATATACATAATCCTGAGAAAGTATAGTCCATGCAGCACTTTTGACTTAAATATTTGACTGTGACTTTTTTGTTTCAGGGACCTTGATTGCATCTACAGTCATCATAACTAAAATAAGAATCTCCTTGAAGATTACTGCTGCTAAACTTGAAAAGTTTGAACTATCCAACTGAAAAACTTACTGCAGGAAGGCAAGATAAAAGAATTCTGTACAGTCAGTATGCAGATAAACAGAACAGAGACTTATTAAGGAAAAGTGAGGGTCTTGCAAGATTCCGGAAATATTTCTGAACTTGTTAGACTATTTCACTTATTTTCCAATTACGTTTTCTAATTTATTATTTTTTTTCTGGAAATGATTCTCTATAACACAATTATTATGTTATATAAAAAAAAAATCTATACCATTATTATTCATTTAAACTCTTAAGGTTTAAATGGGCTAACCAATAGGTTTATCTTACCATGGTAACAAAACATTTTTATGTTGATTGAGCTGTGTGGCAAAGCAGAAAATCTGGTTGTCTATAAACTTTTTAGCTAATTAAGTCACTAATCCATGTAGTGTGGTAAAAAATATTTATCATGCATGGTGTACTTCATATCCCTAGTGCTATTGCATTCCCTCAAATTCATAAAACTAGAATAAACAAGCATTTACTTTACTGAAAAAGCATAGTACATAAAGTCTCCCAAGACTACCTCAGTTCTACAAGGAAAATTCTAACAAAACAGGTCATGGAGAATTTGAAAAGTAGAAGTGTAGAGGCTGAAGGAGACTCTAATTATCAGTCATCAGAACCATCAGGACTTGCCATTCTACAATATTTCAATTTTCCCAGCCTGATATTTTAACAGTAACTTGAAAGGTGAAGAGAAAAAAAAAAAAGATTACTAATATGACAGCTCAATTGTGCAGCAAAACTAAGTCACATTATATAAAGACATCCAATGAAGAATCACTGAGCTTTTTTCATCTGTAATCTTAACATATGATTTTCCATGATGCCAAGAGTCAGTCAATAAAAAGAAGCCTTTGTTCTTTAAGAGCACCTTTGTTCTTCCCAAGACTTGGCAGTTGTTCATCAGTTCACCAATGCAGTAAGAGCAGAATAAGGAAAAAGATTTGGTATGAAAAAACCTCATATTATTTATTGCTTCCTTATCTGAGTCCAGTTTTAGTCCTGTATCTGACACCATGTTTTAGCACTATAACTGCTGAACACAACCTGAGTGACAAAACTAGTAGTAAGAAAGTCTCTCCCCTTTTCTACTTCTTATTTCAGACCACGTCCCTTGAGCTGAGCGCAGCCTGACGTGACTATTTTATGCAACAGCAAAAAATGTAAATTTTTTAATTGGATTTATTGTGGTGAGCAAGCTCTGTTAAGTAGCCAGATTAAATATAAAATATGAAACTTCCTTGCCAGATTTTGCTGAGCATAAGGAGTACTATTCTACCTAATAAATTCAAAATCAGACACAAGCAATGTACTATAACAGCACAACTAATGAGGGGACCTGATAATATTTCTCAGTTCTCAGCTCCAGTCTTCACTGTTGCCACGTATGAACACTATGTCAAAACAAAACATGGAAAAATAAATTGTCCCATGCACAATAGATTCCTCATGTGGTAAGCCTGGACCAGGAGTCATGGAGTACCTCAGCAGGTCCCTAGGTCTGGACAGTGACACAGGATGGGGAGAATGCATGGGTTCCAGTTGAAGGGAGCATCTGTCATGGATCTCATTCTTACATTTTTCATTTTCTTCACCATACTGTTACACGAAAGCTTAGTTTTTTGTCTCTCAGAAAACTATATTTTGATTATTTTTCCATCACTTTATTTTTTTAATTTACTAGTCTAGTATAGAATACATACCTGCTTTGGACAAAATCTGCTGACCAAAAAAAAACCCATCAAGAATTCTTTGGATTGTGAGAAGGCAGCACATGTTTAAATCAAAGTAATCTGACTCTGAAACAAGTGTTCATGGTAGAGAAATCCTCACATTTTAGCTATTAAAAAAATCTGTCTTCAATGCAATGTCATAACGTAGGCATTGTGAGGCTATGTTGAAATTCTTTGTGTTTGCTCTGAGTGACACCATACATCATAGCAGAAACTAAGAACAGGCGTTTGAGGTTTTAAAGTAACTCAATTTAATCATGCAACCTCCAATCTTAATTAGCTCTTCAAAAGACAGATGCTCCGTTATTTACATTATTCCCCACAAAAAAACCCCAACCAAATAATAACCAGACTTTGTCACTACAGCACTACGGATTTGTTTCTTTTTTAAGTAACTGGCAGGATTCCAAATTAAGTGGCCTGTGGTCCAAGAAATTGCTCTGCTTGCTCCCTGTAGAGAAATTATTTCTGTCCCTCTCTTACTTAGTGAGAGCACTGTGGTTTTCTTCTATGGGTACAATGGAACTAATAATGGAATTGTTTTAATCATGATTGTGAACATTAACTTCAAAATTATCAACAAACCACTTAGCTTGCTATAATATATTCCTTGAATACTGAGGGTGTCTGACATTTTCAGTTTAAAACAGCTGTTAGTTAATTTTAGCTGTTTAGTACTAAATACTAAAATAAAGTTACTTTAGGTTGCTTAGGATCTCAGGTGACTTACTAAAGACATACTATTACTCTCCTGACACACTATTACTCTCCTGTACATAAAAATAAAAACTGGTATTTAAATCAGTGTTTCTTCAGTTTGAATTTCTGTATAACCCCAGCCATGGGATGGTCAATGCCTGAAAGCTTCAGACTCAGTTTTGATGTTTTCAGTAGAAAGTGTTACTTCAAATTACACCAAGGGGACTAAGAAGTCAATTCAAAGCCTTCAAAGAAAAAAAGCTACTTACATTGATTTTAAATGCCTTTAGATCAGGCCTGTAATTTGGATCTGTGTTAAGGCTTTAAAGAGCATGTCCTTTTTAAGAAGCTTCTCATTTCAGTTCCATGAAGACCAGAGTGATATAACATACATGACATTAAGAATCACCTCAGTCTCACTTAACCTTTTTTAGATCACTACACGTTTTCGTTCATCAAGATGCAGGCTAAAAAGATGTGGCTGTGTCCATTACTGATCCTAACTGCAGTTTCCAAAAGGATATTATAGCAGAATTCCCAGCTGCTGAAATTATTTCACTAAGAATTTACATTCTGCAAATTGGGTTTTTTGTTGTTTTTATTTTTAATGTGAAGTTATGATGCTTCCTGAAAGCACCTTGTATTTGCAAGTACATTATTTGGGTTCAGACTACGGTTCAGAAAAGTTTATAAAGAACAAGGTGTCAGCTAACCACCATGCAGAGGAACAGCAGGAAAGACAGCTCTGGGGATGGGCTCGCTCTCTCAGCAGCCTTTTACTTTATTAACAAAATATCTTTCAAACTCAGAGAGTTTGAATTCTGTACACACACTGCCAGTATAGCTGCTGATACACACTGCAATGGAATTTGAAAATCTGGATCACAACAGATGTTACCCTCCTGTGGCAAACACTCACCTCGTACAAAATCACATCACCTCTGTTCCGTTTCAAGGCTCTAGTCTTCAAACAGAAATAACTTGCTTGGGCTGTATTTGGTAACAACTTCAGCACGTACATAATCAAGTCACTCAACCACGTCATTGTTAACTGTAAGGGCTGTACAAACTTCTGTTTTACATGTAGTGCAACAACTCCACTTTGCCTGCCTTGTACAACCCATCCCTCCCAAACAACCCACAGCCCTCCAAGCCCAGAACTCCAGTCATGGGACTCACTCATTCTACCAAGTCTTCCTAACTGTAGCTCTGAAAGCTGACTGACACTTGCAGTTGGTTTTTTCCTTAAAAACAAACCAAAAAAAACCAAACCTCAAACCCCAAAATAACCATGGAGTAAGTTTATTCTGGCATTTACGTGTCTCACAGTGATAATCTTTCAGTCTTGCTGCTTGTCTGTAGTTTCCTCAGAACATAAAATGGGTCCTTAGGACATGCTGCAGAATAACTTATGAAAATAAAATTTCTCACATCTTTCCCTACGGAAAGCATTTCAACTTTTATTTTGCCAATTGCTCTTAAATTAAAAATGGTTTAAATTTTAACTGGTTCTTTAATAACGATTAATTACCCTCTGCAGCTGAATCAGAGGTAAAACAAGTAGGGAAATATTTATATCACGATTCACAACCTGTTTCTAACTGCTCATGAAATAAGTTCCAAACTGGATCTCAAACTGTCCAAAAATAATCCACTGGGAATTTTATGAGCAGCAGGTTTAAAATAGTGAAGTAATGTTTATAGAAAGATTGAAATCTTTTTTGCTAAAAAGTTTGCAGGTTCTTGGCTTCTCCATTTCAGGACTAACAGGGAAACTGAAGACCAAAAAAGGTTTGGTTTTCTCAGTTTATTTTATGGTCATGTGAGATCATGGGCTTAAGAAAACATTAAGAACAACCATTACAAACACATTCACATGCAGAAAATAAAAGCAGTAAACCAGAAGTTTAGCTGTTGCCTTCCAGGAGCAAATTCTTGTCCAGGAATGAAACATTTGAACCCTTTGGAGTTTGACTTTTTTTTTTAAAAAAATATCAAGTGTGTCAAACTGAAGCAGCTTTTTTCTCTTCTGGCTCAACATAAAATACTGTATCAGAATTTCTGTTCCTACTCACGATAGGAGTGACATTCACAATATCACATAAACTGTGATCCACTGTTCTATATGCTGAATAGATATCAAATAAATGCTAGTTCCTGTGAAGATGATGATACAATTTGCAAGACAAGTAGTAAAAGTTGACAGAGGGTTGAGTTGAGGCACAATGGCTAAATTGTACTAAGGCGATCTCAACTGCATTGATCAGCACTGAATGGCTACTTAAGAAAACAAATGCATTCCTTCATTAAGGAAGAGAAAATTTTAAGAATGTGTAGTTCAAATAGAATACTGACATGTTTTTAATTAGGGGCAATAAATGATGTATCCATAAAGCCAGAAAATTCCATTTTTTGTCCCTAAGAAAGTGCTTGTAAAAACCTAAGTAAACTTTTCACGAAAAAAAACATTATCCCAATTCACATCTTGAATTTATGGTTTCATGCTATATCTTTCAAACACTAATCTCTAACTGTGCTGAATCAACACCTGCACAGCAACAGCAGTGGGGGAAATACTGGCACTTGAGACTCCAGTCAGCAAGTGCGGGGGAGTAAGGTAGCTTGGCAACAGCAATACAAGTAATCTTTAAAATTTCATCCATTTAATTCCTCAGGAAGAGGACTCTTAGTGAGCTGAGGTTGCTGCTAAAAGTGGTAGTACTGCTTCTACAGTCACTGATCAATTTAAAAACATAATTTAAAAAAAAGATTCAGAATGGTTGATAGTAGAACAGAATTTTTGAAAAAAGTTTGGGGTTTTTTAAGATTACTTATACTTGCAGGTTAGCACTGAGTAACCATCACCTAAAGAAATCCAAGAGAGATTAATTTCTATGATATTGTATGGCTGTAGTGTAGTCTTTGTTCAGGGTAGGCTTCCGTTCCTTTTTATATCCTTGAAACACTGGCATCTCAGTAGAAGGAGAAAAATAAGAAACCAAAACACACACAAAAAACCAACACAGTAGTTCTCAAAAGATGTGTGAGAAAACTTGATTTTTAAAGTTAATTTTTAACTTATACCATTCCCAAAAGATTAAAAGAAAGCAGAAGTCTGCTTAATAACACTTAAGAGCAAATTAGCTATAATGCATCATCATTTATAAATACAGTCAACCGTATCAACAGTTCTTGTCTCGTCTCATTTATGAGCTCTTCTAAGTGGTTAGGAAAATGCAGAGTCTATACTTATCAGGAAACTGTTTAAAAAACCATTGTGTAATAGATTCTATTGCCAAATTTTCAATGACACCAATGCTATCTTGGAATGTAGAAATATATGTTTATATGCACAGAGATGCTATGTTCAGAAGTCCTTAAATTTAACTTTACTATTATGACTACCACTTGTAATTGCTTTGCTTACATTTATTTTAAGAACAATATTTTTTCAGTCTACTTCTGCTAAGCTGAGAGTAAGAGAAAGGTGTCTGATGGAAACTTTACATGTCTGTCTGTTTAAAGCAGAGCTCCTTTCTGACCCTTTCCAGACCTGGTATCACTGAATGAGGACGCAAAGAGAGAAGAGCAAAAGCTGGACTCAGAGGGATAGTGAAGAAAGGGGAAGCATTCTGACCTTCCTCTGCGCTCTTCTCCTCCATCAATTTGCAAAAACCCTGTTCAGTTCATAAGCAGAAACCTCTGCATTTTCTCTGCAGCCACCCTCCAAAGGATAAAGACGATGAAAGGAAAAGCTCTTTTTCTTGGAAAGGGCTGAGGTTCCTGACAGAGCTGGAGCTTCTGGTGTCATTGTGAGAAAGCCGAGCTAGAATAACTCAACTCACAAATACTTTGAAAGTTGGCAACTGCGACTCTTGCTGGTACCACTTAAAGAAAGTGTCCTTTGTGAATTTAGAGTTTATGAACAAGTAAAGTATGAGTAATGTCATTGCCACTCCTAACAAAGATCAAATCCCAGTGAATCAACTATGTGGGAACCAAAATATCACAGTGACAGGCACTTCAGAACTACATCATAAAGCCTCTTTTGTAAATACAACGGGTTAAATCTTAGCCGTACTGAAGTAGAAGCTCACTCAAAATCAAAGAACAGAGTAGCATGCCTCTGGGGAAAAAAAACCCAACCCTGTTCAGAGGCTTATCTTTCTAGCAGCATCAGGCTGCTTCCCACAACTTACTCTGGTTCTTGCTCTGCCTCTGACCTGCTGTGCAACCCTGAATAATTCACTCACCTCTGTGTTGTGAGCCTCTCTGCTGAGCGGAAGCTAGACTTTAACAGGAGATAGGTTGCTTCTTGCAGCATAATGTAAGTCAGCTGCTGCTAGGTACCCAAATGCTGCTGCTATATTACACTGAACAACAACTACAAGTATTCCGTAGCTATTCTGTCTTCAGAGCTTGGGATTTTTGTTGTTGTTGCAGTCCTATAAGCACCATCTTCTTTCTCCACTTAGGAATCCAGGAGATACAAAAAGAGAAATTGCCTAAAATAGAAGCCATTGAATGACTCACAAATCTAACCACGACAAACAAGACCGTTTGCTGTAAAATAGGATGACAGCGTGTTCCAAAATGAAGTAATATATTCTGAATTATGAAAGAAAAGCAGAAAATTAAAGAAAAAATAAATCATTGAGCCTTACCAATAAAAGTTTGGAATCATCTCAGCCTCCAAACAAGTAATAAGTTTATAAAATCAGCTAAAGGCCATCCAAAATTGATAGTTTCAGCTCCCAGCACTGAATACACCATCTAGGTGCTCTTAGAACAATGCCAAATTCACATAAGCAACCAAGTAATAGCATCTTAACGAATACAGCGGCTATTGACCAAGCACAGAAGGTGGCAATTTCAGAAACATGATAAGAGTCATGGTAATAGCACCACATGAAAAAGAGTAGATATATTTTAAAACCATTTAGCTGACTGTCTGTCACTATAACTACAACTTTTATAAGTTGGCCATCCAGAGCTGTGAAAGAATGCAGCTCAAACAGGTATGGGACAGAGTTGTATTCCTGCCTTATTATCCTGATAAGGACACAATGATCTCCTAAAGATGTTCTATTATTCCACAGAATTTATTTAGTCATTTACAATTGACTAATCTTTTGCCAGACCATCGTCTTTTAAATGGCAGTCATTATGGAAAGTTTCTCTTGTCTAAATCTGATGCCTTCTATATGGTAAAGACACTCGATGAAAATTGAGCTACTTGTTTTCAAAAATAAGCACAAGATACCACATGGTAGCTACAGTCCAAAGGAGCAGAAAAGCAGATGCATATTTGGCCTAAATTAGACAAGTTTTGGCACAGGCTATAGCAATAATAAGGTTCTGTAATAATTCACATCTATGGACATTTGCATCTGACCCTTCACAAGCACTTTGCTTACTCACTTTTGCATTTTCACAGCAGTGTAGTCATCCTTTGTCCTTGCCATAACTCAATTCTTAGAATTTCTAATTGACCACAGTAAGAGTTACTACATTCAGTTACTCTGCTTGCCAGCATAAAATAGTTTTCTGGGGAAAAAGGCAGTACATTTCACTCACTTTTAAATGAAGCTAGCACCTATTACATACTTCTGAAGGCAAAACCTAACACTAAAATCCTAATAAGGCTTCACATCTTCCTTAAAGCTATCCATAAGCATCAGAGCATCAGTCTAGCAACCATTGATGTTTTTACAACAGTTTATTCAAACACATGGCAATGACCACCTATTCAGGCCCCACAGTTCTTAACTTTATACATGATCTTGCAAGGCAGGCTGTTATTTGCCTAGCAAAGACAATTAATGTAAAACAAAACAAAAAAAAGCCACAGAAAACAAGAATTAAGAAGTCGAGAAAACAAAAGCTCACATCGCTAAATTGGGCCTGGCAAAGAGGAAGAATCTCTCAGTAGGATTTTAATCCTCAGTAGGATTAAACACTTTTACAGGAAAAATATATCTATATTACTAACTTTTTCAAACCCTTTATATTTGAAATTTACTAACACAAATTTGTTTTTTAAACCATCTCATGAAAAAGCCATCTGCTCTAGCTAAGTCCCAAAACTTGGTCATTGTAATGAGAGTAATTTTGCAAATATCCTAAGCCATTAAAATATTTATCATTAGTCTTTCAAATGACTTCTCTAACATCTTCTGAAGTTACCATTGTCCTCTTGAAAGTAGCTGAGATTATTATGCATGGAATTACATGTAGTTGTTAGCTCTACAGCTTCATCAAAGACTCACATGGTGTGCAGCTTTTCTTCTGCAAATGCCCAGGAGCAGCTTATTTTAGTGTACTTCTGTTAGCTACAGCACATCACAATAATTCTCTGCTTTTCAGATATACCCCTGCCTTCTCAGTAAGGCCTCTAATTTTTCTTCTTCTCCTTTAAGAGCTTTCTTCACCAGCCTTCTGCTGTGATTTATCCCTTCAATCTTTTGCTTGTTTTAGATCTACAGATGTCTTCCACAGATGAAGGATTTTTCTGTGGGAGGTCATTTCCTCAACTTTGGTATAACTTCACTAGATAAAAATCTCTGGAGATGACAATCTATGCATCTCACACCATTTCTAAACTGATTAAGCAAGATATTATTCCTTTATTTTCACTTCATTTACAAAGGTGAGTGTCTAAAAAACACGTATTTTTCAAATACATTTTAATTTGACTAAGAATAAAGTCTTAATATATTTTTCAAAACCATCACAGTACTGACCATTACTGACAAAAGTCAAATTGAAAAGTTATGTTTTATGCCAGAAGAGTGCAGATTGCACTCAGTTAACTACTGCTTGTCTTCACCAAAGAATAAAGTAAGAGTGGAGGAAATAAAGGAGCAGAAACGCTTTTTTATGAACAGACACTGACATATAGCACATGTATGGCATCCTCTTACAGTATTATCGGAAGATAACAAGTGTAAGTCTTCAATACTGCATGAAAACTCAAAGGTATTTAAGATATCTAGAAGCTACAGTTTATTTTCCCTTTTCTCCTCTAGATATCAAAATCCACCTCTTCATCTGATGATTAGGTCCTCCTTCAAAGATACTTGCTTTTGTATTTCATCATTGAATATAATAGGAACATTATATGTCAATATATATTTGGGAAAAAAATACTTTTCTTTGATCCAGTTTTCCTTTTCTTACTATCACTTGAAGTTACACAGTTCCCAGCCTTCTGTATGGAGCAGCAAAGTTAACATTTTTCTACTACACCGAGTACATTTTGTTCTCTACTACTCCCTGTAGTTCAAGCAGAGCTAATACGCAAAGCCAGTTCCTTGCAGTAGAAAGTAAAATTACATACTGAGTCAGGCATATTACTTAATATAATCTTATTTCTAAACAAGATAATAATAAAAATAACAACATAATATTTCTTCCACACTGAGGAATAATAAAGCAAGCAATCTTATTTCCCAGAAGGCCATATTTACAACCAAAGATGTAGTTCCTGTCTTTAGAAAACCCCAAAGCTGACACTCCAGAGAGTCATGTGTCAAGGTAAAAATAACCTGGTCTGTTTTCATTACTTCTTACCTCTAGACCTGACTCTCAGTGCTTTGTGGTTTCTCCATCTCCAACTCTACATGCACCAATGCCTTCCTGTTTTACACCTTGCTCTATGCTAGGCCAGCACAAGAATCCATACATTTATGTTCTAGTCAGGCTGAGGCACTACTGAAGTTAAAAAAAAACACCTAAAACCCAACACCTAGCAGGAGAAAATAGTAGTTAGCCCGTCTATACTGCTATTACCCCTAAAAAGCTATGGGTCAAATTTCACTCTAGAAGAGTGTCTGAGTTTGGGATGGGGTTTTTTGCTTGTTTGGGGAGGAGTTTTGTATGCTTTTGGGGTTTTGGGGTGTTTTTTTTAAACTAAGTCTATGTTTTTTATTTAGACCAAAATCTCATCTAAGAGCATTTTCAAGCTTACCTATACTTGCACTAATCCTGCTTCAGCCTTTAGCACCATAGCACTCCTCCTCTGGGTTATTTTGTTCAGCAGCTTCTACCAGGAAACAAGAGACTCCACAAAGCAAGATATACAAAGTTAAGAAGTACACAGCAATTATTTACTTGTGAATACACACAAGAGATACCTAGGTGTAACAAGCAGTATCTAAACATTAATATGCTCACTACTCTTGCAGCGGTCATCACTCACTGGGCAACACCTAATCTCTGTTGCTTCTCAGAATGGGATAATCTTCAACCTGACCAAGAAGCCAATTTTTACTTCCTTGCGGGGTTTTTTTTTTTTCCCTTACAGTCTAATACCTTTTTTTTTTATATATATCAATGTTTTTCCTTTTAATCCTTCAGGATTAAAATAACTCACATTTTAATAATTTTTAGCATAAAGTTAAGACAGCATCACGAAATGACATCTTCAACCACAAACTGCTGGAGCCCCAGGTGGAAGTTGTGGTATCTCTTGTTCATGTCATTTCACATGTTTATACATTCCGCTTCTTCCACCTAGAATGAAAAGGGCTTTTCTGACAAAGTTAACCCAAGCCATTGTCTTCCACTTCTGAGAATCCAACTTAATTTCGTCTCAACACAAGCAGACAGCTCATACCACCTCCAAATTAGCCTGACCTCAGTGACACTACTGCCTTTTGCAGTGGGGAAGAACTCTTGTTTCCATGTAACCGTGCACCCGTGCAGGCATGAAAGAGCACAGCAGTCACACACAGGGAAAACCTTACATAAATCCAGCATACACAAAGCATGTCAAACTAATGCACAGAACATTTCAGAAGATTTCCAAAAGTTCTCTTAAGTAGAATTTTACAACTAATTGACATTGAAAATCTTTGCACATGTTTCTGGGGAAATTTATTTCAGAGCAGTAAACATCGTTTCCATTTCACAGAGTATTGCCCCAGGAATTTCACCAATTGCTATTTTTTTCAGGAGATATTTCCATTTTGACAGATTTATATTTTTCAGGCGAATAACAGTAACCTCCAGTTTTAAATATTGGCTTTAAATGTCAGTTGTTAAACCTGTTGCTTAAAAAATAATTTTTAAAAAATAATCAAAATAAAGTGCACAGATGCTTCCTTTATCTAAAAGCCATACTGGAATACTGACCTTATCAAACTAAAAATTAACACTGCCTAGTACAAACACCTGTATCCTTACTGAAAACCAAGCTTAGATATTATTTCAAGTAGATAGTTTTTTCATTATGGGAAAAACGGGGTCTACACTGAGTGCTGCAATATGAGTCTGGACTACGGGTACCCTTTTTCAGCACAGTGTATTAGTCTGGAAAGACTAAGCAGCCTATCCCCTTTCAAAGGGTTATTACTTCTGATAGTGAAATAAAAGGCATGTCATCCTAATTATCCTGCCCACTAAAAAGCAAATAGCACAGACAATGCAAATATAAATGATGGGGCTTGCTAGCAATACAAGAATTGTAATATATGAAAAATGGGAGGACAATTTACGAATCAAGTGACCTATTTTCTATGCATCATTTTTTAGCTCAAGAGTTTTCTGAAGCATTTATTCATAATGATCAAACAATGATGATGCTTCCAAGTTTCATCCTTGAGAGATTAAGGTGGTCTGTATCCCAATATGTTTAAAAGCGATAAATGGTATTTGTCTGTCTCTAACATACCTCATTGGTTTCTATTTAGACACATACCAAAATTGCTCATGATTACGCCTTAAAAGCTAGATCCCATTATTCATAAATGCAAACTTTAAAACCTCAGTCTTGACTGATGGTTACTGTGCTTATGGCTGACTCTAACCAGCTCCCATATGTACTCCATTCAAAGCCCATTTCCACTTTCTTGTCTTCTGCACAAGGCATAAGACATTTGAACACAAAGCATGTGCAGTGTAGCACATTTATTAGCTTATACAAATTAGAATTCAGGAGGTACTACCAAATGAAGATACACAGGTATTTTTTCTGGATGGTTTTCCTTGTATGTCTGGCTGACACGCCAGAGGGCTGTGCTGCCATTCAGCAAGACTTAGACAGGCTGAAGAGCTGGGTGGGGAGAAGTTCAATGAGATTTAACAAGCGCAAGTGTAGCGTCTGACATCTGGAGAAGCACAACTCCAGGTACCAGTATAGGTTGAGGACTGGCCTGTTGGAGATCAGCACAGATGAGAGGGACAAGGGAGTTCTGGTGGACAGCAGAATGATCATGAGCCATCATGGCTAAGAAGGCCAATGGCATCCTGGGGTGTATTAGAAGGGGTGCAGTTAGTAGATCAAGACAGGTCCTTCTCCCCCTCTACTCTACCCTGGTGAGACTGCACCTGGAATATTGTGTCCAGTTCCTAGCTCCTCAGTTCAAGAAGGACATAGAACTCTTTCAGAGCCCAATGCAGGGTCACCAAGATGATTAAGGGAACATTAAGGAACATTAAGGGAATATTAAGGAACACCTTCCTCATGAGGAAAGGCTGAGAGAGCTGGGCCTGTTTAGCTTGGAGAAGAGGAGACTGAGGTGACCTTATCAATGTTCATAAATTTGTAAAGGATGAGAGTCAGGAGGATGTAGTCTCATTCTCTGGAGACATTCAAAACCTGCCTGGACGAATTCCTGTGTGATTTAGTCCAGGTGTTCCTGCTCTGGCAGGTGGGCTGAACTAGATGATCTTTCAAGGTCCCTTCCAACTTCTAATGTTCTATGATTCTGTCATATACATATTCAAAGCAATACAAGTGTCTCATCTCTCTGAGACATAATCAACTTCCTAAGGCCTTGCTCGTAAAACCTGTATACAAATTCTGTTAATTCTTTTGGATAGGAAGCAGAGACCTTTTGCGTTTGTAGCTCATATGCTATTGTTTATGAAAACTATTTCCATATCAGAGGAGAGATGGACTTCTTTAAACAAACCAACACTAAACCCAATAAAGTTTGATTCAATTTCTACTGCATACAAAGCAAAGTCTAATAAATATTACAGAATGCAAAATTTAATCTTCAGTAATTAACAAGACAAATGTTGCTTTGTTTGCAGATAAAAACAGTTCTCTCTTCATTTTGAAATTTCTAAATGAATCTACTTACGTGTTAAAATGTATCTGTCTTACTTGCTGTCTTTGGCTTCTGCATGATGCTGTAAGTGAAAATAAAATACTTGTCAAGTGGTTTTTTTAATCATCAAGATTACTTGATCATAGAGAGGTACTGTAATTACATCTGGAAGTTATCAGATTGCTTCTTGAGTTTAAAAAAAAAATACCCTCTTTTATAATCACAACTTTAATGAAATTTGAAATCAGTAATACATGCCAGCAGAACTGAATGTAGGGAACGAGTTATGATAGGGAAAATAAAGTCATCACTTCAGAGGCATAAGAGTAAATTTAAAGCTCCAGATTTTTATTTTTTCAATCGTTGACAGTTTGACAGTGCTAAAAATCTGAAAAAATATACTATTTCTATGAAATTGTAGTTTCATCATAAGCATGTATGGATGTTGAATATTTCCAGAATATTGAAGACCATCTACTTTCATAGAATCACAGTATGGTTTGGGTTGGAAAAGGCCTTTAAAAGTAACTCATGGCCCCTACAATGAGCAGGGACATCTTCAGCTAGATCAGGTTACTCAAAGTCCCATCCAGCTTTGAGAACTTGAACATTTCCAAGGATGGGGCACCTACAACTTCTCTAGGCAACTTGTTACAGTGCTTCACCAACTTAATCATAAAAAATTTCCTCCTTACACTGAGACTATCAGCTTTTAATTTAACACCATTTACCCTTATCCTATTACTACAGGTCCTAACAAAATGTTTGTAGCCTTCCTTCTTATAAGCCCAGTTTAGGTACTGGAAGGCTGTTATAGGGTCTCCCCGGAGCCTTCTCTTCTCCAGGCTGAACAACCTCAACTCTCTCAGCCTGTCTTCATAGGAGAGGTGCTCCAGCCTGCTTTTCACCCAGCAGCTCAATGTCTTTCAAGACAGTATGGTAAGCTACGTTATTATCCAGATATCCTCGAAATATTTTGTTTTACTATTAGATTCGCTCTTCAGCTGAGTCTGAAAACCAGTCCTACTGAAAGATAAGGACTGTTATTCTCAGAAAAAAAGATAGGAACATCATGTAGAGATGCGATGCCTTTCCAGTGTATTTTTACATCCACTTAACCGCTGATGAAACCACACCCTGAATACCAAAAATAAACAAATGTGCAGGTGCAGCTCCCATAGGACAGCAAGGTGCTGACATGCCACACAAAGAAAAACATCACCTTTAAAGATTATCACAAGCAACAAACAGTGAAAAATTCAAAATTCAGAAATAGCAAGATCAAGCATTTTTTTTTTTAAATACATTTTCATCCACAAATAAAACACAAAAAAGCTGGGGATTAAATAGCTTTTGGATTAAAGACTCAGAAGTCCTGCTCATAAGATCTTTAAAAGCAATATTATGAAGTCACAATACAGGATCTACACATAAAGTACATCATGCAAAGATTCACCAACAAAACACCCTGAATCATGATAAGAACTCAAATCAGATTAGTCTGTAATTTTCAAAAAGGAATTAATTTCTCCAAAAATCAAACCAATTGTATATATTAAAATCTCTTTTGCACCAGTATTCAAATAAAATTATTTTTCTCATATTCAAAAAATAAGTAGGAAAACTGGATTCTTCTAGCATTTTAAATTATGTTTGGGTCAATCTTCTCTCTCAAAGCAATTTTAGATTAACATTCCCATAGAGGACTACAGGAAAAGAAAGCCATGGGATTTGCACAGATTTCCCAGTAATCTTTCAGGAAGATATAAATCTAAATCCCTCATACTTTAAAAATGCTGAGCTAATTTGCTTTTCTCAGGCCTCAGATACAGCAAGTGTCAAGAAAGTATCAGCAGTAGCTCAATTTCTACCATCTAGTCCTTTACCTCACACACCTCTCATAAAACTGTTCAACTTAACACCACAGAATAAATACTAAGTAAATGTCAAGTAATGCCCAAATTATAACTAAGAATTAGCATAGTCAAACTAAATCAGAGCTTGAAAGAAAAAAAAAACCAAGCGTACAAACAAAAGCCACACATTTAATTGCAAAGACACGTAATTGTAAAATTTTTCAGAGAGATGCATTTTGTTCCACTTATTTCTAGAATCCATGAGGGCATTATATCCAGTATCTGTCAAAGGCATGTTACGGTAACCAAAAGTGTAACATAAAAATACTGAAAAATGTCCTTAACTGTCTTCCTTTTTGTACGTGTCTCCTCAGCACAGGGCAAGACGGACACAGCTCAGGTTTTGGCTGCATGAGATAACACAAAGTATATTCTCTGACACTCTAGAGTTCTCCTAGAATCACAAAATCACAGAATTGCAGGGGTCAGATGGGACCTCCAGAGATCATCGGGTCCAACCCCTCCGCTCAGCCTGGGGCCTTCTGGCCCTGCCCAAGCCCTGGTGGAGCTCAGTGCTACAGAGGCAGGCCAAAGACCCCAAGGCACAGCTTGTAGCGTGCCAGGGGGGAAAAAAGCCTTCCTCCCCGCAGCTGCAGGGCACGAGGCGCCACCTTCGTGGCCCCAAGTCACCCAACCGCGAGACTCTTATTTCCCTGAAAACCATGGGGTTCTTCAGATCCAAACCCACTTCCGAGGACACAAAGGACACAAAGGACACAAGTGGAATCACGATTTTGTTTTATTTTTCTGAGTCTTTTCAGAGCCCGTGCTCACTGTCATGAAGACAGGAGCAGGCTGAGGCAGTCTTCAGCTGTGAAAAAACATCCCTTGCAGCCTGGCAAAGGCAAGTCCCAGCGCTGCAGAGAGCAGCAGCCAGAACACAGGCTGAGCTGTCCCGCTTTCTTCCAGAACGAGAACGTGAAGTAGGAGGGTTGCAACGGACCACACAAAAAAACAAATAGAAGAGGACAGCAAGAGGTGTGTGGTATCACAGGCTATTTTCCAAAGTACGGCACCCAGCGATGACAAAAGCATCCTTCTGGCATTCCCAAACTTGCTCCGCTCTGCTTCTTGTCCAGTGAGACATGAAAAACGTGTGATGAAAAGATGAGGATGATGAAGATGACAAAAGTGTAGATACTGACAAAGGTGATGATGACGAAGATGATGAAAAGAGAAGACAAGGACGAAGCTCACGACGATGCTGAAAAGAGAAAATGACAAAGAGAAAAGGAGAAGACGCAGAAGGAGAAGACAATGACGACAAAGGTGATGAAATGAGGAGGAGACAACGAAGATGAAGACAAAAGGAGAAGACAAAGATGACAAAACCAACACAGACGATGACAAAGACGGAGAATAGAGTGACAAAGGCAATGATGAAGGGGATGAAAAGAGGAGGATGATGAAGATGACAAAAGTGAAAGAAGACAATGGAGACAACAACAAAGACGAGGAAAAAGGCAGTGAAAGAAGAAAATGATGAAGAAATAAAATGGCGACGCAGATGCAGATGACTCCTGAAAGACAACAGATGACGACGACGGCAGAAGACGATGACTCCTGAAAGACAACAGATGACGACGACGGCAGAAGACGAGGACTCCTGAAAGACAACAGATGACGACGACGGCAGAAGACGATGACTCCTGAAAGACAACAGATGACGACGACGGCAGAAGACGAGGACTCCTGAAAGACAACAGATGACGACGACGGCAGAAGACGAGGACTCCTGAAAGTCAACAGATGACGACGACGGCAGAAGACGATGACTCCTGAAAGAAAACAGATGACAACGACGCCAGACGACCACTACGACAAGTAACAACTACAACATCATGAGACGACAACTACAACAATATGAGACGACAACTACAACAACATGAGACGACAACTACTACAACATGAGACGAGAACTACTACGAGCCGACAACTACTACGAGCGACAGCTACGTTGCGCGACGGCTACGACACGCGACAGCTACGACGCACGACGACAGCTACTTCAAACGCCAACTACTACGACGCGAGACAGGAACTACAACGGGAGACAACTACTACTACAAGACGACAACTACTACGACTGACAGATATGACCCGCGACAACGACGCGCGACAACTACGACGCGCGACGACAACTGCGACGCGCAACAACAACTACGACGCGCAACGACAACTACTACAAGCAACGACAACTACGACGCGAGACAACTACTACAAGCAACGACAACTACGACGCGAGACAGCAACTACTCCGAGCGACGACAACTACGACGCAAGACAACTACTACTACGAGCGACGGCAACTACGACGCGAGATGACAACTACTACGAGTGACGGCAACTACGACGCGAGACAACAACTACTACGAGCAACGACAACTACGACGCGAGACGACAACTACTACGAGCGACGGCAACTACAACGCGAGACAACAACTACTACAAGCGACAACTACGACACGAGACGACAACTACTACGAGCAACGGCAACTACAACGCAAGACAACAACTACTACAAGCGACAACTACGACGCGAGACGACAACTACTACGAGCGACGACAACTACGACGCAAGACAACTACTACTACAAGCGACAACTGCGACACGAGACGACAACTACTACGAGCGACGACAACTACGACGCAAGACAATTACTACTACAAGCAGCAACTACGACGCGAGACGACAACTACTACGAGCGACGACAACTACGACGCGAGACGACAACTACTACAAGCGACAACTACGACGCGCGACGACAACTACTACGACACGCAACGACAACTACGACACGCAACGACAACTACTACGACGTGCAACGACAACTACGACGCGGAACGACAACTACGACGCGAGACAACTACTACAAGCAACGACAACTACGACGCGAGACAACAACTACTCCGAGTGACAACAGCTACTCCGAGCAATGACAGCTACTCAGAGCGACGACAGCTACACCGAGCGATGACAGCAACGACACAAGGCGACACCTACGATGCGAGATGACAGCAACAACACGAGGCAACAGCTACGATGCGAGATGACAGCAACGACGCGAGACGACAGCTACGACACGAGAAAATGAGACAAAGATGTCAATGTCAATGATAATGAAAGGAGGAGAAGACAATGAAAGGAGACTATGACAAAGACAACAGAAGGAGACAAAGAAAAAGACAACGATGATGAAGATGATGAAGGGAAAAGAAGAAAGGAGATGACGACAAAGTCGAAGCTGATGAAAGGAGAAGACGATGGAGACTGACTCAGACGATGATGATGTTGAAAGAAGACAACAAAGACAATGATAGAAGATGGCAAAGATGACGATGACAAAGATGTTGAGAGGAGATGAAGGTGATGATGTAGACGATGATGGAGATGATGAAGACAGTAAGGAAGACAACGACAAAGACGACAAAGATGTCAAAGATGTCAAAGACAATGATGACTATGAAAGGAGAAGTCGAAAAAAGTGGAGCTGGTGGATGGCACCGTGGGATACTTGCCAAAGTATGGCACCCAGCAATGACAAAAGCATCCTTCTGGCATTCCCAAACTTGCTTCACTGTGCTTCTTGGCCAGTAACACATGGAAAACGCTCTCTTGAAAGTGCCTGCCGTGGTCCAGTATTGCCTGCAGGCAGAGGGGAAACGCTGCAGCTCCTTCCTGAGGGTGAAACAAGTCCAGAGCCCTTTCAAGCACTTGCAGGCTGTTTTGCACAAGCAAGAACTCCTGGAGAAATGGAGCCAAGGGAAGAGCAGAGTTTGCTCTTGCTGTGAACCTGCCATGGGCAAGAGAGCCCGAGAGAGGCAGGGCCTGACCGGCACCTTGGAGGTGCCAGAGCAGCAGGCAAGGACCTAACCAAAAGGGCCCAGAGGAGCCCTGACTAGGGGCTCTGCTCAGTGCTACAGAGGACAAGAAGACAGCCTCCCTTGGAGCTGGATCTGGCAGCCCAGAGACATTCCTCCCCCCGGATGCGGGGCACGGGGCCACCTTCGTGGAGCATGAGCAGCAGGCCCCAAGCAACAAGGGCCCAAAGAAGCCCTGGCAAGGGGCTGTGCTCAAAGCTGTGGAGGAGGCAAAAAAACCCCCGGGGACACTTGCTAGCGCACCGGGGGGGGAAAAAAAGCCTTCCTCCCCCCAGCTGCAGGGCACGAGGTGCCACCTTCGTGGTGCACTGGCAGCAGCAGGCAGTGAGCCAGCCCAGATGGGCCGGAAGGGCCCTGACAAGGAAGGGGTCCTGCTCAGTGCTGCAGAGGAAGGCAAAAAACCCCCGGGGACCAGTGCCAATCCACCCCGGGGGAAAATTCCTTCCTGACCCCAGCAGCAGAGCTGGCGATCGGCTAGTCCCTGAGCATGTGAGCAAGACCGGCTCCCTCCGCCCACCAGCTGGTCACGCCTCCCAGGAGATGCCCTAACCCTCTTCTCCCTCAGCCTGGAGCCATCTCAGGAGCTGCCCTGAGTGGCCAGATGTCCCCAGCCTGAATGACCTTGGGGGGCAAGAATCCCTGTCACCCCCATGATGCCTGGTGGGACACCAGCAGGTAATGGAAAGCACTAGGACCCCTGCAACTTCTCTCCATTCCATTTCTTACAGCCGCACTGCTGCCCCTGGCTCCAAGGCAGGTGAGGATGGCGAGCTCTGCAGTGCTTCTCCAGAAGATGTTCCCTTGCTCTGGCCATGGCTCTCCACCAAAGGAATCCTGAGAGCCTTGAGCACCTCCAGGATCCTCTGGGGCATCTTCTTCAAGCTCTGGGAGAGCTCTGCCTGGGACAGGGCAGGCTGCTTCCTTTTATACTGCCCCTGGGCATTGTGACTTCAGCGTTGCCAAGTAGCAGCACTGTGACATGGGGGTGATGGGACACACCCCTTCAAGCCCCGCCCACCAAAGCCCCGCCCACAAAAGCCCCGCCCACAAAAGCCCTGCCCACCAAAGCCCTGCCCATCAAAGCCCTGCCCATCAAAGCCCTGCCTTCCGCCCCTGAGGGCCTCCCCATTCCTTGCCAATGTGCCAAGGCTCCTTTGCACTTTTTACAGGGACATCTTCCTAGGAGGTGTCCTGAATTGTCTTCTCTTCTTGAGCATATATTCCCTTGCACTCCACGAGCGCTTTTCCTCCTTCGGCCTTCATTCTCCATGCCTTTCTGGAAAGCTGTGGCAGCCCTCTCAGCCTCTGTCTTGCTCCTTCCAGTCTGGAGGCCTGCCATGGCCCTAATCAAGAGCTTAGTCTTTCTCTGCCTTCATCCCACAATGTGGGAATCTGCCTTTATTGAACCCAAGGAATGCCAGGCAGCCACAGCAGTACAGGGGAGTGCTCACCAGGGCTTTGCACGCTGCTTGTCTTTCCCTCCTGACACACCAGAATCACGGAATCACAGGGGTCGGAAGGGACCTCGAGAGATCATCGGGTCCAACCCCCCTGCCAAAGCAGCTCCCTAGCTCATACTGCACAGGCAGCCGTCCAGACGGGTCTTGAATATCTCCAGAGATGGAGACTCCACAACCTCCCTGGGCAGCCTGTTCCAGTGCTCTGTCACCGTCACTGCGTAAAAGATCTTCCGCATGTTGGTGCGGAACTTCCTGTGCTCCAACTTGCAGCCATGCTTCTGCCTGTATCGCAACGGTGGCACAGCGTCTCCCTGTTACCTACTCACGCCTCCAGGAATATTTGTCTACTCCAGTGTTTCCAAACAGCAGCAGAAGATCGTGGCGCTCCACCTCATGTCATGGTACCGCTTTCTCTCCTGCTGCCGGGAATATCTCTTCTGTCAGAGCTTCAGCTGCCAGGGAGGAAGGGGGCTGTAGAAGGATACCGTGAGGCAGAGCGTTTTCTGCCTCGGGGATGCTAGGACATCCAGGAGATGCGGACAAGGAGGCCTGCGTTTCTTGCGCGATGCTTTTTCTGCAGCCCCAATTCAAAAGACCCACCATGAACGTCACTCCTTCCTACATCTGATGACAGCAACGCAGGAAGGGTGGGGCCTGAGAGAGGTGTGTCAAGGGGGCTTTTGCCCACCAGTAGCCCTCCGGAGTCCAGCTCCACACAGTCACGACCAGCGGATCCAGCTTTGAACATGAAAGCCTGGTGGCTTTCAAAGCAGCTCTCTGCCTCCTAGGGCAGAAGATAGCCACAGCTAGCACTAACCCAGCTCCCAGTTTGGAGGTTTCCTTGGAGAAAGTGACAGATGAGCCCAGGTGCTGCCAAAGCTCCAAGAGACAGGACACCGGCGGGTCAGCACCAAGCAGTTCACGGCGCTGCTGCCTGTGGAGACACACTGCGCTCTCCGGGACTGTGAGGAACAGTTACCGAATGGAGTTCTGCAGGCATTTAGTCAAGGGGAAAGCTGCTGCTGTTGCTGCTGCTGCTGCTGGGAAGTCTGGTACGGGTCAGGAGCTGGCTGGCCAGGTGGCCATCCGACACTAAAAGGCCACTGCCTCTCTTTGAGAGGCACCCAGAGCCTGTACGAGAGCTGCCGAGAAGGACTTCATGAAGCCTTTGCTTTTTATGTGCCCACCAGACTCCACCTGAGAACATGGGCGTGATGACATTACTGAGGACGGCGTTCAGATCCAAAGGAACTTCCTTGTTTCAATCCATGAAATTAGGAAAAGCAACCTTCTGGCACACGTGTGCTGGTTACTTTGCAAAACCGGAGCAAGGAGTGCAGAAAGCTAAAGAACCCCCCGTGCTAAAGCACAGAAGCCTGAGCACAGCAGTATTCCGTGAGAGGGAAGGTCCATCCAGCCCAACACTCTTGTCTCCGCAGCCGACAGCCATCAATGTCTACAGGAGACCATCTGAGCAGTGCAGGTCTCCTTGTGTCAGGCTGCTGCTGGGCTCGTGGGCCTCACTGGCTAGGACCGGCCTCTCCTCCCCTGGGGCTCCTGCTCCCACCATCTCCTGCCCAGCGCCCCGGGGATGTTTCTCCGCTCAGCCTGGGGCCTTCTGGCCCTGCCCAAGCCCTGGTGGAGCTCAGTGCTACAGAGGCAGGCCAAAGACCCCAAGGCACAGCTTGTAGCGTGCCAGGGGGGAAAAAAGCCTTCCTCCCCCCAGCTGCAGGGCACGAGGCGCCACCTTCGTGGCCCCAAGTCACCCAACCGCGAGACTCTTATTTCCCTGAAAACCATGGGGTTCTTCAGATCCAAACCCACTTCCGAGGACACAAAGGACACAAAGGACACAAGTGGAATCACGATTTTGTTTTATTTTTCTGAGTCTTTTCAGAGCCCGTGCTCACTGTCATGAAGACAGGAGCAGGCTGATGCAGTCTTCAGCTGTGAAAAAAACATCCCTTGCAGCCTGGCAAAGGCAAGTCCCAGCGCTGCAGAGAGCAGCAGCCAGAACACAGGCTGAGCTGTCCCGCTTTCTTCCAGAACGAGAACGTGAAGTAGGAGGGTTGCAACGGACCACACAAAAAAACAAATAGAAGAGGACAGCAAGAGGTGTGTGGTATCACAGGCTATTTTCCAAAGTACGGCACCCAGCGATGACAAAAGCATCCTTCTGGCATTCCCAAACTTGCTCCGCTCTGCTTCTTGTCCAGTGAGACATGAAAAACGTGTGATGAAAAGATGAGGATGATGAAGATGACAAAAGTGTAGATACTGACAAAGGTGATGATGACGAAGATGATGAAAAGAGAAGACAAGGACGAAGCTCACGACGATGCTGAAAAGAGAAAATGACAAAGAGAAAAGGAGAAGACGCAGAAGGAGAAGACAATGACGACAAAGGTGATGAAATGAGGAGGAGACAACGAAGATGAAGACAAAAGGAGAAGACAAAGATGACAAAACCAACACAGACGATGACAAAGACGGAGAATAGAGTGACAAAGGCAATGATGAAGGGGATGAAAAGAGGAGGATGATGAAGATGACAAAAGTGAAAGAAGACAATGGAGACGACAACAAAGACGAGGAAAAAGGCAGTGAAAGAAGAAAATGATGAAGAAATAAAATGGCGACGCAGATGCAGATGACTCCTGAAAGACAACAGATGACGATGACGGCAGAAGACGAGGACTCCTGAAAGACAACAGATGACGACGACGGCAGAAGACGATGACTCCTGAAAGAAAACAGATGACAACGACGCCAGATGACCACTACGACAAGTAACAACTACAACATCATGAGACGACAACTACAACAATATGAGACGACAACTACAACAACATGAGACGACAACTACTACAACATGAGACGAGAACTACTACGAGCCGACAACTACTACGAGCGACAGCTACGTTGCGCGACGGCTACGACACGCGACAGCTACGACGCACGACGACAGCTACTTCAAACGCCAACTACTACGACGCGAGACAGGAACTACAACGGGAGACAACAACTACTACAAGACGACAACTACTACGACTGACAGATATGACCCGCGACAACGACGCGCGACAACTACGACGCGCGACGACAACTACGACGCGCAACGACAACTACGACGCGCAACGACAACTACTACGAGCGACGGCAACTACGACGCGAGACAACTACTACAAGCAACGACAACTACGACGCGAGACAGCAACTACTCCGAGCGACGACAACTACGACGCGAGACAACTACTACTACGAGCGACGGCAACTACGACGCGAGACGACAACTACTACAAGCGACAACTACGACGCGAGACGACAACTACTACGAGCGACGACAACTACGACGCAAGACAACTACTACTACAAGCGACAACTGCGACGCGAGACCACAACTACTACGAGCGACGACAACTGCGACGCAAGACAACTACTACTACAAGCGACAACTACGACGCGAGACGACAACTACTACGAGCGACGACAACTACGACGCGAGACGACAACTACTACAAGCGACAACTACGACGCGCGACGACAACTACTACAACGCGCAACGACAACTACGACGCGCAACGACAACTACTACGACGTGCAACGATAACTACGACGCGCAACGACAACTACGACAGGGAACGACAACTACGACGCGAGACAACTACTACAAGCAACGACAACTACGACGCGAGACAACAACTACTCCGAGCGACGACAGCTACACCGAGCGATGACAGCAACGACACGAGGCGACACCTACGATGCGAGATGACAGCAACAACACGAGGCAACAGCTACGATGCGAGATGACAGCAACGACGCGAGACGACAGCTACGACACGAGAAAATGAGACAAAGATGTCAATGTCAATGATAATGAAAGGAGGAGAAGACAATGAAAGGAGACTATGACAAAGACAACAGAAGGAGACAAAGAAAAAGACAACGATGATGAAGATGATGAAGGGAAAAGAAGAAAGGAGATGACGACAAAGTCGAAGCTGATGAAAGGAGAAGACGATGGAGACTGACTCAGACGATGATGATGTTGAAAGAAGACAACAAAGACAATGATAGAAGATGGCAAAGATGACGATGACAAAGATGTTGAGAGGAGATGAAGGTGAGGATGTAGACGATGATGGAGATGATGAAGACAGTAAGGAAGACAACGACAAAGACGACAAAGATGTCAAAGATGTCGAAGACAATGATGACTATGAAAGGAGAAGTCGAAAAAAGTGGAGCTGGTGGATGGCACCGTGGGATACTTGCCAAAGTATGGCACCCAGCAATGACAAAAGCATCCTTCTGGCATTCCCAAACTTGCTTCACTGTGCTTCTTGGCCAGTAACACATGGAAAACGCTCTCTTGAAAGTGCCTGCCGTGGTCCAGTATTGCCTGCAGGCAGAGGGGAAACGCTGCAGCTCCTTCCTGAGGGTGAAACAAGTCCAGAGCCCTTTCAAGCACTTGCAGGCTGTTTTGCACAAGCAAGAACTCCTGGAGAAATGGAGCCAAGGGAAGAGCAGAGTTTGCTCTTGCTGTGAACCTGCCATGGGCAAGAGAGCCCGAGAGAGGCAGGGCCTGACCGGCACCTTGGAGGTGCCAGAGCAGCAGGCAAGGACCTAACCAAAAGGGCCCAGAGGAGCCCTGACTAGGGGCTCTGCTCAGTGCTACAGAGGACAAGAAGACAGCCTCCCTTGGAGCTGGATCTGGCAGCCCAGAGACATTCCTCCCCCCGGATGCGGGGCACGAGGGCCACCTTCGTGGAGCATGAGCAGCAGGCCCCAAGCAACAAGGGCCCAAAGAAGCCCTGGCAAGGGGCTGTGCTCAAAGCCGTGGAGGAGGCAAAAAACCCCCCGGGGACACTTGCTAGCGCACCGGGGGGGGAAAAAAAGCCTTCCTCCCCCCAGCTGCAGGGCACGAGGTGCCACCTTCGTGGTGCACTGGCAGCAGCAGGCAGTGAGCCAGCCCAGATGGGCCGGAAGGGCCCTGACAAGGAAGGGGTCCTGCTCAGTGCTGCAGAGGAAGGCAAAAAACCCCCGGGGACCAGTGCCAATCCACCCCGGGGGAAAATTCCTTCCTGACCCCAGCAGCAGAGCTGGCGATCGGCTAGTCCCTGAGCATGTGAGCAAGACCGGCTCCCTCCGCCCACCAGCTGGTCACGCCTCCCAGGAGATGCCCTAACCCTCTTCTCCCTCAGCCTGGAGCCATCTCAGGAGCTGCCCTGAGTGGCCAGATGTCCCCAGCCTGAATGACCTTGGGGGGCAAGAATCCCTGTCACCCCCATGATGCCTGGTGGGACACCAGCAGGTAATGGAAAGCACCAGGACCCCTGCAACTTCTCTCCATTCCATTTCTTACAGCCGCACTGCTGCCCCTGGCTCCAAGGCAGGTGAGGATGGCGAGCTCTGCAGTGCTTCTCCAGAAGATGTTCCCTTGCTCTGGCCATGGCTCTCCACCAAAGGAATCCTGAGAGCCTTGAGAACCTCCAGGATCCTCTGGGGCATCTTCTTCAAGCTCTGGGAGAGCTCTGCCTGGGACAGGGCAGGCTGCTTCCTTTTATACTGCCCCTGGGCATTGTGACTTCAGCGTTGCCAAGTAGCAGCACTGTGACATGGGGGTGATGGGACACACCCCCTCAAGCCCCGCCCACCAAAGCCCCGCCCACCAAAGCCCCGCCCACAAAAGCCCTGCCCATCAAAGCCCTGCCCATCAAAGCCCTGCCTTCCGCCCCTGAGGGCCTCCCCATTCCTTGCCAATGTGCCAAGGCTCCTTTGCACTTTTTACAGGGACGTCTTCCTGGGAGGTGTCCTGAATTGTCTTCTCTTCTTGAGCATATATTCCCTTGCACTCCACGAGCGCTTTTCCTCCTTCGGCCTTCATTCTCCATGCCTTTCTGGAAAGCTGTGGCAGCCCTCTCAGCCTCTGTCTTGCTCCTTCCAGTCTGGAGGCCTGCCATGGCCCTAATCAAGAGCTTAGTCTTTCTCTGCCTTCATCCCACAATGTGGGAATCTGCCTTTATTGAACCCAAGGAATGCCAGGCAGCCACAGCAGTACAGGGGAGTGCGCACCAGGGCTTTGCACGCTGCTTGTCTTTCCCTCCTGACACACCAGAATCACGGAATCACAGGGGTCGGAAGGGACCTCGAGAGATCATCGGGTCCAACCCCCCTGCCAAAGCAGCTCCCTAGCTCATACTGCACAGGCAGCCGTCCAGACGGGTCTTGAATATCTCCAGAGATGGAGACTCCACAACCTCCCTGGGCAGCCTGTTCCAGTGCTCTGTCACCGTCACTGCGTAAAAGATCTTCCGCATGTTGGTGCGGAACTTCCTGTGCTCCAACTTGCAGCCATGCTTCTGCCTGTATCGCAACGGTGGCACAGCGTCTCCCTGTTACCTACTCACGCCTCCAGGGATATTTGTCTACTCCAGTGTTTCCAAACAGCAGCAGAAGATCGTGGCGCTCCACCTCATGTCATGGTACCGCTTTCTCTCCTGCTGCCGGGAATATCTCTTCTGTCAGAGCTTCAGCTGCCAGGGAGGAAGGGGGCTGTAGAAGGATACCGTGAGGCAGAGCGTTTTCTGCCTCGGGGATGCTAGGACATCCAGGAGATGCGGACAAGGAGGCCTGCGTTTCTTGCGCGATGCTTTTTCTGCAGCCCCAATTCAAAAGACCCACCATGAACGTCACTCCTTCCTACATCTGATGACAGCAACGCAGGAAGGGTGGGGCCTGAGAGAGGTGTGTCAAGGGGGCTTTTGCCCACCAGTAGCCCTCCGGAGTCCAGCTCCACACAGTCACGACCAGCGGATCCAGCTTTGAACATGAAAGCCTGGTGGCTTTCAAAGCAGCTCTCTGCCTCCTAGGGCAGAAGATAGCCACAGCTAGCACTAACCCAGCTCCCAGTTTGGAGGTTTCCTTGGAGAAAGTGACAGATGAGCCCAGGTGCTGCCAAAGCTCCAAGAGACAGGACACCGGCGGGTCAGCACCAAGCAGTTCACGGCGCTGCTGCCTGTGGAGACACACTGCGCTCTCCGGGACTGTGAGGAACAGTTACCGAATGGAGTTCTGCAGGCATTTAGTCAAGGGGAAAGCTGCTGCTGTTGCTGCTGCTGCTGCTGGGAAGTCTGGTACGGGTCAGGAGCTGGCTGGCCAGGTGGCCATCCGACACTAAAAGGCCACTGCCTCTCTTTGAGAGGCACCCAGAGCCTGTACGAGAGCTGCCGAGAAGGACTTCATGAAGCCTTTGCTTTTTATGTGCCCACCAGACTCCACCTGAGAACGTGGGCGTGATGACATTACTGAGGACGGCGTTCAGATCCAAAGGAACTTCCTTGTTTCAATCCATGAAATTAGGAAAAGCAACCTTCTGGCACACGTGTGCTGGTTACTTTGCAAAACCGGAGCAAGGAGTGCAGAAAGCTAAAGAACCCCCCGTGCTAAAGCACAGAAGCCTGAGCACAGCAGTATTCCGTGAGAGGGAAGGTCCATCCAGCCCAACACTCTTGTCTCCGCAGCCGACAGCCATCAATGTCTACAGGAGACCATCTGAGCAGTGCAGGTCTCCTTGTGTCAGGCTGCTGCTGGGCTCGTGGGCCTCACTGGCTAGGACCGGCCTCTCCTCCCCTGGGGCTCCTGCTCCCACCATCTCCTGCCCAGCGCCCCGGGGATGTTTCTCCGCTCAGCCTGGGGCCTTCTGGCCCTGCCCAAGCCCTGGTGGAGCTCAGTGCTACAGAGGCAGGCCAAAGACCCCAAGGCACAGCTTGTAGCGTGCCAGGGGGGAAAAAAGCCTTCCTCCCCGCAGCTGCAGGGCACGAGGCGCCACCTTCGTGGCCCCAAGTCACCCAACCGCGAGACTCTTATTTCCCTGAAAACCATGGGGTTCTTCAGATCCAAACCCACTTCCGAGGACACAAAGGACACAAAGGACACAAGTGGAATCACGATTTTGTTTTATTTTTCTGAGTCTTTTCAGAGCCCGTGCTCACTGTCATGAAGACAGGAGCAGGCTGATGCAGTCTTCAGCTGTGAAAAAAACATCCCTTGCAGCCTGGCAAAGGCAAGTCCCAGCGCTGCAGAGAGCAGCAGCCAGAACACAGGCCGAGCTGTCCCGCTTTCTTCCAGAACGAGAACGTGAAGTAGGAGGGTTGCAACGGACCACACAAAAAAACAAATAGAAGAGGACAGCAAGAGGTGTGTGGTATCACAGGCTATTTTCCAAAGTACGGCACCCAGCGATGACAAAAGCATCCTTCTGGCATTCCCAAACTTGCTCCGCTCTGCTTCTTGTCCAGTGAGACATGAAAAACGTGTGATGAAAAGATGAGGATGATGAAGATGACAAAAGTGTAGATACTGACAAAGGTGATGATGACGAAGATGATGAAAAGAGAAGACAAGGACGAAGCTCACGACGATGCTGAAAAGAGAAAATGACAAAGAGAAAAGGAGAAGACGCAGAAGGAGAAGACAATGACGACAAAGGTGATGAAATGAGGAGGAGACAACGAAGATGAAGACAAAAGGAGAAGACAAAGATGACAAAACCAACACAGACGATGACAAAGACGGAGAATAGAGTGACAAAGGCAATGATGAAGGGGATGAAAAGAGGAGGATGATGAAGATGACAAAAGTGAAAGAAGACAATGGAGACGACAACAAAGACGAGGAAAAAGGCAGTGAAAGAAGAAAATGATGAAGAAATAAAATGGCGACGCAGATGCAGATGACTCCTGAAAGACAACAGATGACGACGACGGCAGAAGACGATGACTCCTGAAAGACAACAGATGACGACGACGGCAGAAGACGAGGACTCCTGAAAGACAACAGATGACGACGACGGCAGAAGACGAGGACTCCTGAAAGACAACAGATGACGACGACGGCAGAAGACGAGGACTCCTGAAAATCAACAGATGACGACGACGGCAGAAGACGAGGACTCCTGAAAGACAACAGATGACGACGACGGCAGAAGACGAGGACTCCTGAAAGACAACAGATGACGACGACGGCAGAAGACGATGACTCCTGAAAGTCAACAGATGACGACGACGGCAGAAGACGAGGACTCCTGAAAGAAAACAGATGACAACGACGCCAGACGACCACTACGACAAGTAACAACTACAACATCATGAGACGACAACTACAACAATATGAGACGACAACTACAACAACATGAGACGACAACTACTACAACATGAGACGAGAACTACTACGAGCCGACAACTACTACGAGCGACAGCTACGTTGCGCGACGGCTACGACACGCGACAGCTACGACGCACGACGACAGCTACTTCAAACGCCAACTACTACGACGCGAGACAGCAAATACAACGGGAGACAACTACTACTACAAGACGACAACTACTACGACTGACAGATATGACCCGCGACAACGACGCGCGACAACTACGACGCGCGACGACAACTACGACGCGCAACGACAACTACGACGCGCAACGACAACTACGACGCGCAACGACAACTACTACAAGCAACGACAACTACGACGCGAGACAACTACTACAAGCAACGACAACTACGACGCGAGACAACAACTACTACGACGCGCAACGACAACTACGACGCGAGACAACTACTACTACGAGCGACGACAACTACGACGCGAGACGACAACTACTACGAGCGACGGCAACTACGACGCGAGACAACTACTACTATGAGCGACGACAACTACGACGCGAGACGACAACTACTACAAGCGACAACTACGACGCGCGACGACAACTACTACGACGCGCAACGACAACTACGACGCGCAACGACAACTACTACGACGCGCAACGACAACTACGACGCGCAACGACAACTACGACGCGCAACGACAACTACTACAAGCAACGACAACTACGACGCGAGACAACTACTACAAGCAACGACAACTACGACGCGAGACAACAACTACTCCGAGCGACGACAACTACGACGCGAGACAACTACTACTACGAGCAACGACAACTACGACGCGAGACGACAACTACTACGAGCGACGGCAACTACGACGCGAGACAACTACTACTACGAGCAACGACAACTACGACGCGAGACGACAACTACTACGAGCGACGGCAACTACGACGCGAGACAACAACTACTACAAGCGACAACTACGACACGAGACGACAACTACTACGAGCAACGGCAACTACGACGCAAGACAACAACTACTACAAGCGACAACTACGACGCGAGACGACAACTACTACGAGCGACGACAACTACGACGCGAGACGACAACTACTACAAGCGACAACTACGACGCGCGACGACAACTACTACGACGCGCAACGACAACTACTACGACGTGCAACGACAACTACGACGCGCAACGACAACTACGACGCGGAACGACAACTACGACGCGAGACAACTACTACAAGCAACGACAACTACGACACGAGACCACAACTACTCCGAATGACAACAGCTACTCCGAGCAATGACAGCTACTCCGAGCGACGACAGCTACACCGAGCGATGACAGCAACGACACGAGGCGACACCTACGATGCGAGATGACAGCAACAACACGAGGCGACAGCTACGATGCGAGATGACAGCAACGACGCGAGGCGACAGCTACGACACGAGAAAATGAGACAAAGATGTCAATGTCAATGATAATGAAAGGAGGAGAAGACAATGAAAGGAGACTATGACAAAGACAACAGAAGGAGACAAAGAAAAAGACAACGATGATGAAGATGATGAAGGGAAAAGAAGAAAGGAGATGACGACAAAGTCGAAGCTGATGAAAGGAGAAGACGATGGAGACTGACTCAGACGATGATGATGTTGAAAGAAGACAACAAAGACAATGATAGAAGATGGCAAAGATGACGATGACAAAGATGTTGAGAGGAGATGAAGGTGATGATGTAGACGATGATGGAGATGATGAAGACAGTAAGGAAGACAACGACAAAGACGACAAAGATGTCAAAGATGTCGAAGACAATGATGACTATGAAAGGAGAAGTCGAAAAAAGTGGAGCTGGTGGATGGCACCGTGGGATACTTGCCAAAGTATGGCACCCAGCAATGACAAAAGCATCCTTCTGGCATTCCCAAACTTGCTTCACTGTGCTTCTTGGCCAGTAACACATGGAAAACGCTCTCTTGAAAGTGCCTGCCGTGGTCCAGTATTGCCTGCAGGCAGAGGGGAAACGCTGCAGCTCCTTCCTGAGGGTGAAACAAGTCCAGAGCCCTTTCAAGCACTTGCAGGCTGTTTTGCACAAGCAAGAACTCCTGGAGAAATGGAGCCAAGGGAAGAGCAGAGTTTGCTCTTGCTGTGAACCTGCCATGGGCAAGAGAGCCCGAGAGAGGCAGGGCCTGACCGGCACCTTGGAGGTGCCAGAGCAGCAGGCAAGGACCTAACCAAAAGGGCCCAGAGGAGCCCTGACTAGGGGCTCTGCTCAGTGCTACAGAGGACAAGAAGACAGCCTCCCTTGGAGCTGGATCTGGCAGCCCAGAGACATTCCTCCCCCCGGATGCGGGGCACGAGGGCCACCTTCGTGGAGCATGAGCAGCAGGCCCCAAGCAACAAGGGCCCAAAGAAGCCCTGGCAAGGGGCTGTGCTCAAAGCCGTGGAGGAGGCAAAAAACCCCCCGGGGACACTTGCTAGCGCACCGGGGGGGGAAAAAAAGCCTTCCTCCCCCCAGCTGCAGGGCACGAGGTGCCACCTTCGTGGTGCACTGGCAGCAGCAGGCAGTGAGCCAGCCCAGATGGGCCGGAAGGGCCCTGACAAGGAAGGGGTCCTGCTCAGTGCTGCAGAGGAAGGCAAAAAACCCCCGGGGACCAGTGCCAATCCACCCCGGGGGAAAATTCCTTCCTGACCCCAGCAGCAGAGCTGGCGATCGGCTAGTCCCTGAGCATGTGAGCAAGACCGGCTCCCTCCGCCCACCAGCTGGTCACGCCTCCCAGGAGATGCCCTAACCCTCTTCTCCCTCAGCCTGGAGCCATCTCAGGAGCTGCCCTGAGTGGCCAGATGTCCCCAGCCTGAATGACCTTGGGGGGCAAGAATCCCTGTCACCCCCATGATGCCTGGTGGGACACCAGCAGGTAATGGAAAGCACCAGGACCCCTGCAACTTCTCTCCATTCCATTTCTTACAGCCGCACTGCTGCCCCTGGCTCCAAGGCAGGTGAGGATGGCGAGCTCTGCAGTGCTTCTCCAGAAGATGTTCCCTTGCTCTGGCCATGGCTCTCCACCAAAGGAATCCTGAGAGCCTTGAGAACCTCCAGGATCCTCTGGGGCATCTTCTTCAAGCTCTGGGAGAGCTCTGCCTGGGACAGGGCAGGCTGCTTCCTTTTATACTGCCCCTGGGCATTGTGACTTCAGCGTTGCCAAGTAGCAGCACTGTGACATGGGGGTGATGGGACACACCCCCTCAAGCCCCGCCCACCAAAGCCCCGCCCACCAAAGCCCCGCCCACCAAAGCCCTGCCCATCAAAGCCCTGCCCATCAAAGCCCTGCCTTCCGCCCCTGAGGGCCTCCCCATTCCTTGCCAATGTGCCAAGGCTCCTTTGCACTTTTTACAGGGACGTCTTCCTGGGAGGTGTCCTGAATTGTCTTCTCTTCTTGAGCATATATTCCCTTGCACTCCACGAGCGCTTTTCCTCCTTCGGCCTTCATTCTCCATGCCTTTCTGGAAAGCTGTGGCAGCCCTCTCAGCCTCTGTCTTGCTCCTTCCAGTCTGGAGGCCTGCCATGGCCCTAATCAAGAGCTTAGTCTTTCTCTGCCTTCATCCCACAATGTGGGAATCTGCCTTTATTGAACCCAAGGAATGCCAGGCAGCCACAGCAGTACAGGGGAGTGCGCACCAGGGCTTTGCACGCTGCTTGTCTTTCCCTCCTGACACACCAGAATCACGGAATCACAGGGGTCGGAAGGGACCTCGAGAGATCATCGGGTCCAACCCCCCTGCCAAAGCAGCTCCCTAGCTCATACTGCACAGGCAGCCGTCCAGACGGGTCTTGAATATCTCCAGAGATGGAGACTCCACAACCTCCCTGGGCAGCCTGTTCCAGTGCTCTGTCACCGTCACTGCGTAAAAGATCTTCCGCATGTTGGTGCGGAACTTCCTGTGCTCCAACTTGCAGCCATGCTTCTGCCTGTATCGCAACGGTGGCACAGCGTCTCCCTGTTACCTACTCACGCCTCCAGGGATATTTGTCTACTCCAGTGTTTCCAAACAGCAGCAGAAGATCGTGGCGCTCCACCTCATGTCATGGTACCGCTTTCTCTCCTGCTGCCGGGAATATCTCTTCTGTCAGAGCTTCAGCTGCCAGGGAGGAAGGGGGCTGTAGAAGGATACCGTGAGGCAGAGCGTTTTCTGCCTCGGGGATGCTAGGACATCCAGGAGATGCGGACAAGGAGGCCTGCGTTTCTTGCGCGATGCTTTTTCTGCAGCCCCAATTCAAAAGACCCACCATGAACGTCACTCCTTCCTACATCTGATGACAGCAACGCAGGAAGGGTGGGGCCTGAGAGAGGTGTGTCAAGGGGGCTTTTGCCCACCAGTAGCCCTCCGGAGTCCAGCTCCACACAGTCACGACCAGCGGATCCAGCTTTGAACATGAAAGCCTGGTGGCTTTCAAAGCAGCTCTCTGCCTCCTAGGGCAGAAGATAGCCACAGCTAGCACTAACCCAGCTCCCAGTTTGGAGGTTTCCTTGGAGAAAGTGACAGATGAGCCCAGGTGCTGCCAAAGCTCCAAGAGACAGGACACCGGCGGGTCAGCACCAAGCAGTTCACGGCGCTGCTGCCTGTGGAGACACACTGCGCTCTCCGGGACTGTGAGGAACAGTTACCGAATGGAGTTCTGCAGGCATTTAGTCAAGGGGAAAGCTGCTGCTGTTGCTGCTGCTGCTGCTGGGAAGTCTGGTACGGGTCAGGAGCTGGCTGGCCAGGTGGCCATCCGACACTAAAAGGCCACTGCCTCTCTTTGAGAGGCACCCAGAGCCTGTACGAGAGCTGCCGAGAAGGACTTCATGAAGCCTTTGCTTTTTATGTGCCCACCAGACTCCACCTGAGAACGTGGGCGTGATGACATTACTGAGGACGGCGTTCAGATCCAAAGGAACTTCCTTGTTTCAATCCATGAAATTAGGAAAAGCAACCTTCTGGCACACGTGTGCTGGTTACTTTGCAAAACCGGAGCAAGGAGTGCAGAAAGCTAAAGAACCCCCCGTGCTAAAGCACAGAAGCCTGAGCACAGCAGTATTCCGTGAGAGGGAAGGTCCATCCAGCCCAACACTCTTGTCTCCGCAGCCGACAGCCATCAATGTCTACAGGAGAGCATCTGAGCAGTGCAGGTCTCCTTGTGTCAGGCTGCTGCTGGGCTCGTGGGCCTCACTGGCTAGGACCGGCCTCTCCTCCCCTGGGGCTCCTGCTCCCACCATCTCCTGCCCAGCGCCCCGGGGATGTTTCTCCGCTCAGCCTGGGGCCTTCTGGCCCTGCCCAAGCCCTGGTGGAGCTCAGTGCTACAGAGGCAGGCCAAAGACCCCAAGGCACAGCTTGTAGCGTGCCAGGGGGGAAAAAAGCCTTCCTCCCCGCAGCTGCAGGGCACGAGGCGCCACCTTCGTGGCCCCAAGTCACCCAACCGCGAGACTCTTATTTCCCTGAAAACCATGGGGTTCTTCAGATCCAAACCCACTTCCGAGGACACAAAGGACACAAAGGACACAAGTGGAATCACGATTTTGTTTTATTTTTCTGAGTCTTTTCAGAGCCCGTGCTCACTGTCATGAAGACAGGAGCAGGCTGATGCAGTCTTCAGCTGTGAAAAAAACATCCCTTGCAGCCTGGCAAAGGCAAGTCCCAGCGCTGCAGAGAGCAGCAGCCAGAACACAGGCCGAGCTGTCCCGCTTTCTTCCAGAACGAGAACGTGAAGTAGGAGGGTTGCAACGGACCACACAAAAAAACAAATAGAAGAGGACAGCAAGAGGTGTGTGGTATCACAGGCTATTTTCCAAAGTACGGCACCCAGCGATGACAAAAGCATCCTTCTGGCATTCCCAAACTTGCTCCGCTCTGCTTCTTGTCCAGTGAGACATGAAAAACGTGTGATGAAAAGATGAGGATGATGAAGATGACAAAAGTGTAGATACTGACAAAGGTGATGATGACGAAGATGATGAAAAGAGAAGACAAGGACGAAGCTCACGACGATGCTGAAAAGAGAAAATGACAAAGAGAAAAGGAGAAGACGCAGAAGGAGAAGACAATGACGACAAAGGTGATGAAATGAGGAGGAGACAACGAAGATGAAGACAAAAGGAGAAGACAAAGATGACAAAACCAACACAGACGATGACAAAGACGGAGAATAGAGTGACAAAGGCAATGATGAAGGGGATGAAAAGAGGAGGATGATGAAGATGACAAAAGTGAAAGAAGACAATGGAGACGACAACAAAGACGAGGAAAAAGGCAGTGAAAGAAGAAAATGATGAAGAAATAAAATGGCGACGCAGATGCAGATGACTCCTGAAAGACAACAGATGACGACGACGGCAGAAGACGATGACTCCTGAAAGACAACAGATGACGACGACGGCAGAAGACGAGGACTCCTGAAAGACAACAGATGACGACGACGGCAGAAGACGAGGACTCCTGAAAATCAACAGATGACGACGACGGCAGAAGACGAGGACTCCTGAAAGACAACAGATGACGACGACGGCAGAAGATGAGGACTCCTGAAAGACAACAGATGACGACGACGGCAGAAGACGATGACTCCTGAAAGAAAACAGATGACAACGACGCCAGACGACCACTACGACAAGTAACAACTACAACATCATGAGACGACAACTACAACAATATGAGACGACAACTACAACAACATGAGACGACAACTACTACAACATGAGACGAGAACTACTACGAGCCGACAACTACTACGAGCGACAGCTACGTTGCGCGACGGCTACGACACGCGACAGCTACGACGCACGACGACAGCTACTTCAAACGCCAACTACTACGACGCGAGACAGCAAATACAACGGGAGACAACTACTACTACAAGACGACAACTACTACGACTGACAGATATGACCCGCGACAACGACACGCGACAACTACGACGCGCGACGACAACTACGACGCGCAACGACAACTACGACGCGCAACGACAACTACGACGCGCAACGACAACTACTACAAGCAACGACAACTACGACGCGAGACAACTACTACAAGCAACGACAACTACGACGCGAGACAACAACTACTACGACGCGCAACGACAACTACGACGCGAGACAACTACTACTACGAGCGACGACAACTACGACGCGAGACGACAACTACTACGAGCGACGGCAACTACGACGCGAGACAACTACTACTATGAGCGACGACAACTACGACGCGAGACGACAACTACTACAAGCGACAACTACGACGCGCGACGACAACTACTACGACGCGCAACGACAACTACGACGCGCAACGACAACTACTACGACGCGCAACGACAACTACGACGCGCAACGACAACTACTACAAGCAACGACAACTACGACGCGAGACAACTACTACAAGCAACGACAACTACGACGCGAGACAACAACTACTCCGAGCGACGACAACTACGACGCGAGACAACTACTACTACGAGCAACGACAACTACGACGCGAGACGACAACTACTACGAGCGACGGCAACTACGACGCGAGACAACTACTACTACGAGCAACGACAACTACGACGCGAGACGACAACTACTACGAGCGACGGCAACTACGACGCGAGACAACAACTACTACAAGCGACAACTACGACACGAGACGACAACTACTACGAGCAACGGCAACTACGACGCAAGACAACAACTACTACAAGCGACAACTACGACGCGAGACGACAACTACTACGAGCGACGACAACTACGACGCGAGACGACAACTACTACAAGCGAGAACTACGACGCGCGACGACAACTACTACGACGCGCAACGACAACTACTACGACGTGCAACGACAACTACGACGCGCAACGACAACTACGACGCGGAACGACAACTACGACGCGAGACAACTACTACAAGCAACGACAACTACGACACGAGACCACAACTACTCCGAATGACAACAGCTACTCCGAGCAATGACAGCTACTCCGAGCGACGACAGCTACACCGAGCGATGACAGCAACGACACGAGGCGACACCTACGATGCGAGATGACAGCAACAACACGAGGCGACAGCTACGATGCGAGATGACAGCAACGACGCGAGGCGACAGCTACGACACGAGAAAATGAGACAAAGATGTCAATGTCAATGATAATGAAAGGAGGAGAAGACAATGAAAGGAGACTATGACAAAGACAACAGAAGGAGACAAAGAAAAAGACAACGATGATGAAGATGATGAAGGGAAAAGAAGAAAGGAGATGACGACAAAGTCGAAGCTGATGAAAGGAGAAGACGATGGAGACTGACTCAGACGATGATGATGTTGAAAGAAGACAACAAAGACAATGATAGAAGATGGCAAAGATGACGATGACAAAGATGTTGAGAGGAGATGAAGGTGATGATGTAGACGATGATGGAGATGATGAAGACAGTAAGGAAGACAACGACAAAGACGACAAAGATGTCAAAGATGTCGAAGACAATGATGACTATGAAAGGAGAAGTCGAAAAAAGTGGAGCTGGTGGATGGCACCGTGGGATACTTGCCAAAGTATGGCACCCAGCAATGACAAAAGCATCCTTCTGGCATTCCCAAACTTGCTTCACTGTGCTTCTTGGCCAGTAACACATGGAAAACGCTCTCTTGAAAGTGCCTGCCGTGGTCCAGTATTGCCTGCAGGCAGAGGGGAAACGCTGCAGCTCCTTCCTGAGGGTGAAACAAGTCCAGAGCCCTTTCAAGCACTTGCAGGCTGTTTTGCACAAGCAAGAACTCCTGGAGAAATGGAGCCAAGGGAAGAGCAGAGTTTGCTCTTGCTGTGAACCTGCCATGGGCAAGAGAGCCCGAGAGAGGCAGGGCCTGACCGGCACCTTGGAGGTGCCAGAGCAGCAGGCAAGGACCTAACCAAAAGGGCCCAGAGGAGCCCTGACTAGGGGCTCTGCTCAGTGCTACAGAGGACAAGAAGACAGCCTCCCTTGGAGCTGGATCTGGCAGCCCAGAGACATTCCTCCCCCCGGATGCGGGGCACGAGGGCCACCTTCGTGGAGCATGAGCAGCAGGCCCCAAGCAACAAGGGCCCAAAGAAGCCCTGGCAAGGGGCTGTGCTCAAAGCCGTGGAGGAGGCAAAAAACCCCCCGGGGACACTTGCTAGCGCACCGGGGGGGGAAAAAAAGCCTTCCTCCCCCCAGCTGCAGGGCACGAGGTGCCACCTTCGTGGTGCACTGGCAGCAGCAGGCAGTGAGCCAGCCCAGATGGGCCGGAAGGGCCCTGACAAGGAAGGGGTCCTGCTCAGTGCTGCAGAGGAAGGCAAAAAACCCCCGGGGACCAGTGCCAATCCACCCCGGGGGAAAATTCCTTCCTGACCCCAGCAGCAGAGCTGGCGATCGGCTAGTCCCTGAGCATGTGAGCAAGACCGGCTCCCTCCGCCCACCAGCTGGTCACGCCTCCCAGGAGATGCCCTAACCCTCTTCTCCCTCAGCCTGGAGCCATCTCAGGAGCTGCCCTGAGTGGCCAGATGTCCCCAGCCTGAATGACCTTGGGGGGCAAGAATCCCTGTCACCCCCATGATGCCTGGTGGGACACCAGCAGGTAATGGAAAGCACCAGGACCCCTGCAACTTCTCTCCATTCCATTTCTTACAGCCGCACTGCTGCCCCTGGCTCCAAGGCAGGTGAGGATGGCGAGCTCTGCAGTGCTTCTCCAGAAGATGTTCCCTTGCTCTGGCCATGGCTCTCCACCAAAGGAATCCTGAGAGCCTTGAGAACCTCCAGGATCCTCTGGGGCATCTTCTTCAAGCTCTGGGAGAGCTCTGCCTGGGACAGGGCAGGCTGCTTCCTTTTATACTGCCCCTGGGCATTGTGACTTCAGCGTTGCCAAGTAGCAGCACTGTGACATGGGGGTGATGGGACACACCCCCTCAAGCCCCGCCCACCAAAGCCCCGCCCACCAAAGCCCCGCCCACAAAAGCCCTGCCCATCAAAGCCCTGCCCATCAAAGCCCTGCCTTCCGCCCCTGAGGGCCTCCCCATTCCTTGCCAATGTGCCAAGGCTCCTTTGCACTTTTTACAGGGACGTCTTCCTGGGAGGTGTCCTGAATTGTCTTCTCTTCTTGAGCATATATTCCCTTGCACTCCACGAGCGCTTTTCCTCCTTCGGCCTTCATTCTCCATGCCTTTCTGGAAAGCTGTGGCAGCCCTCTCAGCCTCTGTCTTGCTCCTTCCAGTCTGGAGGCCTGCCATGGCCCTAATCAAGAGCTTAGTCTTTCTCTGCCTTCATCCCACAATGTGGGAATCTGCCTTTATTGAACCCAAGGAATGCCAGGCAGCCACAGCAGTACAGGGGAGTGCGCACCAGGGCTTTGCACGCTGCTTGTCTTTCCCTCCTGACACACCAGAATCACGGAATCACAGGGGTCGGAAGGGACCTCGAGAGATCATCGGGTCCAACCCCCCTGCCAAAGCAGCTCCCTAGCTCATACTGCACAGGCAGCCGTCCAGACGGGTCTTGAATATCTCCAGAGATGGAGACTCCACAACCTCCCTGGGCAGCCTGTTCCAGTGCTCTGTCACCGTCACTGCGTAAAAGATCTTCCGCATGTTGGTGCGGAACTTCCTGTGCTCCAACTTGCAGCCATGCTTCTGCCTGTATCGCAACGGTGGCACAGCGTCTCCCTGTTACCTACTCACGCCTCCAGGGATATTTGTCTACTCCAGTGTTTCCAAACAGCAGCAGAAGATCGTGGCGCTCCACCTCATGTCATGGTACCGCTTTCTCTCCTGCTGCCGGGAATATCTCTTCTGTCAGAGCTTCAGCTGCCAGGGAGGAAGGGGGCTGTAGAAGGATACCGTGAGGCAGAGCGTTTTCTGCCTCGGGGATGCTAGGACATCCAGGAGATGCGGACAAGGAGGCCTGCGTTTCTTGCGCGATGCTTTTTCTGCAGCCCCAATTCAAAAGACCCACCATGAACGTCACTCCTTCCTACATCTGATGACAGCAACGCAGGAAGGGTGGGGCCTGAGAGAGGTGTGTCAAGGGGGCTTTTGCCCACCAGTAGCCCTCCGGAGTCCAGCTCCACACAGTCACGACCAGCGGATCCAGCTTTGAACATGAAAGCCTGGTGGCTTTCAAAGCAGCTCTCTGCCTCCTAGGGCAGAAGATAGCCACAGCTAGCACTAACCCAGCTCCCAGTTTGGAGGTTTCCTTGGAGAAAGTGACAGATGAGCCCAGGTGCTGCCAAAGCTCCAAGAGACAGGACACCGGCGGGTCAGCACCAAGCAGTTCACGGCGCTGCTGCCTGTGGAGACACACTGCGCTCTCCGGGACTGTGAGGAACAGTTACCGAATGGAGTTCTGCAGGCATTTAGTCAAGGGGAAAGCTGCTGCTGTTGCTGCTGCTGCTGCTGGGAAGTCTGGTACGGGTCAGGAGCTGGCTGGCCAGGTGGCCATCCGACACTAAAAGGCCACTGCCTCTCTTTGAGAGGCACCCAGAGCCTGTACGAGAGCTGCCGAGAAGGACTTCATGAAGCCTTTGCTTTTTATGTGCCCACCAGACTCCACCTGAGAACGTGGGCGTGATGACATTACTGAGGACGGCGTTCAGATCCAAAGGAACTTCCTTGTTTCAATCCATGAAATTAGGAAAAGCAACCTTCTGGCACACGTGTGCTGGTTACTTTGCAAAACCGGAGCAAGGAGTGCAGAAAGCTAAAGAACCCCCCGTGCTAAAGCACAGAAGCCTGAGCACAGCAGTATTCCGTGAGAGGGAAGGTCCATCCAGCCCAACACTCTTGTCTCCGCAGCCGACAGCCATCAATGTCTACAGGAGAGCATCTGAGCAGTGCAGGTCTCCTTGTGTCAGGCTGCTGCTGGGCTCGTGGGCCTCACTGGCTAGGACCGGCCTCTCCTCCCCTGGGGCTCCTGCTCCCACCATCTCCTGCCCAGCGCCCCGGGGATGTTTCTCCGCTCAGCCTGGGGCCTTCTGGCCCTGCCCAAGCCCTGGTGGAGCTCAGTGCTACAGAGGCAGGCCAAAGACCCCAAGGCACAGCTTGTAGCGTGCCAGGGGGGAAAAAAGCCTTCCTCCCCGCAGCTGCAGGGCACGAGGCGCCACCTTCGTGGCCCCAAGTCACCCAACCGCGAGACTCTTATTTCCCTGAAAACCATGGGGTTCTTCAGATCCAAACCCACTTCCGAGGACACAAAGGACACAAAGGACACAAGTGGAATCACGATTTTGTTTTATTTTTCTGAGTCTTTTCAGAGCCCGTGCTCACTGTCATGAAGACAGGAGCAGGCTGATGCAGTCTTCAGCTGTGAAAAAAACATCCCTTGCAGCCTGGCAAAGGCAAGTCCCAGCGCTGCAGAGAGCAGCAGCCAGAACACAGGCCGAGCTGTCCCGCTTTCTTCCAGAACGAGAACGTGAAGTAGGAGGGTTGCAACGGACCACACAAAAAAACAAATAGAAGAGGACAGCAAGAGGTGTGTGGTATCACAGGCTATTTTCCAAAGTACGGCACCCAGCGATGACAAAAGCATCCTTCTGGCATTCCCAAACTTGCTCCGCTCTGCTTCTTGTCCAGTGAGACATGAAAAACGTGTGATGAAAAGATGAGGATGATGAAGATGACAAAAGTGTAGATACTGACAAAGGTGATGATGACGAAGATGATGAAAAGAGAAGACAAGGACGAAGCTCACGACGATGCTGAAAAGAGAAAATGACAAAGAGAAAAGGAGAAGACGCAGAAGGAGAAGACAATGACGACAAAGGTGATGAAATGAGGAGGAGACAACGAAGATGAAGACAAAAGGAGAAGACAAAGATGACAAAACCAACAGACGATGACAAAGACGGAGAATAGAGTGACAAAGGCAATGATGAAGGGGATGAAAAGAGGAGGATGATGAAGATGACAAAAGTGAAAGAAGACAATGGAGACGACAACAAAGACGAGGAAAAAGGCAGTGAAAGAAGAAAATGATGAAGAAATAAAATGGCGACGCAGATGCAGATGACTCCTGAAAGACAACAGATGACGACGACGGCAGAAGACGAGGACTCCTGAAAGACAACAGATGACGACGACGGCAGAAGACGAGGACTCCTGAAAGACAACAGATGACGACGACGGCAGAAGATGAGGACTCCTGAAAATCAACAGATGACGACGACGGCAGAAGACGAGGACTCCTGAAAGACAACAGATGACGACGACGGCAGAAGACGAGGACTCCTGAAAGACAACAGATGACGACGACGGCAGAAGACGAGGACTCCTGAAAGACAACAGATGACGACGACGGCAGAAGACGAGGACTCCTGAAAGACAACAGATGACGACGACGGCAGAAGACGAGGACTCCTGAAAGACAACAGATGACGACGACGGCAGAAGACGAGGACTCCTGAAAGAAAACAGATGACAACGACGCCAGACGACCACTACGACAAGTAACAACTACAACATCATGAGACGACAACTACAACAATATGAGACGACAACTACAACAACATGAGACGACAACTACTACAACATGAGACGAGAACTACTACGAGCCGACAACTACTACGAGCGACAGCTACGTTGCGCGACGGCTACGACACGCGACAGCTACGACGCACGACGACAGCTACTTCAAACGCCAACTACTACGACGCGAGACAGCAAATACAACGGGAGACAACAACTACTACAAGACGACAACTACTACGACTGACAGATATGACCCGCGACAACTACGACGCGCGACGACAACTACGACGCGCAACGACAACTACGACGCGCAACGACAACTACGACGCGCAACGACAACTACGACGCGCAACGACAACTACGACGCGCAACGACAACTACGACGCGAGACAACTACTACTACGAGCGACGACAACTACGACGCGAGACGACAACTACTACGAGCGACGGCAACTACGACGCGAGACAACTACTACTACGAGCAACGACAACGACGCGAGACGACAACTACTACAAGCGACAACTACGACGCGAGACGACAACTACTACGAGCGACGACAACTACGACGCAAGACAACTACTACTACAAGCGACAACTGCAACGCGAGACGACAACTACTACGAGCGACGACAACTACGACGCAAGACAACTACTACTACAAGCAACAACTACGACGCGAGACGACAACTACTACGAGCGACGACAACTACGACGCGCGACGACAACTACTACAAGCGACAACTACGACGCGCGACGACAACTACTACAAGCGACAACTACGACGCGCGACGACAACTACTACGACGCGCAACGACAACTACGACACGCAACGACAACTACTACGACGCGCAACGACAACTACGACGCGCAACGACAACTACGACGCGCAACGACAACTACGACGCGCAACGACAACTACAACGCGAGACAACTACTACAAGCAACGACAACTACGACACGAGACAACTACTACAAGCAATGACAACTACGACGCGAGACAACAACTACTCCGAGTGACAACTGCTACTCCGAGCAATGACAGCTACTCCGAGCGACGACAGCTACACCGAGCGACGACAGCAACGACACGAGGCGACAGCTACGATGCGAGATGACAGCAACAACACGAGGCGACAGCTACGATGCGAGATGACAGCAACGACGCGAGACGACAGCTACGACACGAGAAAATGAGACAAAGATGTCAATGTCAATGATAATGAAGGGAGGAGAAGACAATGAAAGGAGACTATGACAAAGACAACAGAAGGAGACAAAGAAAAAGACAACGATGATGAAGATGATGAAGGGAAAAGAAGAAAGGAGATGACGACAAAGTCGAAGCTGATGAAAGGAGAAGATGATGGAGACTGACTCAGACGATGATGATGTTGAAAGAAGACAACAAAGACAATGATAGAAGATGGCAAAGATGACGATGACAAAGATGTTGAGAGGAGATGAAGGTGATGATGTAGACGATGATGGAGATGATGAAGACAGTAAGGAAGACAACGACAAAGACGACAAAGATGTCAAAGATGTCGAAGACAATGATGACTATGAAAGGAGAAGTCGAAAAAAGTGGAGCTGGTGGATGGCACCGTGGGATACTTGCCAAAGTATGGCACCCAGCAATGACAAAAGCATCCTTCTGGCATTCCCAAACTTGCTTCACTGTGCTTCTTGGCCAGTAACACATGGAAAACGCTCTCTTGAAAGTGCCTGCCGTGGTCCAGTATTGCCTGCAGGCAGAGGGGAAACGCTGCAGCTCCTTCCTGAGGGTGAAACAAGTCCAGAGCCCTTTCAAGCACTTGCAGGCTGTTTTGCACAAGCAAGAACTCCTGGAGAAATGGAGCCAAGGGAAGAGCAGAGTTTGCTCTTGCTGTGAACCTGCCATGGGCAAGAGAGCCCGAGAGAGGCAGGGCCTGACCGGCACCTTGGAGGTGCCAGAGCAGCAGGCAAGGACCTAACCAAAAGGGCCCAGAGGAGCCCTGACTAGGGGCTCTGCTCAGTGCTACAGAGGACAAGAAGACAGCCTCCCTTGGAGCTGGATCTGGCAGCCCAGAGACATTCCTCCCCCCGGATGCGGGGCACGAGGGCCACCTTCGTGGAGCATGAGCAGCAGGCCCCAAGCAACAAGGGCCCAAAGAAGCCCTGGCAAGGGGCTGTGCTCAAAGCCGTGGAGGAGGCAAAAAACCCCCCGGGGACACTTGCTAGCGCACCGGGGGGGGAAAAAAGCCTTCCTCCCCCCAGCTGCAGGGCACGAGGTGCCACCTTCGTGGTGCACTGGCAGCAGCAGGCAGTGAGCCAGCCCAGATGGGCCGGAAGGGCCCTGACAAGGAAGGGGTCCTGCTCAGTGCTGCAGAGGAAGGCAAAAAACCCCTGGGGACCAGTGCCAATCCACCCCGGGGGAAAATTCCTTCCTGACCCCAGCAGCAGAGCTGGCGATCGGCTAGTCCCTGAGCATGTGAGCAAGACCGGCTCCCTCCGCCCACCAGCTGGTCACGCCTCCCAGGAGATGCCCTAACCCTCTTCTCCCTCAGCCTGGAGCCATTTCAGGAGCTGCCCTGAGTGGCCAGATGTCCCCAGCCTGAATGACCTTGGGGGGCAAGAATCCCTGTCACCCCCATGATGCCTGGTGGGACACCAGCAGGTAATGGAAAGCACCAGGACCCCTGCAACTTCTCTCCATTCCATTTCTTACAGCCGCACTGCTGCCCCTGGCTCCAAGGCAGGTGAGGATGGCGAGCTCTGCAGTGCTTCTCCAGAAGATGTTCCCTTGCTCTGGCCATGGCTCTCCACCAAAGGAATCCTGAGAGCCTTGAGCACCTCCAGGATCCTCTGGGGCATCTTCTTCAAGCTCTGGGAGAGCTCTGCCTGGGGCAGGGCAGGCTGCTTCCTTTTATACTGCCCCTGGGCATTGTGACTTCAGCGTTGCCAAGTAGCAGCACTGTGACATGGGGGTGATGGGACACACCCCCTCAAGCCCCGCCCACCAAAGCCCCGCCCACAAAAGCCCTGCCCATCAAAGCCCTGCCCATCAAAGCCCTGCCCATCAAAGCCCTGCCCATCAAAGCCCTGCCCATCAAAGCCCTGCCTTCCGCCCCTGAGGGCCTCCCCATTCCTTGCCAATGTGCCAAGGCTCCTTTGCACTTTTTACAGGGACGTCTTCCTGGGAGGTGTCCTGAATTGTCTTCTCTTCTTGAGCATATATTCCCTTGCACTCCACGAGCGCTTTTCCTCCTTCGGCCTTCATTCTCCATGCCTTTCTGGAAAGCTGTGGCAGCCCTCTCAGCCTCTGTCTTGCTCCTTCCAGTCTGGAGGCCTGCCATGGCCCTAATCAAGAGCTTAGTCTTTCTCTGCCTTCATCCCACAATGTGGGAATCTGCCTTTATTGAACCCAAGGAATGCCAGGCAGCCACAGCAGTACAGGGGAGTGCGCACCAGGGCTTTGCACGCTGCTTGTCTTTCCCTCCTGACACACCAGAATCACGGAATCACAGGGGTCGGAAGGGACCTCGAGAGATCATCGGGTCCAACCCCCCTGCCAAAGCAGCTCCCTAGCTCATACTGCACAGGCAGCCGTCCAGACGGGTCTTGAATATCTCCAGAGATGGAGACTCCACAACCTCCTTATATTCAAAGTGAACATTTTTGAAGATTACATTTGCAGGAATAACCCACACACACACACACCCCCCCAGTACCAAGTAAAGCATTTTCTATTCTACATATACATCACACAAATGGGTAAAGTGGGTCTTTAAAAGTTTTTAACTGGTTTAGATTCAAGAGAATTCTACTGTCTGACCCTGAGCTCTGTCTGAAATGTAAATTGAATTCCTCTTGCTATCCAAATGTTAATGTTTTCCTGACATCCATAGTAGCCAGATTGACTCTGCCAGAAATTGCATTTTAAACGGAATATCTGAACAATTTACAGGGCACAGGAGACACTTGACATAGCTGTGACAAACTAGAATCATCGCTTCTGTAAAAGGACACTTTCTCCATGGTTACTTATAGTAATCTTCCAACATGTTATAGATTCCAACAAAATAAATTTGATCTTAACAGCAAATACTTCGCCTAGAAATCCAAAACTGGATAAATATCATAGCTTTTTGCTGGTTTTCCTCTCCTGCTTCTCCAAATGAAAAAAGCGTTGTTCTGTTTAGGAGACTGAGGGTGCCAAAGTCATGATATGAATACCCTTCTCTGTCATGCCCAGACATGCCCCAATTTTGAGGGGTATGATAATCCCCTTCCTGCCAAGGTCACCAAGTCTTTCTTGTTTCATTATAATGGAGTAGTAAAACGAATAGCAAACAGGATTCTTTACTCACAGACAGAAGAGCATCGTGACCTACATCACTTCCCGAAGGCTGTGCTTTCCTCTAGACTACAGTAATTGTTTCTACCTCAAACTCTGATATCACCACTTCATCATCTTATGCTGGAGGGATGGAAATCTTCAATGCCTGAGCAATTTCAGGGTCAGAGTTGTACTGAGAGAAAAAATCAGGTATACCATAAATAGAAAGAGAATATAACATGCATACACTGGGTACACTGGAAGGGGAAAAAAACCCAAACAGCCAGTCGCCCAAAGCAGAATATCAATGCAAGTGGTGCTACACTTCGTTTTGATACAGAAGAGCAAGAGATGAGTGTTGTAGGGTGTCAAGATGTAGGAAGAAACCCAACATATCTGTGTGCTCTCTACCTTGCAGAATGTACCAAAAATCAAATACATAGCTATGTGCCAGCATAAGCAGTGGAGACTCAGGATTCCAGGGTATAACAAATAAATATAAAACTATTAGTGAAATAAATGCATCACAATGAAGAGTAAACACAGAAACGATATGCTGAGCACGCTTTCTGAGAAAAAACTTATCACCAAAATGCCACCTCTGTGCACTTTTAATAAAGTTTGCTCAGATATAAGGGGGGGACACTGTTATATAGAGCAATGGAATGGTGGAATCAAGCACGTGAAAATCCAATATCAAGGTTAAATAGGTCTTTATATTCTAGGTACCCTTTCACATTGAATACTCCAGAAAGTCTGTTTCTGGTCAAACATTCAATGGCAATCTCACAAAATGTACTCTTTTCTTTGGTTCTGTGTTGAAGAAAATACTTTGTTATTTCAGACCTCACATAGGATTGAGTCAAGAGTATTAAATGAATATAGATGACATTTTTTCTCCTCTTTAAAGAAAATTTTGCCTGTATCGCTTCTTCCAAAAGTTCCATGACAACATAGTCTGAGATAAAGTAGCAGTTTATTCTTGATCATTAAGGAATTCCTATGTTTTTGTGTCCTATTTTCCTTTGTAAGAAACTTATAGAGTGAAACCTTCCCATTTAGAACATAATGCAAACTGTAGCCTTTGAGACTCAATATAAAGAAACAGATATAACCATCATCACTCCCATATTAGTTTCAGCACGTGGTGGAGCAAGTTGTTGGCAGAGCCTGGGTACTCACATTACTCAGGTGGGAATGGAAAAGACAGAGATTTCTGTTTCCATGTGGAAAGGCAGAGCATGTGACAGATCCCCACCACAGTCTCTATGTATACAGGTGTCTGGCTGTGTGCTAATAAGTGGCAGGCATTACGCATAATTTCCATCTATTTTAGACCTCAGAAGTCATACATAAAATTCTGATTAAGTGTTCCCACAAATCATTACATAAAGAATTAAATGCATTGGATTCACAGGAAAACCAAAAATAACATCCTTCCGTAAGTACCCCAGATTTCATTTAGAGTTAATCAAAACACTACCCCACATTCCATAATGTTAAGTAAACTTTCAAGAGACTGAGATAAAGAACGAACATTACTTGCATTTGCCCTGAAAGGTAAACTGTTCTCTGTAAAAGCCTGGTGCTGTGCCTACAGTAATGCTTGCCTTGCCATCCTTGGCTGTGTTTTCCATATTTCTGCCATTCATCATAGCAAATTCTATTACCAACTGTTCCACACAGACTCAGCAAGCCTTTAAATCAGACTACGTGCATCACTAAACCCACTAGACAAGAATAACTGACTACATCACAACTTACAAAGAAACAAAAAACAGATCTTGGAAATAATTAAATACAAACTACAAAAAAAACAACCAACCCTACTTATTTTTAGTTTTCATCTGTGTGGCACTAACATGCATCCTGGCATGAGTGCAAAAATCCCTTCTTTAGAGAACATCTGTTAAAAATAATTCTGGGTTTGGTTTGGGGTTTCAGGTTTGGGTTTTTTGGTTTTTTTTTTTTTTTTTTTGCTTTGTTCTGGATTTAAAAAAACAAGAAAAAACTTTTTTGGGTACTGTTATACATGATGTGATACTCAAAATAAATTGTATGATACGAAATGTTTTACCCCCTAAGGGAAAATGACAGCAACTGCGATTTTCATTAGCATTAGTTCCCAAACAACTAATAAAGGAACAATTCTTCAAATCAGCTTACATCCAGTGAAATAGAAGCAGTCATTATCTTCCACAGCAAGTCCAACTTTCAGCACAGCATGGATATTTTAGATATAAAAATCTGTAGGATAATGAAAGTGCACAATAGCACAAATGAAAAGCCTGGCTTCCTAAACACCAATAATTCAAGCAAGGCTATTCGTGTCTCTAGAGACAAAAAGCCTCTGGTGAAAAGACACAACTCCAGAAGAAGGACAAGGACACTTTATGCTGGCATGGCACTCACAAAGCACTCTAGTACACCTCCCACACAAAGCAAGGACATCATATTGCACAGGCCCTTGTGCAAAGTCAACGTCTGAATCCCTCCAAGACCACAGGTTCTACCATCTCTCAGAATAGCCTGTGGCAATGTGAGCTTCCTCCTCTCCCCACAGCACCTGTCAGAATTTTCATCCAAGAAACGTGTTTGTCCTTTTGCTATTCGCCTCCAGGAAAAGTTTGGTCCTTTCTCACTGTTGACTTGCTCAACCTGGAGTTATAAGCCAAGAAAATTAACAATTTCATTTATTTACAAATTTAAGAGGTTACCATTTTCATTTTCCCATGTTACTATAGTTACATTTATACAGTACAATAGTTTACTGAATCCATATTTCTATTTATAAACTTCAGCCCTTTGAGAAATTATAGCCCTCTAAGCCTCTGCTTTTCCTCGAGTTTCTCCCCGCTCTCGCTTTTCATTCATCCCACCCCTTAAGCTTTCTCTGGAAACTTTAAATCTTACAGTGGGAATAACTAACGTCACAGAAGTGACAGGACTCTGTAGCAGCTCTTCAGGCTGATTTTGAAAATAGACCTCATGAGACTCATAAATAAATATTGGCCTACTAGAAAACATTACTCTACTGAAGAGCCTTGCATCTGACCCATCACAGCCCTGGAGGTTTGCAATCCCTGCTACTTTTGGTGCAGACAGAGGGTTGGTGGGAGCCACCTTTGAATATTCTGAACTGGACTCCAAACTTTTCTGATGCTGACATTGCTCTACTCACCTTTTCAGAGGTAAGAATAGCTATGAAATAAGAAAGGCTCTCTTCTTTGATGCTTTTACAGACTTCCAACTATACCTCATTGAATGAAAGCAAACTATTGTAAGGTTCTAGCCACCTAACAATTTAGTAAATCCTCAATCCTAGTAATTCAGCAAAATCTAAATACTGTATTGCACCATCAGTGTTTCTATACCAAATAAATGTATTTGGCAAAAACAGTATTCCTGACATTAGTGGGTTAGCTTCCTTAGTTGAAGAAACTTAAATGACAGGTTACTCCACAGGGAAGATAAGGCATGACAGCCTTATTTCCTCCAATCTGATTCATTTTCAGATCATCCTACAGCATAATTTCAGACTACTGGTATTCAAAACAGGGTGAGTACCCAGCAGAATTGCAAAATTGTATCTAAGTATGGAAGGTAAATTCTGGAATTAAGGGGGGGCAGGTTTTGATTCGATGTTTTCAGATGTTTTTTTGCTGTTTTGTTGGGGGAGGTTTAACGCAGGGACTAAAGTGCATCCAGTAAGGGCCATAAAAGCTGGGATCTGCCTCTTCTTCCCTCACAGCTGATCTGCTTCACACATCAAGCATGTCATGGGATTTTTTTTTTTCCTTGAGTTTTTCCTTTGGCCTTTATTTGGAGAGAAGATGGGCAAGTTGGGGTTTTGGGTTTGTTTTTAAACATAGTCCAATGTTTTTGAGCAGCAAAACAATGGCTTCATCACCTTTTCCGGTATCAGTGTATTAATACCACAGCCTGGCAAGTGCTGAGACATAAGTCTTTGTGAAATTCCTAGCAAACAGGTGCTTGCTGGTATTTTCAAATGGCATCAGGACTGGATGCTGTTGATAGCCAGGAAAAGCAGAGATTTTAAAGCCCTTCTGTCTTTGTGTGCCTGTGTTAGAAACATTAACTACAGTAATGCCCTAAGTCATAGCTACAAAAAATGATACTTATTGCAGTACACAATGAACATTAAAATTACATACACATTAGCCAGTAGTGTGGACCAGCTGGAGCAGATCTGTAGAGAAAGTGCTGGTGCTGAGGGCCTGATGTCTAAATCATTCACATTTCATCACTTCTATTTTCTGGCTGGCTGGCTTTTTTAATTTGGAGGATCTCTAGAGAAGGTGCATTACACACCAAATTATTTCAGATTAAGAAGCTCAGCCTGCTCCTAAGTAGCACTGATGAAAAAAATGAGCCGTGTGCTCATTACTGTTCAATTTCCAGGAGCTGAGAAAAAAGGAAGATGCCTTAAAGTGCTTCCTTTGTCAAGGGTCTGTCCTTGTTGTGCCTGGGACTGAGCAGACATCCCAGACACAAGAGAGTGCCGTTCAGCAGATGAGTTACTGTAATCCTATTACAGCGTGCTGCTCCAATGCTTTACTGTAGTAAGGTGTTTAACATAACATAGTAGCACAAATAGCTGAGGCCAACCAAACTAGCATTCCTTGCCACTGAACAGCCAGGCCAGTTTTCCCAGGCTTTACAGTTAGGGTTGTACAGGCCTGTGCACAAAAACAACGACATTTTGTCAAAGAGTTAAGGCACAAAACCAGTATTTCCATTACATTAATTTTTCTATACCAAGTGCACCCATACAGTTGAACTTGCAAACACACCTCAGGCTCTAACCTCCCCAGACTCCTGAAAATTTACACTGCTTTCTGAATAGCAAGCGGACAGCACACTGAGCAGTGTTGCAATTAACAACCATGCACTAACAAAATTCCTTAGACCATAATAAATGTATGTCAAACTACATTCTGATTAATCTAGCTTTACACTGGATTTTGGTGCAAGCAAAACATTGTAGGAAAAGAGGCTCTTCCTTAGCATAACTGAAATTGTAATGGACCAACCAAATCGTTGTTAGTCCAGATCCAATTATTGCAGGAAAAAGTGAGCATTACTATACATAGAAAAGGTGTCAATAGTAGTGATAGTTACAATTGTTGTATTTCCTACAACCTCACTCCTTGAACTGACCCTTTGGATCTTGAGGCTGATAGCAACAATCTGTGCCAGGAACACAGAGCAACTCATCAGCATCCTGAATCCGAGCATCAGTTGACAGTTTCTTCCCCCTTAACCAGCTTGGGATCACTTTTATGTTTGGTAACTCACCTGTTAACATCTTGCTCTTTCTTCATCTGCCTGTTAACAATTACACACACCTTTAATTACACGTTAAATATTTCCTCTCTCTCTTACAATCAAAACAAGACTTGTCTAGAATCAGGATTGCATTTCCAGCGAGTAGTTTGTAACCCCAAGGTTTCCAGTGCCAGCCTATGTCTCATGTCTCTTATGTCCCAGGAACTGCTGCTCTCCACCGCAGCACGTGCTTCAGGCTTCTCTTATGTCAGGTCTCTGCTCCTCTACACTATCTTATCTTAAAGGCAGAAATACTCCATTCTACACAGAATCACTACTTGCTCCTGCTGTCTATAAAAACCCTTATGTGTATTCCATTGGAATTAAAAAAAAAAGGTTCATACAAATCAAGTGAAACATACCCACCAGGTCATTAACAAATGCTGTTATAGCTAAACCAAGTAAAAGAGCAAGCTCCAGGGGAGTAAAGGAAAGCTCAAAGCCAGCCTGCTGAGCCTCAGTCTCATAAGTCTGTACTGAGCTTACTCACACCTGTGACACATCACTAGCAATGGTGATAGCTGGACTACAGCTTAGACAGAAATGCACCCCCTTCTCTCCCCCACACGTAAGCATCTGCAACAGGCTAGAACTGGATGTTCCTATCACTGGAAAAAATATAAATCTGCAAGAACCAAGTTAAACATTAGCAGGTTTATGTTCTGAAACATTCTGTTGCCACTGTACAGTACTTGTTTTCTGTACAATTTGGTATCTATAAAAACTGCTAAGTTGTATGCTTATAAAATAGTAGTTTTAGATATATTAGAGAATAGAATTATTACTTATGTATATTACAGGAAACTTTAGAAGTCTGAAATTAAATTATAATACACAGTACCAACATCTTGACAAGACAGTACCGCCCTCTATTATTTTTTTTCCTCTATTCTTAAGTTATTTGGAAATAAAGTCTAAGTAACATAACCAGAGCTTAATTAGCCTTTGAATACATATTCAAAGTAATGAGGCCAGTATCAGTTGGAGAACAAAAATACATACTGCACACTTCTATCAGTTCTGTTTCATGGTTCAAAGCAATTGCATTGTTGATTAAGGATTCAAAAGTCATTTTGAATAATTTGATTTTCCAGTGGAAAAGTCATCTTTAAGATGTCTTCATTCCACAGTTATTTCTTCCTCGCCACCCCTACCCCCTCTGCAAAATCTTCATGCAGTGTCAGGGTTTGCACTCTAGCTGGTCATAACCACTTCCACGGAGATGAATGAGGTACAATTGGAGGACCAACCCTCTGGAGAGGTGGAGATTGTTCCAGGCTATCTTTAGTTGACAGTTCCAGTCCCCTCCTAGAAACAAGCTGGGGGAGCTGATGAACCTTGTAATTTTGAAAGACAGATTTTAAAGACAAGGAAAGAGCAATCTAGTATTATCTGCATTTTGGATACAAATTTTAACAAGCATATTTCCTTCCTCCCCGACAGAATACTGTACCTTATGTATCCATGGGCATTTCTGCACTATGAGCAACGACAAGCTAGAAATTATGCTAATTTCCCTATATCATGCAGTTTTACATTATAGAATTAACTGCCCAACATCTAATCACTAAGCTCATCTTCTACAGCTATTGTAGGACACAATCTGACAGACTAAATCTGGCCTAAATTCTGATCTAGCTACTCCAGCTACTTAAAAAAAGACCACCCAGCTCCAGTCTTTCACTTAATATGCAACGAACAAAACATTCTAAGTTGGGTAAGAGGAATATATACCATATGTAAGTAGTGGCAAACCTAGCCTAAAATTTAGGTGTCAGATTTTTTAGTTTCCATGCTAACAGATTCCAAAATTTGCAGGATTTAAGATGGTTTATATAGCAATATGCAACCACACTTAAAATACTGAAATACCATCTATGCAATATATCCTCATCACTGTTAGACAGCAGTTATGTAAATCCTTAAATTTATTACAAAATATTCTATACCACTTCATAGCGGTTTCCAAAAAGATTTTATTTTATCATCCCAAACTAGTAGATATAAAAATAAAACATTATTTAATATTCAGTTGATTTTATCATAGTTTTCTTTTTTGAAACAGGAAACATACATAGAAAAAAAATAGTTTTCTACAGATGTCCCATAAAGCAAACTCCTCATTTACTTGTTGCAAAGACATAAAGGAACTCCAAAATAAGGGAATACAGTCTTGGCAGACTGTGCTTCCTCTCTTTAAACTGCAGTTCTCTGTATACACATTTATGGCAACTTAGTAAGGCCTGAACTGAGAAGGATGGCTATCTGGAGGAGGTGGAGGAGGTGGCGGTGGAAAAAATTGGTACGCTGAGTTGTATGTGTCTGGGCCTGTCCAAACCATATTCATATTTGAAGGTGGAAGGTGGAATTGATGCATATCGCTAACGGAACCAAAAACTGGAGGAGGATAAGGATACTGCTGCATCATCATATTTTCCTTTCTATGAGGCTGTGGAAGCACTGGAGATTCCTGATGTATTCTATTGTCTGAGGAGTACAGCTGTGGCGGTCTCACTGGAGGTCTCAAAAAACCCGGGGGGCACGGAGGAGGATGAGGAAATGAATCCCTGGAGAATCCTCTGCCACGGTATCCCCTTGAATAACCTGAAGCAGGCTGTTGCATTGACTGATGAAGTCCTTTATTCTCACCTTAAAAAAAAATTTTAAAAATCACCAAATACATTAAAACATACAGTTTTAGTATTATCTTTTGAAAGATTTAGTCCTCACAAATCTTTCAAGCTGAAGTCAAGGAAACCTGAAAAATAATCTTATCCCCAAATAATACTAGCAAATAATACATAAACAATGAAATAATACTGGTAAGTCTACTGTTTAGTAACTCATCTTGTTTTATCAGAGTAATAGAGAAAAGATGATACTAGGGGTTGCAAATTCAGTCATTAAAAAATAAATTGCCTTTTCTTTCCCTCCAGGCATTTTCATTTGTATTAATGAATCAAGGGAACACTGAGTATTTTGGAAGCTTTGATCTAAAACAAGACTTAAAAGCTACACATTTTAAAACTGAAGATAAATTAACACTGCATTACACTGAAGTGGTATACAGCTTTCAGACCTGAGTTAGTATTACAGCATAGACACGGGACATGAAGCTATTTAAACTGAAATTAATGAAATAAGCTAACTCTATTAGAAAAAGGCAGCCTGCCCCTTTAGCCAATTAGGTTTCAGCATTCATCTTTCAAAGACTATTTCTTCCCTGTACAGATCACTGTGGGCATATGTGTAAGGTTCATAACAACTGTACTGCCACTTTATATAAGCATCATAAGAGTATTAATGGAATATTAAAAAATGTTCCAAAGAGATGATAAGATACTCAGAAGGCTGTAGAATTTAAACTGAAACATGATCTTGAAACGATTTTAGGGCTAGCAGCAAAAAGGTATTTAGGGACATTAACACAGCACAAAACCTGTGAATTTCAGGAACCTGTGTGGACCTAATCCTTGGCACTAGACTACACAGAACATTTTCAACTTTGAAAAGCTAAGTCGGAAAGGTAGTTGGATAACAAAATTCCTACTCATTTTCATGGAGTACTAGGACATAAGACTCCTTTTGGTGCATGGAGGTGTCTCAGAAGCACTGACATGAAAGTACTTGAGTTAACACTTGTCCTTCCTTCTCCTCTCAAAAAATGTAACAATGAGCAAATTTTAATACACTGAGTTTTATGAAGATACAACCAAGCAAGACTGAGTTTATGTCTCAATTTGCCAGATATCCATGTTGAATTCCACAGCCAAACTGAATTGCACAGAATGTTGATTTATACCACGTTATTTACAGAAAAACATCGCAAAGCATAACCCATTCTCCCTTCACAGATTGAGACAGTTCCTCCTGTTGAGTTCTCAGTTATGGAATATAGTTCAGTAACAGCTTCAGCAAGCCCTAGGCAAAGACAGGTCTGCAATAAGCTGGCAGAATAAGGAGATGATGGAAAACATGCCATATGCTAGATAAGCAGAAACCAGGAGAGAAAATAACCATCACCAATGAAGGGAAAGTATGGCATGACTCAGATCCTTCCCTTAAGGAAGGACCGTGAAAACAATCCAAGACAGACAACAGCTTTATTTTAAGGTTACAATGGACATATGTACTGTACACAGAGTAAAATGGTTAACAGGACAGTTACTGACTCTGCAGATCAAGAGAAAAAGGGGTACAACAGGGCCCAATGTCTAGCAGCTTTACAAAGGAAGAGCAGCAAACTCACAAAAGGAGTTAGCCCAAGAAAACCAATGGGGGGAAGCCCTGTGCTGCAGACAGTGAAAAAACCCAACAGCAGCAGCAGGAGAGACAGAGAGGAGGGAATAAGATTCAGTAGTATTTTAAGGAAGTGGGGAGAAAAGCAAGCAACAGAAGTAGACCAGTGAGAACAAAGAGGGATGTGATTTAACCAAAACAGCAACCAAAAAGCAAAAGGTTTTGTCAGTAGAGAAGCATGAGAGAAGCACAGGAAGATTTGGTTATTGCCAACAGAGCACTACTTCAAGCATACACCTGGAACAGATCTGTCAATAGCAGGAGAAAGGAAAGTGAAGAAGGCTGTGTATATTGTGAAAATCTGTACATAGTTAGGTAAACAAACCTATAGTAGTTTCTTCCCAACTGACAAACAAATGTCAGAAAATAAGGAATGTACCCACCAATTCACAAATACCACTCAGACGAGCACAGAAGTATTGATTAGCTGTACGAAAGCTCAGTAACTAAGATAGCTGTAACTGTGTATTTCAAACTCAGCTTAACAGATAAAAGCATTCTCCCATAGCATTCACTCACTTGATGCATTTGTTTCTGGTTTGAGTTTCTTCCTTCCTTGATTTTGAGGCTTCTTTTTCTTCTGTTTCGCCTCCCTCTCTTTTTCATCATCACTAAAATCCAAGGCCTGTTTAAAAAAAAAAATAAAGGAAATCAGAGAACAAAGAACAAAGCCATATGAAGACTGCACAGGGAATTTCAGTTCTAGCAATAACCATTATTTAGAAAATAAGACATCCTGCAGTCAGCTTTAGAAGAATATTCAAGCTGCACTTTCCTATTTCGCATTCCCAGATCCATCATGTGTTCAGCTGGCTTCTCAACACAATAACTTAACATTCCACAAATTTGTCTTAAGACAATTACACAGTTCTCAGTTATTCCTTCTAGTTTTCCTAACACAACAGCATTCAAGTACCAAACACAAACTTGATTGCCTAGATGTTCTTTAGAAAAAAATATTCAACTATTGCACAACATACAAGATTCAAGCACTCAAAAAAGTGACTTGTATGTGGATCTTGAAGAGCTTACTCCCAAAAACAGCAGGGAAGACTTCAGGACCACACAGGTAATTTAGAGGAAAGTCTACCAAGAATTCTATTTCACTTCCCATGAAGTAGTCCTAATAGACACAGAGTTTACCTGTCTCAACAAAACCAAGAGGAAAAGAGTAATACAGCAGTAACTGAGGGAATGCCTAAGGGAGTTGTAGTTACTGCCAAGGAAGAGCTTTCAACAGGCAAACTGTAGACAATAAATTAAGATACTGATTTTTAAAAAAATTAATTTGGCAACAAATACTTAGCACAGTTACACTGCATTAAAAATATATCTCTAGTCTAAACTGGAAATTTCCGTAGCATATTTAGTAACCCTGTTCTCATTAGATTTGCAATAGCAACCTTATTCCAAAAGAATTTTCAGCTTTGGAGAATGTTGTAGACTCAATGCCACTGCATTCCTGTTACACAAGGCTTTGCTACCTATAGAATCCTAGTTTACATTTAGTATGAGGAAAAGTTGTTAATCTTTCAGCATTATTAGTTCCCTGCAAAACAGTTCCTCAATATGATTTAAAAAGATAGGTAGGGTTTGTACCCCCTTTCCAATTCTGAAAGAAAGGCTTTTTCTGCTTAGAGATGTGCTGCTGTATTTATATAAAGAACACTGATCTCAAACACATCACTAAAACAGCGTTTTAAAAAATCCACATAAAAGTCAATTACAAATAAAACTATTTCCTCTTCTACATAACCGGAATACATTTTTACTCAAAAAAAAAGCCACATGGAAATACAAGGTGATACATACCACAACCACAAAGTACAATCATCTGCTTTTTCTAAGGACTTCAATACGCCATTCTCCAGCAGAGTAGAAATAACAAACAACAGGTACCTTCTATTGCTAGCTAACCTCCATGTGACAGTCCATAAAAGCTGCCTCATAGAGAAAATGCAGTTACCTCCCTCTGCTATCCTTGCAGCATACAGAGCAGACTTTGTCATCCTATGACCCCAAAGACAGGGCCAAGAGAAAGTGTATTGCTGAGTCCACAGTTAAGCTGGGCTAATTACAAGCCCGCCAGAAAAGGAACACTTACCATTTACCTTAAAGTAGCAAGCAGAAAAGGCCTATCATGGATTAATTTAACGTTCATGCAACAATAAAGCTGTGCCAGGGGATATTCAGTCTGGACAACTGGAAGCGTTTCTTTACCAAGAGTGTGGTCAAACAATGGAACAGGCCAGCAGCCTGTCAGCATTTGGGGCACTTGGACAATACCCCTAACAGCACACTTTTGCTTTTGGTCAGCCTGAATTAGTCAGGCAGCTGGACTAGATGCTCATGTAGGTCCCTTCCAACCAGAACAGTCTATTCTATTCTAAAATTGGCTAGAACACTAAAAAGAAAACCAACCCACAAAAAAATCTTTCCCATTTAATTATAGCACATTCTACATAGCTTAGAGCTATGCTAACCATGCAAGCTTTTGGAAGACTCAAAACAAGCAGATAAGCAAGATGTCTTAAGGATACTATGATAGATACAAGGTTTCCAGGATTCTCACCTATTTTAGGTAAGATAAAGAAGAAACTGAAAGCAAAAATAACTCAAGTGTTGAGGTAGAAAAAAAAATCTCATAAAAGCACCTCAGTAAAACTGCCAGTCTTGCAATTCTTTGTGAAGAAAAGAATAGTCATCACAAGTATAGAGTGGAGTAAAGGAAGCCCAGATGTCACTGAAGAAGTCTTTACATAGCCTACAGTAAGACAGGTCAATGATTGTGAGCTCTCACTTCTACATGACCCTGGATGATTACCTTTGTATAGAAGCACATTTCTCATAAAACTAGTGTTTTATAACAGGAAACAGTGGGGGAACCTTACTGAGAAGCTGTTCAAAGAATGCAATGAAGGAGGCATCAAGTTACTCCAAAGAAGGCATCTTAAACGCCCAAGTAGTACAGTTTGCAGAGTACCAACAGACCTTTAAAGACAAACAATTGCTTGTGGCAAGGTAAAAGACAAACCTGCAGTGAAAGAACAGCAAAGACAAAATCCCCGTAGCAGAAGCAAATTAGGCAATGTAAAAGCACTGCTACTCGAACCTGAACATTCAGGTTGCCAAACATGTTCTTGAAGAATCAGAAGAACTGAAGACATAGATTTTCCCAATTGCAAAATGTAAAAAAAGACAACTAGTACTCTACACTGACTGTGAGGACTATCCAAGAAAAGCATGACCTTTTCAATGAAGAGAGGTATACCCAACTTTTGCCTGCATTAGAAAAGCTAGTTAGTTGCTCTGCACATAAGTTTTTCTACATGTATCTTGTGTAGTCAGAAACAATAAACAACAACAAGAAACCCCCACCCAAAAAACCCAGCAAAACAAAACCCAAAAAAAACCCCCAAACAACCACAAAACTATAGTTACTTCAGGTGGTGGTTCTTGGTCATTCTTCCATGATGCATCTGAACCTTTTTCCCTAAAAGAAAAAAACAAAGAAAATAAAAACCAAAAACCAAGTTAGATAATCAAGATGGTACACAAAGACTATGAAACATCAAGTCCCCTAGTACCAAAATATTTCAGAATATAAATAATGTACAAGAACTGTATTGTAGCAAATAGGGTAACACTTTCTTAAAGGTATCAGATCTCCTACATCACGAGCTGCCTGTTTTAAAAGAGGCATTTGGGTTTTTTTAATGTTGTTCCTAAGTGAACAGTAATGTCTGTGTCAACTTAGGCCTTGACTACATATGTCCCTTGAAAAATCTTTCTTCTTTGACTGAAGACCAAACATTTCACAGAGCTAACACTAAGTTTTGGCCAATACTCTCTCACCACATTCTCTTGAACCTGAATTGCTTTGAACCTGAATTGAGGTAACTCACTGCAACTTTCTTATGCTAAATGCTGCCTGCAGTCATGAGATTTCTTGGCCTTTTGGTTTCAGAACACGTATCTCCAGTTAGAGAACAACAAACTAATCTAGTACAACACTCCTTAAACACGTCTATCAAAGTGAATTTGGATAAAAAAACCTCTAAGCTTGGATTACAATTCTATTAATACAGTGTCATATAGATAATTAAGTTTCATGTTCTATTTTGTTGTAAAGATAAAATTAAAATTCAAAAGGTAAAAGATACTTAAGGAAGCAAAACTCAATTGCCTTGCCTGACAAACAAAAATTAATTTGAAATGGTATCACTTATTTCACCCACCATTTTAAGAACTTCACTAAAAAGTCAAGTAATTTATTTTATTAGCAATAGATTTGTGGAACAAATTGAAATTATGCTGTTAAAGTCTGTGGAGGCTTTTTCCACTCAGCTTGCAAACTTAATGTATTTTGGTTTGAAATGTCAAGACATGATCCCTATCTATGCAAACTATATAAAATAATGCAAGACTGAAAATTCTTACTTCCAAAATGGAACCATATAATTATAAAAAGCAATGTGTTCAGTGAGAGAACTCTTATCAGTGCTCTAATAACCAAGTAGTTAGCAAATTGTATTAGCATGCAAGCCATTTAAAAGTTCAATTAGAATCAAACGTTACAGGGAGGAAAGGAAGATAAGGGCTCTATGTGAGTATTTCTCAGCTGCAGCAAAGTCCCTACCTATGTGAAGATGAAAAGTTAATGGTTTATTTTTTTTTATATTATTAACTAACTTCTTTGTTTCTACTCCTCATCTTGTTATTTCTGAGGCACTACATACCTGCTAGAAATACCACAGCATGCACAACATGTGGTCACTAGGCAATATGTAGTACTACTGACTGCAAAATTCTATGTTCTTCAGGCAGCTTATCTCACTCTCCCAAGGCAGCCTTCCACATTTTTAGCAAAGCACAAACCACTTTTCATGCCTGAAGATACTTAATAATCTTCTGCAAAGAACAAGAGACTAATTCTTTGAGTTCTGAACCCAGATACTGTAAAATCTGGAAGTCTAATAAAAGGTGACTCAGAGGAATCATGAAAATACATGAGCTTCTTTAGAATTACTTTGTGTTTCAGGCAATGCAACACAAATCTATTTTTAGTGAAAAACTGTTTTGCATTCAAGACGTTTTACACTATACTTTCACTTATTTTGCTATCAAGTTTAAGGCTTATTCATAGCATTGCAATTTTGTACAATGCAAGCAGATTGCATACCAGATTTCATAAAAAGCTTCAAACTTAAGGTTTCTTTCAGATCTTAATTCTGATTCCTTTTCTTTTCAAAGTACCATCAGAGTTTTGAACAGTGCTTCTAAAACTTTTAAGTCTATAATATGGTCTGCACACAAACTAAGGAAAAGCAGAACACAGAAATTACTGGTCATCAAATTCACAATCTGCTAAGGTCCAAAAGTTTACTTGTAAAGCACTGATTGAAGCTCAACTTTCCTACTATCTATGCCTTTATAGCACAGATTTTTTTAAAACTCATTTTCAATGATGCCTACATTGTAAAAAGGCAGCTTCAACAAACAGTCCCAATTCCCTCACAAAAGTTTAAGGAAATTTACTGATAGAACTCCAAAATAAAATGCTGTTTCAGTGAAATGTAGTTCAAATCATATTATTTAGAAATGACAGTTTATGTCAGATTACACAAGTGTTCACACTGCTTATTTTAATGCAGGGCAAGAAACAGTCATGAATGTGTGTAATGTCTTACCTAGTGTTCATTTCTGTACCACCTACTATAGTAAAGAACTACCAAAAAACAACTAGTTTCTAGAACTACTCGGAAAGCATGTAACAAAGTAAAACATAAGTCTCATGTCTCAGATGCTGAGTACAGCACACAGTTATTTATGCAGTAAGCAGATGATTAAAGTCTGCACAGTTACTGTGCTAAGCAACAAAGTTTAATGGCACAAATCAAAGACCAGCTGGCATCAAAATGCTGCAGAAAAACAAACAAGCAGCAGGGTGAGAAAGTGATCTATTTTGGTCTTCACTGAAAGGAAAAAAATATGCACTTCCAAAGAAATGGGAGAGAAAAAAAAACAAAGGGGGAAAAAAAAAAGACAAGACTTCTGCAGGCCTGGCTACATGCATGACTAAAGAAAAAAATTATTCACACCAAATACTGGCAGAGTTACAATTAATGCAGACTTCAATATTATTTGCTATAGTCAGAAAAAATTTGCAAGTCAGATCAGAACTAATGACTTTATGACAAAGGATTTTTTTAGCTTATAGTTATTTCAGACAATTATTCATCAATAATTAGAACACTAATGTCTACCCGTCATTTATTATGCTTTTTTTCTTATTCTGCATCTTTGAATACAATTCCTTTTAAATGGCAATAAGTCCTATTCATACATGCTAATTTCCTCAGTCAGACTGGGACACATGAATACTACTGAGGAGTTTCTGAACATCATACTACACTGCCACTCAAATCCCTCCCCCCCTTCCTAATTTACAGCAGGTAATTTTCATATGGAGCTCTTATTCTCCAACAGCATAACAGATTCACTGATAATTAAATTTTAGTTCTGGCCTTGTAACATGAAACAAAAAATAGTAAATAAACACAACCTTGTTCAGAATCCAAACAAGTTTATCATAAATTATAAAATTAAACAAGAATCTCAAGAGCAACAAGATCCAGAAAGTTCAGTTTGCAAAGCCTATGTATGTGTGTGACGGGGTGTGGGGGAGGGAAGTATCAATGAATTTTTTTCTGGTTATGACATTTTAAGTAACACAACAACAGCAAGCTTAAGATATTAAATAAAATAAGAAGCTACTAAACTTTAGCAATTATAACCCTTTAGAAGCTTTTACTTTACAGCTACTCTGTACCCTTCACAACACAGCTGAGAATACCTAAAACCAGAAAAAAATTGTCAAGCTTAGTCCTACAGTTTCTCACTCAACACTCAACATTATTCCAGTATTTTTAGCTATATTAAAAAATACATTATAACCAGATTAGAAGTCAGACTCACTGTTTTAGTTTCTCTGCAAATATATACTGGGTGAAGTCCTCCACTGATGGAGCAAAATACATGCTATCTTGCACATTAATACCTTTTGCTTTAATATGCTCAGAGTTGTTAAATCTTAACACATAAAAGGGATGTAAAACAGGACCAAATATCTCAAATATCTGAAACACAAACAAAATTAAAATGTTTAAATCAACCTCCAAAAATAGACAGCTGATTTCTTTATAGACACCATGAAGTTTTAAGATGCTTTCAAGAACTTGCTTTTTCAAAACACCACACCAGACAAAGTTACTTTCATGCTTTAGTTTTATTACCACATTTTTTTTAACAGTGTATTTCCCCACCTATGGAAAAATTCTTGCATGTTGATGTTGCCTTTGTCCACCCAACTGCACTGCTTTCACTGTCTGCTTCTTGTACTTTAGTAATCCTTCCTTTTGTCAAATCTCTTCTCTCTCCACTATGCTTTCAAATAACTTACACCTGGAATAATTTCCTTATGATTTATTCCTCCAAGTTCATCTTGACAAGAGACCTTTATGTCAGTTCCCCTGTCTGTCTCCCAGTTCCAGGGGGAACAGAGAATTCTGAAATGCTGTACAGAATGTCTGCAATTTCAGGCTGTGTTTTTTTTGTTTTGCTCACATCTAGCATTCTAAGATCTTATAGTTTACTGTTCCAGATGATGGCTTTCCTTCCCCAGAAAGCATACAAAAATTCAATGCAACACCCCTCTCAGCAAGTGTTCCTCACTGTACTTGCATAATGTGCACACTGGCCTCAAACTGGAGCTACAGAGGGTAAATATGTAAATATTCCCCACTTTTTCTGAAACTTCACTCTAATTTCTTTAGACTTTGCAATAGAAGAGCACAGCCTGTTTGCTATTCAAAACACCATACACTTGAATGCAACCTCTCCCTCTCCACAAGCACTGTCACAAAATAAGAGAATTACAGTGTGTGATGAGTTTCTGCTAAAGATGCAATGAATTTCAGGTTTGGAATTTTTGAGATTAAAAAGAGAGATGACTACAGCAAGAGTCAAAGCCAAAGAAAAATAAAGTTATCAATGAGACATTAATCTTTAGTCAACTGCAACACTACTTGTTGGAACATAAATGAATGCTTGGAATTCTATATTAGATTAACAGGGGTTTATGCTTCACACACACCTTTCCTGCTGCTTGACGATCTTCTTTAAAAATTATGCTTTCCTCGTTTACTGGAGGTAGACCTCTCAGTGATTCAATTATTACTAAAATGGAAACAAAAGAATCAATTAGACCTTTTTTCAATGACAGTGTGTAGTTAATTGCAGAGAAATCTAACAAAACTATTTGTCTACTGAAGTTCACAGACCTCACCTGAAAATTCTTGTGCACACACAAAACTACTTAAAATCATACACCCCTTCTCCAGTGGTGAGTGGTAAGATTTAGATCCTCTTATAAAATTATTGTTTTCTGGGACAGAGAAAAGAGACCAGATGACAGACACAAAAGAGAAGTCTTGGATACATGTGTCACATGTATTTATCCAGGATGTTTCTTAAGTGCCTAACAGCAATAAATCAGTGATCTGGGGTTGGTTCATTTTGAAGGCAGATGCATGCATATATTACACCTTCTTAGTATTCCAAATGAAACTCTTACTGGAAAAAAGAATGGAGATAGCTATTCATTACAGCTTCTTCTAGTAAGCCACAAGAATTGGACCAGAACACAAAAGATGTCCACAGTCTGGTCACAGGTGGTGTCTTCCATGTATACAGATACACATTTGGAAATACATTTCTGCAATTCAGTGTCATATAATCTCAAGCAAGTCATTCTAGTAGCTCAAAATATGAAGTCTTCACACTTAACACTCTGGACTCTGAAGTACATTCTTCCCCCATTAAACACATAGCAATACACAAGCTACTTCATTTTTACATTTCCCACATTCAGAGATATAGAGAGCTTATTCTTTACTGAAATCTTTACAGTAGTTCCCTCTTTCCCAGTAGTAGTTCAATTTTTCCCTTCAGTCTGCAGAAATACTGGGTCTTCCTTTACATTCAGTAGGAATCACGCTTAAATCTGTCAATAAAAAGGCCTAGCAACATTGCAGTCAAAACTTCTGATGTCAATCTTTTCTAACCTCTAAAACAACAGAACGCTCAATTAAACATTCTCAGTGCCTCTCCATCATCAAATAAAGTCACTCAAGCACTCAAATGTCACTCAGACTCAAACAAAAGCTAACAAGATTAGTACTGCTAAACTTGCATAACAGGACTTAAAGCAACAAACATCACATCAACCAAAAACTTCAGCTTTGTCAACACCTTGTGACACACCAAGCAAGCCTGAAAATGATACAACTCGATTGATCACATAGAGACAGCCCCCAGTCTTCCAGTGGCTAAGAAAAATATTCTGAAAACATTGAGTCATGCCAGGCCCATGAAACCCAGGAGACACATTATCACCTACAGCCACTTTGACTTACAGCTCCCCCTACACCAACCCACACAAAATCCTCAGCATCTACTCCTCTGGGGCCCTAAGTGCAATCCAAGGGCAGGTTTCTCATATATACTGAAGCTGTTTCCTTTCCAGGCTACAACACACAGCCAATTTTTCTCATTAAGTACCTTGAAGCAAAGCACAGCAAAAGTTCTGTTACATTCTTTGATACACTGAGCAGAAACTAAAGTCCACTGAAAGTACTGTCATCTTGCTTTCAGTACTGTGAAGCAAGCATGAACCAATACTGTTCTAGACCTAAATTCACCTCAAAGTATGAAACAGCCAACTTGGAACTATCACACACTGCACACTGATGAACGTGGACAGTTGTTACAGGAACAGCAGGGACTTTCGATACATCAAAGGGACACATAGTGTTCTGGGTACTTACTGTTGTGCCAAAATAATATTTGCAGTTTACAGAGGAGACCTCAAACTCCCCTCATGCTAGATACAAAACCTGGTATACACAGGTATCAATTCAGTTCAAAAATCAAAAGCCAACCCACAATTAGCTGGCAGAGTCCCTAATATGGCCACAAAATAATTGAAATTGAGGCCACTAAGACACCTGTTTCCAGAAGAAGAAATACAACAGGTATCTTAGGGATTTATTTCATTCTTACAGCTTTATTTCGTGTATGAATATGAGTCTGTTTTCTGATTTTCACCAACTAATCTAAATTCCAACAATGCATATATTTCAGTTACATAAATTAGAATACAGACTCAAGAATACACCTATCAGTAAACTGACAGGCTTTGAAAAGGTTATACACACCAAGGAGGAATAGGAATTAAGGACAGTTTTCAAACTGAAGTCTTTAAACAATCAACTTTGTTCAAACATTCACATACTAGATCAAAAAATAAGAATCATTACAAACTATGCTGCAACTGTTTCTCTTATTTTCAAACTTTATTTTCAAACTGTATTTTAGCTGACAACTGCCTTTCTGAAGTTCCCATTATTATCAGTGAGGAAGAAAGGGCAAAGTAGAACAAAAGGACGATGACCAGATTACAACCTTCACATTCTCAAGCCAGCTTCCTGCACATTAATAAAATTACATTTAACTCCAAACCAACAACAAAACTACCATAAAAGAATTGCCTGTATTACCTGGAGGTTTTTACAGTAAAAGATAACTTAATAACAAAAGGTTATTTGCTTTCTCTTGTACCCCACTCAACATAAATACTTTAACTTCAAAATTGAACTTAATTTCTAATTTTCATAAGCAAATTGCTTTGAATACAGTTCAAGCAGAATGGAACACTTGAAGTAAGCTTAAATCCAAACACAGTATGGATATTTTACTAATATCAGCTTCAGCAAAACTTCAATTTAGTCTATCAAAAACTGAGGGCCCAGGTAGATCTGAAACATATTGTAAGCTTACAGTCATTGTATGTCTCAATCCCATTAAGCTTAGCCTCCAGCACTTATAAATCATGTTAGTTATGCTGTCCTATGACTGCTGACACTGGCAGCTTCTATTTGGTCAAAGTGCCAGAAGTGGGATGAATAAAAATAAATAATGAACACACATACCTCATATACCAATTTCCCAACAAGCATTACTACACACTAGCTAAAGAAACAAGGGTTTTTTTGGTCCTCAAATATTAACAAGTAAGCACTTGGGAATGCATTGCACTGCATCTGTGCAATGAGGATATACACCTCCAACCCTTGCGGAGGTAATTTAAATATAGCATGTGTAACTGGAATATATCTTGAAATACAGCAAATACTCAATTTTATTGTTTCCAGAATTAATCTAAAGTTCATAATAAATGGTGGGAAAAAAATAAGGTGTTTTTATGAAAAATATCTGAACATGAAAGTTACTGCAACTGTTACACATACGTGTCTCAATCATTTAGAAGACATAAACCAACCAAAAAGGAATTTAACACAAACAGCATCTGGTGGTCACGAGTTCCCATTCAGCAGCCCTCTGCCCTACCACATAGAATGCTGCAGTTCTGACACTTTGAGGGAACAATTAAGTGCACAATTAACACAGAAGACAAATGGAAATTTCATTAATTTTAGATAAATCAAACATATCTTGCCTACCTAGCTGCTCAATGATGCTGGAAACTGTCCCAAAGAGCTTCAGTTCAACATCATCAGGCAGAATTATTGATAAGTCTTCAACAGGAGGCAGTTCCTGAAAATAACAAGTCAACATTCAGAATACAATCTCACACTGAGACATTCATGAATCTGCTGCTGCATAAATCTGACAATCAGAAAAACCTCCTAGTATTTTGAAGATTTAATAGAAAAATCTAGTTTGATTTGTCTCTTTCAGAATAATTCTAAATGAACTCATGCTGGGGAAATGTCACTTCTGAAGTCACCTTTTGTATTGAGACACTACTCTATATATAACCTACTGGAAGTAACATGGAAGCAAATATTACTAAACTGGAGAAAACGAGCAACAGATAGATATTTTGGGGGTTTTTTTGAACCTTCAAGTTAGACAAATTAAGTTCTCATGTACAGCACAATAATTAGAGAGTCTGCAATTAAAAAAAAACCTGACAACTTGTAACCATTTTCAATGCAAGACAGAAAAAAATCCACACCAAGAGGTAAAATATGAAATATATCAGGTATGTATAATCTGATTCAACAAAATGGTGTCTGTCCACTCGTGCCATGACTCAGACCATTACAATGTAAATATCACAACCACCTATACAAAGAAAAATATTTTTCAGCCATAAGTTTTATTTAACACAAGGATAATCATAGCAAACACTTCCATAAGACCTTCAAACTGCAGATACACAAATGAGTACTAGACAAACAGTATTAAAATGAAACTTTTTCCTCAGATGTAAATCTGCTGCCAAAGGCTGATTAACACTGACCTGATCATCCACCTCCAACTCACTCAAACTAAGATTTCTATGTGTATACTATGCTCATGTAAATCCAATATGGACTATAGGTAATACAAGATAAAGGCAAGTAAAGTAAGAATTACCTCCAAATTCAGCATCTTCTGATTTTGGAGGTAGTCTCTAAAACTTAGCACTCATCCACACTTTTAGAGATCATCACCAGAAATAAAAACCCTCTCCAACGGAAGAGCCTCATCCTGCCTTATCAAAGCTTCACCTGATAAATCTTCACTCTTAATGTAAGTGCTTGGCAAATGCTTCCAGAGCAATTCAAAGAGGTCAAGACTTTCTCAGATCATAAAGCTTTACACGAAAACCAAGACAAATTCAGACAGAAACAACACACCCTTCTATAGCACAGTATTAAACCAGCTTCACTGCTAAGGCTTAACCCAGTCATGGCTGCCAGTGCAAGTCAAAGGCCAAAGGAAGAGACACAAGATTCTCATCATAAATCTCACACTGGTAAGATGCACCAATATGCCATGCTGTATACAATACCTGCCACTCCTACACATCAAAGCAGGACATTTCTAAAACAGATCCACACCTTAATACGTGCAGGTTTTTTGCCATAAGCATATATCCCAGTTAAATACTTTTATTTTATTTTTGACCCACACCTTAACAAGTTAGCTATTACTGGGGACTTTTGGGTAAAAGACTACTCATCATGTTTCATCTCCATCAGGTGGTATATTTCAATTTTCAAATTGTATACCCTCAAACTTATATAAAATAATCTACATTTTAGACTAATTCTGTTACTGTAGAATGGCTGAGTATAAGAGACCGTAAATAATGGAGTTGCTAGAACTTCAGTTCTCATTAACTATCACTGGCAAAAAGCTACAGCTTTGCTAACTGATTACATTAATCAGGCCAGTACTTAAAAGACAGACAATGTTTTGAAAACACTTGGACTTGAAGCTAATCTCTGATGAGACAGAAGAGCAAATCAACAAAGCATTTTCAGACTAACGTCAATTTTCTTTCAATAAATGAGATAAAAGTTGAATTGTACCTGTTAAGTACATCTATTTGAGCACAGATTTTCGTTCAAAAGTCCAGTGCTTTAAAAAAAAACCCCAAAAACATTGTCACAGAAGCACCTGTAATGGTTCTATCGTTAATCATCCTTCAAAACAAAGTCCTCCTAAGCAGGGATTGCTCTGATGTTTACTCCTTTAGAACATAACGTTAATCAAAGATTGAGAATCACAGGTAATTTCAGGGACAAAAGAATATCCTAAGAGCTTTTCTTTGCTGTGTCTCTAGAGACACCACTTAAGAATTAACAACATATTCCCACCTCCTGCTGCTGCCACTAACCTACATCAAAGCCTCTGCGTTCCAGTCATGTAATACTCCATTACTAACTCTTACAGAGCACTGAAGCAACTTAAATGTATCACAACATATCTGCTTGTTGTAGTTCTGGTGGCTGGATTCTGGTGGAGAAGCGGGGCTGTAGGGGTGACTTCTGCAAAAAGCAGCTATAAGCTCTCTGCAGGCCTGAGAGGATAAACACCATCTGACTCAAGGCTACAGCAATTGTTGACCAAGGCCAAGCCCATCAACAGTGGTCACAGCACCTCTGGAAATCCCATTTAGGAGAAAAACACTGCAAGCAGACACTTTTTACCACCAGAGAAGGGAGTGAGATGATGTAAGAAACTGTGCATGCACCAAGGCCAGGGAAGAGGAGGGGAAGGAGGCACCCCAGGTGTCGCAGAAAAGGATGCCCCTGCAGCCCATGGAGAAACCCATGGTTGAACATGTCCCCCCCCACAGCCCATGGAAAAGGCTGAGACCCCACCTGCAGCCTGTGGAGAGGCCCCACACTGGAGCAGGTGGAGACATAGAGGACATGTGTGACCGGCACTGGAGCAAGGGTCTGCCAGCACTTGCAGCCCATGGAGAGACACACACATTCCAGAAAGCAGATCTTACAGAGTGAAATGTACAGAAGCAGATAAACAGACACTGTTCACTGTAAACTGAAATCAGTATCATATTATCCTTCCATTTGTAATCTATTACAAGTGATGCATAGCCAATCATCTGTTCACACATTACTAAAACTCATTCCTAATTTTGAGACAAAGAGGAATAATGGCAGCATTACTTTAAAAAGAATGTTATTCACGAAAACCAAAGCCAAAAGAAAGTATCTTGATGCAGATTAAGGTTCTGATGTGCAACACATAAAACAGTGCCACAGCAAAAAAAAGGATCAAAGAATAAAACAAATACAATCCATTTCTATGATCACTCTAATAATTTTGCTTAAGTGAGCAAAGGCAATGCAACCTGAACCTCTGGGATGCTCAATACAACATTTCACATTTGTACCTCAAGGCTAAACATTTGAAATAGGCCTGAAAAACATATCAGACCTTCAAGTCTCTCACGTAGAGAAAGGATGATGAAAGCCTGCAACACACAAACAAAAAATGTACTAAAATATCCAGTATTCAGAAATTCAGTTGCTTTCAATAATTACAACTGTGATTTTATAAAAATATGAACCTCAAAGGAGCTGTGAACCTCAATTGAGAGGGGTCTTAATATACTGAAAAATAAGACATTTTAAGTTATTAACTGTGCTATGTCTCAACTAGTGTAAACATGTACATTCAACTATGAGGTACTGCAATGACTTAAAACCATCATCAGTAAAAATACTTTAAGCTGGGTTACTAGAAGAAGGTTTAAGAGGTAACATGTAATACTTACATCAATAGGCAACTCATCTTTTGTTTTAACACAGTAAGACCTGTTATCCTTCTCATTTGGATGATCATCTTCAGATACTGTTGAAGAAGAGCACGAAGAGGAGGATGTAGTTGATGAACTGTCTGAATCCGAATCACTGAATAAAACAAACACCAGAGTTAGAATATATACTTCTACATTACAGATAAAAAGGGTGTAATTATACATTGCTCAAACACCTTTGGTTACCAGATATGTTTGGGTTTTTTTAATGTATACATTTGTATACATAAGAGGAGCAATCTTTCCTGAACCTATAAACCACTGGACAAGGTGGTTAAAAAAAAAAGTCTCAGAACAGTAGTAGCTTTGCCAGTTCAGAGCAAACACTAGCAACTACAGTGGCTCTCCTGCGTTCCCATTGTTTCACTCTTGCACAGGGCATGCAGCACAAAAGCAATCACCCCTTTAAGTTCACCTTACTCAGTTACTCCCACTGCCTACCCCATGCAGAAGTCCAGCACCAGCATAGCTGCCTCTGTCAGGCATATGCAACAGTCACAGTTTGGGACCTACAATCCATTGGTTTGCAAGGGATATTAGTCACAGGATGGTTGTTACTTCAGTACAGTATCTAGATATAGACAAATAAGGGTCACAGTGTCTATGCACTATCAGCATATTTCCATTTTATGCACCACTTAAACTACTTGCTATAGCTCACAGTCACTCTACAACCCCAACACTGACATAAAACTATATGAAAGTCAAGAAATGATTTAGTACAAGCAATGCATCTTGCACTATGAAGGCTAAGAAACTAAATCTAACTTTTGCAGATAAAAGAGACTAGTTCATAATTTATGGCCTGTCTGAATTCCCCTAGCACATATTCACACAGTTTATCTTATTGGCATATAAGAGATGTTTCTTGTCTTAGAATCTTAATAGTTAAAGTTAAAAGCACAGTAAGAGAAGTCTTTATTAATATCAAAATACTTCTTTGAGCAAAAGTCCAAGTTCTTCAAGGGTTGGTGGAAGAAACAAACGATGACTGAAAAACCACATTACAAACTTCACATAAAGACACACCGAGATAAGCAAGCTTTTATAAAACTGCACCTATCCTTTCTTACCTGATCTGCCCATTAAAAAAGCATTTAACACGTAATATGTAAAATACAGAAAGCACTTCCTTGTAGATGATTTGGTATTGCATTCTCTTCTTCACAAGCAAATGGGTGGCTTCCAATTACCTGTTGCTGCATTTTTTTTCCAACAAACACTGACAGGAAAGACAACAAATAGGCACATCTCTCCAAACAAACCTTCCAAAAAAAGCCAAATACACTCTTCTTGGAAAAAACTCAACATAGCAGAAAGACAAAAATGAGTTACAGGAGCAAAGAGCAACCAGTGGAAGGAGGAAAAAAAAAAGGAAAGAAAAAAAAAATCTGAGGTACATGTCGTCAGCTAAATAAGTTAAAGCTATGAAATTTTTATCTTTAACCTTCATCTGAACATCAGTGTAACAAGGTCTGGAATCAAAAAAGACTACAGGTGGAGCCCCTTGCCATAGATCGAGAATTTTGCTCTCCATCATTTCATGATCCAGGAAAACTTTGAACTGAGCAAGTAAAACATTTCCATAGTCAAGCTTTAACCCACTAACTGTAAATGAAGGTCAGTATCTTCTTTTTAAGAGATCATTAGACTTCCTATCAGCCTCCACCAGTTAGAAGGAGCATATGCCCACCTCACTGCAAAGGCCCAAAAGTCACTGAAACTGGCAAAGTGTGCAGGCTTCTAGGACTGAAAGAATCCACACCTAACCTAAGGTAACTTCCAAGAACTATACTGGACAGTACAGCACAGCTGCAAGGATGGAGCCCTTCATAAGGGACATACAGGCTGAGAATGAGCTTTTCCACGGAGATGCCAACATCAGGGCACAAATTAACACCTGCAGGTGCTTTAATCTGAATCCTACATTGAGGTTTTTTTCAGCAATTACACCGCTGGCATCTGGCCACAAGTGATGCAGGGCAGCCTATGAAGGCCATGGGAAACAACACTCAACCGGTCACGGTGGCCCAACCAACCTACAGGCCGCCAACTCGCCTTCACACCACCCCCTTACACCCGTCATTTTGGAAGCTTGTGAATTCAACAGTAAGAGTTCTAGCGGAATGTAACGGAAAACGCCACCTCCAACGGGTAAGCGAGAGCGAGCAGCCGCAGCAGCGGGGCAGGAGGCGGCTCGGACACCTCGCACGCTGAGCAGAGCCGCGGGCCACACGCGCCGCCGCCTGAAGAGACCTGAGAGGAAAGAGCGACCCGCGGAGCGCCCCGGGGCCAAACCCACCTGTCCGAGTCCGATGAGAGGGGGGCGGCAGAAAGCCCTCTGAGACCCGACGGCGGCGGCGGCTGCAGGGGGGCCTGATCTTCTCCACCGCCCTCCCTGGGGCTCGAAGGGTTCGGCTCCCCCTCCTCGCCCGCCGCCTGCCCCTCGCCCGCCGCCTGCCCCTCGCCCGCCGCCTGCCCCTCGCCCGCCGCCTGCCCCTCGCCCGCCGCCCCCTCAGCGGCCGACACCCCGTCCTCGCCCGGCTCGCCGGTGCTGGGCTCAAACGCCAGGCTCTCCATCTGCGCCAACACCTCCGCCTGCGCCTCCATGCCGGCGCGCAGAGCTCCCGCTCCTGCCGCCCCACGCGGCTAACGGCCCCGCCCCCAGACACACGCCACTTCCTGTTGCCCTGAGACGCTCGGGTTGGCGGGGCCTGGTGAGGGGCAGGACGCATGCGTAGGCCATGGAGCGCGCCCCGGGAGGGGCGTGTCCTCCTGTGACGCGCCGTAGTGTGACGGCGGGAGGGGCAGCCGGGGTAGCCGGGGTCTGCTGAGGGGCCGTGTCCGTGGGGAAGGGCAGCGGGATTGGGGGTCTGGGAGCAGTAATAGCCTCTGATATTTAGCTGGTCTGGACCCTTGTTAAAATAAGCCGTTCTGTTAAAAACTGATGGAAGGCAGTGTTAATGAGTCTTGTCATAAGTTGTGCTTGCTTAAATCTTCATGCTAAGTCAGTTTTATGGCTTATTTAAACCAAAAGCCCTACTTCTGTTTCTATGAGGCTCACCTGAAAGACAGAGCTAAAGGTTATTGCTGCTTTGTGTAGAGTCACACAATTGGTTGGACAATCACCTAGTTCCACCCCCTGCCATGAGCAGGGGACACCCTCCCTGGGTGCCCAAAGCCCCATCCAACCTGGCCTTGAACACTGCCAGGGATCCAGGGGCAGCCACAGCTTCTCTGGACAACTTCCGGTGCCTCATGACCCTCACTGAGAAGAATTTCTTACAAATATGTGATCTAAATTTTCCTTCAGCATAACTCCACTGCCCCTTGTCCTATTGCTACATGCCCTTGTAAAAAGACCCTCTCCATCTTTCCTGTAGCCCTCCTTCAGGTACTGGAAAGCAGCTATTACGGCACCCTGGAGCCTTCTTCAGGCTACAACCCCAACTCTCTTAGCCTATCTTAACTGGAGAGGTGCTCCAGTTACCTATTGCTACGTGCCCTTGTAAAAAGACCCTCTCCATCTTTCCTGTAGCCCCCCTTCAGGTACTGGAAAGCAGCTATTACGGCACCCTGGAGCCTTCCTCAGGCTACAACCCCAACTCTCTTAGCCTGTCTTAACTGGAGAGGTACTCCATCTTCCAATCATCTTTGTGGCCCTCCTTTAGACTTGCTCCAAGAGCTCCATGTCTTTCTTGTACTGGGGACCCCAGAGCTGGACACAGTACTCCAGATGGGACCTCACAAGAGCAGAGTAAAGATGGAGAGTCACCTCCCATGACCTTCTGCTCATGGTGATTTTGATGCAGCCAAGGATACAGTTATTAATAGCAATAGGTTGCTGGGGACCTATTGGGACAGATTAGCTTCAATATTTTATAAATATGCTGATAACACACAGAAGATTCATGTAATTAAAATTAAGACGAGCTCTATAATACCAAGTTACTATAGTAACCTATAACTCTATAATAATACCCAGTTCTAGAAAACCTAACCACATTTTTGAGATCACCAAACCATTTCACCACAACATAATTGTCCATTTATACTCCAGGTTCACCATGACTATCCTTTGGTTTGGAGCTTAAAGGGTTTTTTTGCATTTGTCCAATGCCCAGCAGAAGTTTGTGGAGAAGTATGTTGGCGTCTTGGTCTTTCCTCTGGGCATACAGAGATCTGGCCGCACACAGGATCTTGTCCTGTGGAAGAGAAAGGAGGAATTTCCCCTGCCCTCTCCCAGCCACTGTGTGTGGTGACTAAAAGCTCTTTCCCTTGATAATAACTCAGGAGACAGGACACGTGTCTTATCTTGAACACAACTTACCCATGGGAAAACCCAGAAGATGTTTCAAAGATAAGCATCATCTGGTGGTCAGTCACTGACTGTGAGCCTACAGACTCCAAACTACAACCTGATGGTTGTGCCCTGTGCCCATGCTGTGTGTTCTTGGCCTTCACAGAGCGTTGTCCTTTGGCCTGGCTTCTGAACCAAAAGCTGAGGCTGTCTTTGCTCCCAGGCGAGAGTGAGCAGCAGAGCGCAACAAGGAGGAGCCTCATAAATAAATACATGAAAGAGTTACATGTGATAATGCTGGTAGTGCCAAAGAGAGTGGGACTTGAATATCTGATGAGAGCAGAGGAGAGGATGATGCATTTTCCATGTAATAAATGTCCCCTCCAGCTATGAGAGAACTGCATGCCCACAGCTCAAATGGCACACATTCTTCTCCTGAATGTCCAGGCTGTGCTGAAAAACCTGTCACAAGAGTGCTTCCAAAGTACCCCACAGAGTCTCACACAGTACCCCACTGCCCAGCTGAGGGCAGCTTCTGACACACAGATGACTTTCTCTGGTAGTTCCACTCTTCATTTGCAACCTGACATAGCAGATGCAAGCAGCAGAATTTATTTAGTAGGAAAATTAAACATGTACAGATAAGTATATAATGTAATTAAGCAGGTTTGGATTTTTTTACAGTTATCTAAAATTATGTATAATCAAGCAGCCTTTAGAAATTAATACAATTACATAGCAATGACAATTAGATGCCAATTGCAGAGAGATTTAAATATTGAACTATTATAAAAGTGGTTTCTGTTGAGTCTCACTGGCAAATATGTTCTCATCCCTAGTGAAGTGACAGAAATGAGATACATATCCAATTAAAGTAGTGGCAGAATCTCACTAAAACCCAGTCCTGTAGAAACACAGCCTGGAAAACCAAGCTTTGTTTTAAAACTAAGCAAGTTTATTATTAGACTGAGGGGGTTTTGATTTGATTGTTTTTCAAGGGACTGTAATACAAGATAACATGAGTTTTTGTGAGAAAGTTGACCTTTCAAGGTGTGACTGGGAGGGAATTAGTTCCCCAAAGCAGACAAAGCCTTTATATCAGCCGGATCCCTTCCCAGTCACAGGTAAAATCATTGATGTCACAATGTAGGACTAAATTAGTTGAATGAATTATATAAACCTCTCACAAATGTAAAAGCATACTGTAGTCTCCACTTTGCACTTATGTAAGTAAAATCCCTCAACTGTCTCCTGAATCCTGTCTTCACTGCTTTTTAAAGGATTTTAGTAAGTGTTTCATAGCCGTACTCTGGCACCTGGATTGTGTTTTGACAGTTTCCTCTGTGTTTGTGCAGATCTGGCAGCATCTTTCAGACAAGAAGGTTCTTTATTTCATGCAAACCCTGCAGCAGAACGTGTAAGATAGTGTTTCTCTTAAAATGAGGATGGTGAAAGGCGTGATGCATAGTAAACACCATCCTCTGTTCAGCCAGGGATGAACGCTTGAAGCACAGTAGTTCTAACACCTGTTTTCAAGGTCTGAGCAGTTAAGAAATGTCACTGTTGGGACTGGGATACATCATCTGTCAAGGCAGGGCTAATAGTGATTGTTGGCCTGTTTTCTGCCTCCAGTTTTCTTTGATGAAGCTCTCTGGAGGTATTGTTTCCTACATTTCTTTTATCTATTCCTGCAGCTGAGGCGGGTGTGTAATTGTTCCCATCATACTTCTAAAGCTACAATGACACCTTTTAAACTATTATTACAATGTTTTAGTGAATTTCTTTGGATGCAATTGAGGAATCCATTGAAAGACATAGTTGCATCCCAATATCTCTCCTGAACTTGAAGGTGGAGAATAAATTGGAGATTTTGGTATGCTGCTTTTTATATCTTAAGAGGAAAAGGCATGAATAAGAAAGGAAGTCATGTTTCCTAATATATTTGAAATATGAAAACAAATACTGTTGTGTCATTCATCATTTATACATTTTATGTTTTCATATTCCAGTGGATGATAGTGATATCAGAGACTATAGGTGGTATAAGAACAGTGTGCTTTAATTAATAGAAGGAACATAGTAAATCTGAAAAATGTACTTCTGGGAACTTTTTTTAAAAAATTTCAGATTGGTTTATTTAGGAAATTTGATGGCAGTAACTGTAACCAGTTTCAGTGACTCATCAGTATAATCAGTTACTTAGATCTTCAGTGAGATTTTTGTGTCACTTAAGAATTATTTTTAATATAAAATAATAAACAAGCAGAAGAAAATCTTGGAAATATTGTTTTAAAGGTGTATAAAAATAGAATCTGAAAGTGATTTGTTACAGTGTCCTGATGGTTTCAATTGCAATATCCTCTTCCCTTGCTTATTACCATGCAATTTACCTTTCACCCAACTGTAGCATTACTCACTGAAGCTGCAGACAGATCATAGTGACAAATTGCTCCTCACGACTCTAACTGTGGTCTGCAGGTAGCACGAGGTGATAAAACTTCTGGGAAATCCATTTACAGATTCAGAGGTACAGCATTGAATGGATTAACAGAAATGCTTGTTTCCTTCTTATCTAATATCCTGCAATGGGATCAAATAAAAAACCCGTCAGAAGCTCATTTCTTCTCCTGATGACACTCTTTCTGCTTTGGGCCAAGAGGTGATGGGAATTCCATTAATGTTGATTTAGCCTTTTCATCAGCACTGACCATAACAGCATTTGCTACTCATTCATATTATGCGGGCACAGTTATAGAGCTGGTCAGCTCTTGAGCTCAGGTCTGCACTAGTCCTTCTCCTCTAAAGAGAAAGACAGAAGAGTGTGTATGGTTTTGATGAGTACTGGAATAATGGTATTGGAAAAAGCATTTTGAACCTGCAAAACTGCAATTACAGTAGGGCTTTTTGCTAGCATAGTGGTATCAAAACCCACAACCCTCTGTGCCTTAGCTGCTCTTCCAAGTTTCTAGTGTAGACTTGCTCCAAGTGACCCAGAGCAAAAGGATGGCACTTCAGATCACTCCTCACAATACATCATTTTTTAAATTGATGAAAGAAAGAAAACTTCTGTAATAGTCTCCCAAATTCCTTTCATTTTGACCTATGAAAATAGGTAAGTACATGAGCTGAATGTATCTTCTAAAATGACCAGCAGTGGTAGAATGATGACATCTGAGTCGTTACTCTTAACATCTGAGAATAATACCTGCAGGGAATTGAACAAACCACTTTAAAACTTTCTTTGAATGGTTGGTTCCATTTGCAGACTCAAAAAATTCCCTTCAGAAAACTGATTTTTGCTGTTAACAAGAAGGAGCCTTAAGCTGCTTGTTGATGCCACACATTGAACCGAAAGAAAACACAGACTGACTTATTACATTGCTTTCCAAACAAGGTCAGGAAAAAATGACAGCTATCAGCACTTCTCCTTTATTAGACAATCCTTGGTGACACATCCATATTAATATGCCTGTATGCCACTTTGCAGTGCAGGCTTTGTCCAGGGATGCCTGGGCGCTCATACGGTAGGTGGGCTATTCATTGTATCAGATAGTGATGACTCCGATTCCCCCATACCATAATACATTCATGTTGTTCCATGTATTTAGTTCAGTTTCAAGGGGAAACTATGGGCTTAAGTTTGCAATGGTGTTCAATCTACTGCTCCAATCTCAGAGCCTTTTAATTTTGTTCACTCATCAATTGAAATATTGGAGGTTAAAGCATTCATGGTGTGGAGCAGTGGGAGGGAAGAAATCAGATCAACAGAATTTTCTGTATCACTATTGCTACTCATATTTCATTCCACTCAGATGAATCAATATTATAGCTTGCACAGCTGAGATATCTAGTTCTGAAACAAGATTAAAATAGCTACAGTACAGAATGTTTTACTCATTTCAAAGCTTTAAATTCTTGTACAAAGTTAAATTACAGAAACTCCTTAGTTTTTTCTTTGGGCAGTTTATAACTAGATGAAAGGAAACAATATGACTTCTAAGGATTAAAGACTTTTTCCCAAAAATAATTTTTTTAATATGGAAAAATACACAACTTTATCGTATAGTCCCATATTTTTCTTTTACATTATTCTTCCAAATATAGCCAGTAATTTTCAGACAATTGAGTTGCTCACAGCCAATTTCATCAATAGCAATCCAAATCCCTTTGTTGATGGATGGACTGGTTCACCTCCACTTATTCTAAGAGTTTGTACCATTAATTTATCAACACTTTTATTACAGTCTATTACATTCTTTTTCTAGTTGTGATTTCAATGCAATATTTTAAATTATATCCATATAACCCAACTTGGTTAGTTGTCAAACCAACTGCATCCAAGCTGCATTTGTAAATGTGATTTATTCTGGTATGTATAAATAGCTCAGAAATTTCAAATGTCTGCATAGCTGAAACGGGTGTATTGGAGTTTGTAGGGAGTCATATCTGGAGAGACTAATATGCTTTGTAAAATTGAGTGTGACTTCTCTATGGTGCCCTTAATAAAAGAAAGCAAGTTCTAGTATATCAGATAAAGTGGTTGTTTATCTGATTATCGTAAATACTTGTGGTTCAGGCACGTTTCCCACAGCCTTGTGCGAAGTTGTTTTTGTGACTACCAGAGTCACTGACTATCTCTGGAACCTGGAAGACCTGTCTTTCCATCCTGACATGTACTCTCAACCAATCTGTCTCATTTTGGCTGCACAGCCTGGCGTTCTTTCTGTGCTTGCAATAATGTTTTGGGTAGACAGGCGCTCATTAAAGTGTCAGTATACGACAGGCATTAGGCATGAAATTCGTGAAGAAATTAAAGAATGTCATTTTTAATCCACTTAAGTAATAATTGAATCTAAAAGATCTTTCTCCCTGTATTCAGATGTTTTGCTGTAGATTTCTGCACACTTGACATCTCAGATTGTATTTCTTACATTGTAGTTTCATAACTTCAGTGCAGCATAAACTGGCACTGCCAGTAAAATAGATGGTTTTCCCCTTCCCTTGTTTCTCTGTCTGCCCTGTTCTTTGTGCCAGCACTAGCATTCCTGCAGACATGAGTGAGGCAGGGCAGGGAAATCCAGTGAAAATTAAACCACCACCACCCCCTGGTTAGTTTTTGGCCAGATCAGCCGCAGATCCCACATTTCACTGTGTGGCCTCACAAATACTAGCATCAGCATAAATGTGCTGTGGGATGTGAAGTTTCAAGACCTAAGAAGAGCCAAGGGACAGAGTTAAGGGACGGTATACAAGGTCCTGGAAGTGAAAGTTTTGCCTCCTCCCAGTCATGAGGAAAGACTAGTTGGGGTTAAGGAACAGAATAACAAAATGACTAAAAAAAAATTCTAAAAATTCACTTTGAAACAAAAACTGTTCTGCATGGAAAAATGCAGAAGGGCACTTATTTGAAGCATCCAAGGAAGGCAGCCTAACAAGATAACACGAAGGTTCCAGAGACCAGCGGGTGATAAAGTTGCATATTTAGACTCATTGTTGAATAGCTTTAGCTTTCAGGAAATTAATTTTCCCTGAAGAATTTTAGGCATACTCATTTGGTCTTCACATTTCTTTTGGTACTCAGGGAGTTCCTTACACGAAAGGCACTGATTTTTTTTTTATCTGTTTGACTGTAATATGATGATCTTCCCCTTGGATTCAGACTTAACCACATGGAACCAATGTCCATGTGACCTTTGTCTCAATTATAATTCTCTGTACGTAAAAAAGAAAAAAACAACCAAAAGTAACCAATACTAAAAGCTTACAAAAATGAACACATCTCAGAAAACAGAAGATTTTCTGTCTAGCAAAAATGGATACTGAAAGCACACTGCCTTAGTGCTCAAATCTTCTTACTGATTCCTCACTGATAGGTGAGATCAGCATTGCATTGTCCCTCACAAGAGCTACAAGTGAACTGCAAACCTCACATGTAAAACTTATGTCTGTAGATAGTCATTTTGAAATGACAGAAATACAGACCTGACAAAATATAGAATTCATTCTTGAGAGAAATTATGGTGCCTATGAGCTCAGTGTCATCAGACAGAATTGAAAATCTTGTAGATGGAGTTTCCTTCTCATAAAATCACCAGTAAGGCACACATGGAAACAAACACAGAGGAGAACACTTACTCAATGATTATTCTGAAATAACAGTCATCAGAATCAGAACAAGCGAGCACATTTTATATTGCATAAACAAATTGTACCCAATATACCACAATGATCTAAGGAAAGTGGAAAGTGGAGCTAGAATTAATACATTACACAGAATTTCTAAAATTCCTTGCCTTGGCTTTTCCTCCCTTTTCCCATCCAGTGAATTTGTGTTTCACACTGCCCCTTCATCTGTCCCAGGAGCTTAATATGCTCTCTGTTCTTCCCTCCCCTTCCTTGTTCTCTGCTTTGTTTGACTTGATCCTATCTTACTTTTTTAAAGAGTAATTTGTTGTTGTAGATACAGAGGCTCTTTGGGAGCTGAGGAACAGAGATGTAAAAGAGACATGGCTCATCAAATCCAGTCTCCTGCAATCTCAGACAATTCATGTTTGGTCCAGAAGGACTAAAAAAACATCCACTCTCTGCATCATCATGAAATGGAAAATACTTCTTTTTGTTTGATGAACTGTACAGTAAGATGAAAAGCAGTGCTACTACAGTGCCTCAGAAAGAAAGTAAAACAGACCTTATGAAATGATGAAAACCTTTCTCCCCATTTTTTACATGAATTACCTCAGATTTGACCAGGCAAAGGGAGAAGTACAGTTTAAATGAGATCAACAGTGCCAATATCCATTCTCCCTTTATTCAAGCCAGTATCTCTCTGTAAAAAGTAATTCTTATTATTATTATTTTAGTCCCAAATCATGTGTTCTGAAACTCTGTGAGAGCTTCCAAATTCTGGTCTCTGGTGTATTTGGTGATTCATTTTTAAAAGTGAATTTTGAATATGTGGAAGCATGAACTGCCAATTTGGCAGTGAAGCTTCTTAACCTAAAGCATTAAATGGTCAATATTTGAAAATATTGATATAGATACAGGTAACTAAAGAATTGCAGAAGAGCATTGAGAGACTGAGTGGCTGGGTGATAAAAAGGTAGGAAAATTTCAGAAGCAAAAATTGTAAAGTCATACAAATGAGACAAACCAGCCCGGATTTTACAGATGCTACAACAGATTCTGCCCTGATTACTACAAGTCTTGAAAGACCCCTTAGGAGTATAACAAATAGGTCTCTTAAAACACTAGCTGGGTGAGCACTTGGTAAGAATCCAGAAAAAGGGAAAAGAGAAAGACAAAGACAGAAAAGAAAGAAACAACATAAAAAATACCAGAGAACAAAACCAAAAAAAATTATGCTGCAGAGTAAATGGACTGTGCTTCCGTATCTTGAATACTGTATGCAATCCATCATGTTAGGAAGGATATAATAGATCTAGAACAAGCATAGGGAAGATTCTGTACTAAAAAGAGAGCCTTCTTATATCTGGAAAAAAACCCAACAAACAACCCAGAGGTATTGTCAGAGAGATTTATGAGGGATATGAATAAGAAACAAAATTTGACAATAAGAAGTAGAATTAAAACAATGACAAAACATTAAAACCTGCATGATGAAGCAGGTCAAAATGAAAAAAAGGCAAGGATGGTCCTTCACACAACACATCCAATTGAGGTTTGGAATTCCTTTCCACACAATTTTTTGGATACCAGATGTTTTTATTAATTGTAAAGATAACGGTGCTGCTTCAGAGAGGTCCTGAGATGCAGATTGCTGCAGCCTAGGAGCACCTGTGCGAGCTTTCTTAATTGTGTTTTTTCTTTAGACAAGCACCATCATCCAAGGCTGCAGACAGGATACTTCTCTGCAGCAGTCTTTGGCCTGAACCAATACAGAAGTTTTTGTGTTTTCCCAGAGAGGTAGCTCCTGAGTGCCCAATTCCTCTGAGACATCCTAGTATCCAGAATTCCTGAAGCAGTGGCTACTGCACAGGAACTCTCTGCCTGATCTGCACGCTATGTCACACACAGAAGGGATGGTCCGAATTACTGTACACAAAGTCACACACTCAGATTGTACATAATCAGACAATTTATTAATATATAAGCAATTGCTTTGACATTGCTTGAGAGACAAACTTAATACATGTGCTGCATGGTATATTTACTCTTGTTTCTGTGCAGAATTTTCCTGAGAGACATATAGGCATCTTAGCCAACAATAAAAATAATCTGTTTCAGAAATGCTTTGCTATTCCTACTCAGAAGGTTAATTTCAATCACAATATGGCACTCTAAAGCACAAAGCATTTTTATTGAAAAAACGAATGCAGTATCTGCATTCCACGTTGTATTTCAATGATGATAATTAGTGGGTGCCTCTCACCAAAAAAACCCCCAACCAAACGAGCGTGATACAAGACACATCATGCAGCATATTCAGATTGGATTTCAGTTTCTTCCAGGAAATGTCTTATATCCCTTAATCTCATTTCTCTTATTGCTTAGATAAACTAAAATATCTCAAAATTCTATTTGACAGCCAGTATCTAAGGTTTGCTTTCTGAATTTTGGAGATATGCAATAACCTTTTTTTACTGTTCAAGATGTATTGAGATAAAACTGGAGAAATATTAGGTTTTTTATTGATTAAGCTAAGAAAAAAGGTCATATGGTAACAAAAGTTACAATTGAACAGATTTATCCTCGTTTACCATCTGTATGCAATATATCTACAGTTGGGAGGTTTCATACTTTCAGGCCATCTTTTCTTCAGATCCTGTTTACTATCAAGCTGTTATTGTGAATATAGATATTCTAGGACTTTGTCTTCCTTATGGATGTACGTACTACCTTCTGTCATTATCTTCTTTTATGGGTGAAAACCTCCATATACGCTGGGACAGTGTGGAAATTTCAAATTTCACTATAAGTTCATCCCCTTCCCCTCAGAAGCCATGTGTTCATTGCAAACCAATGTGTACTGCCCCCATCCAAGAACTTACTTTGCTAGATAATGTGAGTTCTAGAGACTGAATCATAGAAACTAGACCACTGTCCACTTTTCTTCAGGGACAAGACGAGATAGAAGTGAGGAAGAAGGTCCTCCAAAAGTAGACCGCTGTAAGAATCCAAAAATTTGGAGTACAGAAACAAAATATTAGCAAATCATTGAGAGACATTAGATCTGATTTCACACCCTATGATGAACATCTTGATAAATAATTAGAGCTCAATTCCAGAAAAGGAAAGGCATCCTTCATTTCATGGCCTGAAAGTGACACTCTTGAACTTTAAGAAATCATGGCCCTGTCTGGTAAAAGTAAGAAAGGACCAATAATTTCCTTCACTGGATTTGCTTACACTGGTAACTCAATAAATTCAAAGGAAATACTATCCAGAAATGCTCATTTGTTTTCTGTTCATCCGGGAATGCCTCTTTATTGTAAATGATTTAGCTCTTTATTCACATAAATCTGAAATTATGTCTACACAAAATGGCTACATGGACACACAACAGTAAGGCAGCTGTGTGTGCCTGCTTTTTAGCCTTTTTAGACAGCCATCCTTTCTGTTCAGTGTCAGAGTAGAGGAAGGAGTTTCAGTTGCAGATGAAAAAGAAGAGAAACTTCAAATAGTAAGTTTATAAATTGAGCCATTTCCTCAGATTCACTTCCTTCTGTCTTCAACCTACATCTTATTCATTCAGGCAACTGGTGCTTCTGATTTGATTTCTCGTCTTTCCAGTCTCTAGAACTCAAAACAGAGTGCCTTAACTTAATAGTAGTACTGATCCTTTCTCTCTGACAATGAGGTAGGAATCTGTACTTTGAAGAGCTCAGTACAAGAGTGGGAAAGTACAAATGGCAAGTACAAATGGTATCAGATCTGATGCCACACAACCATCAGAATCGGTTACTGTAGAGCCAGAGAGAACTGACTGGACTCACTGGGAATAAGAGCGATTGCCTACAAGGCACAAGTCAGCCATTGTGACAAACAGGCTGGTAAAAAGACAGATTTAAGAAGATTGAGAGAAATGAAACAGTGAAAGGGCATTTTTTTCCCATAGAGAAAACCACTAGACTTGTGATGATGGAACATCAAACACTAGAACAAGACAATAGCCATGGTAGCAAGGGGAAATCTGACTGTGGTTAAAATTGAAAGAGAAGTAACTGTGAACAAGAAGCTAATCTATCACAGAATCACTAGGTTGGAAGAGACCTTTGAGACTGAGGCCAACGATACCTGTTCTCTACTAAACCATATCCCTAAGCACCTCATCTACCTGTCTTTTAAATACATCCCAGGTTGGTGACTCAATCACCTCCCTGGGCAGCCTGTTCCAATGCCCAGTAACCCTTTCAGTGAAGAACTTTTTCCTAATGACTAATCTGAACCTGCCGTAGTGCAGCTTGAGACCATTCCCCCCGCCTGGGCAAAGAGACCAACACCCATCTCTCTACAACCTCCTTTCAGGTAATTGCAGACAGTCCCCCCTCAGCCTCTTCTCCAGGCTAAACATCCCCAGCTCCCTCAGCCACTCCTCGTAAGGTTTGCTCCCCATCCCCTTCACCAGGCTGGTTGCCCTTCTCTGGACTCACTTGAGTACCTCAATATCTTTCTTGCAGTGAAGAGCCTAAAACTGAACACAGTATTCAAGGTGTGGCCTCACCAAAGCTGAGTACAGGGGCACAATCACTTCCTTGGACCTCCTGGCCACACTGATACAAGCCAAGATGCCATTAGTCTTCTTGGCCACCTGGGCACACTGCTGGCATTAGCTGTCAGACTGCAGCATTGTGATGTATGTGACATTGACATATGAAGCTCTAATTTGTGGATAAACGAACGATAAGCTACCTAAGAAACTGTTTGAGAAAAGATAATATACAAGAGCAGAAGACAGCAATATTATTTAAGGGGATAGTGATCAAGCAGTAGAATATTTTTATAATGGTTCACATAGATATAGTAAAGTCAAATTTAAAAAATCAAAGGTAGCCACAGGACTGAGTAAATTTGAAGTATGAAGGTAAAGCAGAAATTCTGCAACTACATTATTTGAGTGCTTCTCTCTATATTTTTAATCTTTTTTTATTGCACTTACTCTTAGTAACTTGTACAGAAAATAAGAAAATGGAAGTTGTTCGAAGGACAATACTAAAAGGAATAAAAATATCTCTGATCTACTTTACTGCCACATACATATAATCTAAACTCACTTCTTTCTCTTTCATCTGTTGCTACACAATATAGTAAAACTATTCTGTGATTTTATTTGCATATTAGTACTATGTATTTAATAAACCACTGGTGGTGGAGGGGCGGCTGGTGTCTATATGAAGCTGACCAGGATCAGGAAGAAAATTACCAAAACACCAACCATGCTGCAGAAGACTTTGTTTAGGCAATGCAGCAATCACTCAGCTAGACATTCCTAGAGGCTTCTTAATTATAAAACAAGAATACAAAAAATACAAATAGCTAGCTATATTTTTTAGGCAATTTTTCCTTCTTGTTCTGCAAAAAGTACATTGTGATATTAGTCATGAATCCAAAATAAAGAATATATCAAATACTTTCCAGTAATAACAGTGAATTAAAAACTGGAAATTTGGCATTTCATCAAATTGATGATAATTCCAGATGGTACAGTCCTATCTGAAACATGTTCAGAAGACAAATTCACCAATTACAGTTACTTGTTCTGAATTAAAATGTTTTCACAGATAAAGTGTTTCATTTTCTGATCTCCATTTAGTTAACGTACAATCTAAATAAATTTGCACCAGCCTATCGCCTTTTGGAAAAAGACAATATTTATATATTGATATATTTTCCAGATTTTTCAAATACTGGTTTCCTGGACTTTTTTGTTTGAGAGATACAAAAAACTGGCTGAGAAGAGCCTCACTGGCACACTGGAGAGCTTTTTAGTCACCTGGAGCAGGGTGGCCTTCCTATAGGCAGGGCTTGGCTGTCTGCTCTTCTGGCCTGTGACCAAGGTGCTCTGTCATGGCACTGGCTAACGAGACTGATGACCCTCTTCCCAGGACAAATGTCACTCAGGGGTGTCTTTTCTGAGGACCCTGGGCCTCGGGCCTTCTGCCTTGCAAGGAATCTGGGTCCAGATCTCTGTTCATGGGCCTTCATGCTCTGTTGGCAGTCTAGGTCAGAGGTGCAAGAGCCTTGTAAGGATGACATCTGTTTCTGGAGGCTCATGCTTTTGGGGGAGTGGGGGATTTAGCTGTGCTTTTGCAGAGAGAGATGTATACAGTGAACTACTAATGTGTTTTCTTTTCCTAATTTTATTTACAGCAAGGAAAAGTAGGGCCTCGTTTCCCTGAAAAGAAATTGTGTGAAGTAGGGTCCCATATACCTGAAAGAATTCTGGGATGAGGATTCAGTGCTGTTGGTACAGTTTTGACATATCACACCCTATCTTTCCTCTCACTCCTGGAAACAGCATAACCTGCAACTTTGTGCACAGCTGCCACAATATATGACTTTAAGCCTTGCACTTTGCTTCTCATTGTGAAGCTTCAAACCCTTAAGTCCATAAACAGGCCTTGCTGATGGAGCTTTTTCCTGAGAGAATCACTATGTTTAATTGAAAAATCTTCTGTTAACATTTTTAATGCTGCACTCTGCGCAGACAGCCTTGAACCATGTACTTTTGGTCAAATCAGAGAAAAGAAGAAATGAGTGGCACTTTAGATACCAGAAAATTTATACTTGAATAGAAGGACACACATAAAGTCCTTGAGAAAAGAACTGGCCCAGTGAAAGAGAATATCAGCTTTTATTAAGTAAGCAAGGCCTTGAAAATATAAAATTATACAAGTGGAATTCTAAGAATTGATGACACTGATATTTCACATCAGCAACAGACAATGGACATAATAGGTTGCTGAATTACACAAATACAGATATGGGGTCATACTTCACACTCTTACGTGAAACCTGAGATTTATGGAAAGCATTATATCCTCTTATATATAGTCTGATTGTAATATCAGTTTATAACATGGTGTGATACAGCCTCACATAACAACTCATAAGCCAACTCAGATGCCAATGATAGTACAATGGGAAATGCTGGTTCATCAGCCACTCCCAGAAGGCTGTAGTTAGCTTGACTTTTCAAATTTTTGGGTTTCTTTCAAAACAAAGATGAACAGGTGATGTGTAGGTAGCAAGTGTGTTGGAACCACCACTTTCTTTTATGACTTAAAAATGCACTGAGTGACCAAAATGTGAAATTCTGCTGGCTGCTCCAGCAGCATGTCAGAGAAGAGCACAGAGGACTTTTGTCATGATATACTGACTGCCATGTCTCCATTGTGGAGCTCAAAAAATCAGGAGTTTGAAGAGAGGGCAGAAGTTTCCTCTCCCAGTGCTGCCTGGCATACTTACTGCCTCGTTTCACTTTACATCAGCAAGAAGAGGAACGTGGTAGTTAAGTGAAAATATCTGCAAAAAAGACCAAGACCCAATCCTCTCCAGCCACACAGTACTGCCTCCACTAGTGTGACAGACTTCATGTTAATGAGCTGGTCTTGTTTCTTGTTTAATAAACAAAATACAGATAAGCTAGTAGGTGGCCACCTGAGATACTGGGAAAAGGCAAATAACTGTGGAGTGCCACGGATTTCAAGATTTGGCATTTTGGGAAGGGGTCTTATTTTACATAAGAAAAATAGCTTACACTTCAGCTAAGGTAAAAAACCCTTTTTAGATAAATTCTTTGTTGTATTTTAACAGCAATTTAGTATATGCAATTATCCATTGTGCTTTTTCTTTTCTGTGGCCTTGGAAATGCTTGAAGGCAGCATGGTTTTTTTCCCTTACACATTTTTTTAAATAACCAGATTTAATTGATTGTAGCAAATGTAGGCAGGTGAAAGACTTTGAACCTCCATGAGGTTGTGTCCAATGGCAATAATGACATGAACTACCACAGAAAGCTATGTTCCATTATGGCCTGAATTGGGAGAATACTGTGGCAAATTTCTATTTCTTCTACAGGGTTATAAAATTAATACAAGATTTGTACTAAGCACACTTTTAAAAATATATACTTAAATAATGAGCTAAAGTTGCCTTTTACTTTTTTTTTTAGGTTGGCAGCTTTGAAATAGTGAAGAAAATACTGTTTCCTGTTATGCATTAATTGGAGAATCCAACGCTTGAAATATATGTTTCTTAGTTTTGAGGTTTCTGTATACAAACACATGTATTTTTTTTTTTGTATCCTATTTCTGACAGCATGAGTGAATCTTCCTGCCAGTGCTGCAAGAATCTTTATGATGAAAATTCTGCACAAACATTTTGGGAAAAAAAAAAACACAAACAAAAGTTTGACATATTTAGTCTTTGACTAGAAGTTATCATTACTATAAAACTATGTTAGGAAGACTACATGGACACTTTGTTACACAAATTTAAATGCTCTACACACTATTTAAATGTTCATTACACATTTTAAATACACACATGCTGAAATATCAGCATGCTATTTGCCCAGTTACAATTCTCATTCCTTTTTGAGAGAAAGTAATGGTAGGAAATAGCTGTTCTTCATCAAAAGTCAGATTTTTAGATTCTTACGGGGATTTATTTTCACCATTTTCTCCTATGCTGTCCACATAAGGCTACTGGATGAGCCAGCACGGATCAGTCAGCAGTGCAGTACAAATAGCAGTGAACTGTGTATCTCATTATCTGTGGATCATCTGTGGAATCCCATAGAGATCTTTATGCAAGATCGACATGGCAGTCATGAAATTTGAAAAGCATTTTGAAGGATTAATGGAGAGAAATGTTCCCCTTCCCAAAGAGACTTAAGATGCATAACTTCACAGAATGTTTTCTGTTATTCAGATGCAATTATAAAATCATAGAATGGTCTGGGTTGGAAGGTACCCAAGGATCATTGAGCTCCAACCCCCCTGCCACAGGCAGGGCCACCAACCTCCAGGCCTGGAGCTATACAAGGTTGACCAGGGCCCCATCCAACCTGGCCTTGAACACCTCCTGGTACGGGGCATCCACCCCCTCTCTGGGCAGCCTGTTCCAGCCACTCACCACTCTCTCTGTAAAAAACTTCCCCTAATATCTAATCTAAACCTTCCCTCCTTTAGCTTTAGTCCATTCTCCCTTGACCTGCCATTATCTACCCTTTTAAAAAGTTGATTCCCCTCCTGTTTCTCTGCTCCCTTCAGGTACTGGAAGGCTGCAATGAGGTCCCCCCACATCCTTCTCTTCTCTAGGCTGTACAATACCCTGTTTAAATACCCCATTTAAAGTGGTAGCTATTCATTAAGCAGGATTTGGAGGCTGTTGACTATCTTTGAATAAAAAGTAACAAGGCTTCTTAATTTCTAAGTTTGGGGAAGCCAGAAGATAGGTGAAAAGGTGATTTTTAATTCATTAGAGATGACAAGCGCATTGCAGATTCTGTAAAGCCTGGAGTGACACATTGCCCAAGATCTCTTTGACAGGATTCAATATTGCTCAGATGTAAGATTTTAAAACATGCAAGAGCTTCCCCAGAGAACTCTTTGGAAAAACTACTCTATATGCAACACTGCTGCTTTGTTTAGAAAAACAATAAAAAAGCACTGCATTGCTTGTCACTTGTGATTTATATGACCATGGTCCCATGGATATCGTATCAGCTCTTCTAGAGGCATCATCACTGTAAAATAAGGAGCATATATATATAAAATATAAAATATCTAAGGTTTATCAATCATTCTAAGCAATACAAAGACATTAATGCTTCCAAATGTTGCACCGATAGCCAGCCTGGGAAAAATTCACATCTTGGATAAAGGCAGGAAGGGAAAAGAGGAACTTTTCTAAACAGTAAATTATGTCATGTTGCTTCCTACAACAAGCTGTGTATACAGGCTGCTTTGAAACCCTCAGAAACATTTGTTTGGCACATTTTCTATTAATAATGCTATGATTTGTTGTTCTGTTGTCAATGCTGTAGTTTCATTACTGTGCTTTATACCATGAGCATAAGAATCAGAAGAAGGGAATTTCGAAGGAAGTGTGATGACAACAGAGGCACCAGTTTGAATAGGTAACAATTACTTCCAGTTCTGGAATTTGGGTTTTGGCAGAAATACATCTAAGGATACTTTAATCTCTATTCTGGCAGTAAGGAACAGCAATAAACCAAACGAGTGCAGTTCAGAAAGCACTTCTCTGTATGGAGATTACTATTAAAATGCCAGAAATCTGGTACGTGTGCACTTGCCTAGTCTGCTGTGGTGTGGAATTGAACAAATTTTCTTAGACCAACTCTCAAGTGGATTCCCTTTGAATACCTTACTGCAGGGTAAGGCATAAAAGATTCCATAGTCTTGAAAAATTCTTATTTTCTGTAGCCACACATCAGAACATCCAACATTTAGGGATGTCAGATAGTTTAAGACGCACAATTAAAGTAAAAGAATATGAGTCATCAGTACATTGACCAAATGATTGGGTTTGTATTCTTCTACCAGGCAGAAGAGTGCACCAATTTGCATTGAAGGCATTTTGCAAAACTGACTGGCTTGATACACTCTGCCATGTTAAGTGTGAACCCCAAACTTCCAGAAACTGAGGGTAAACTGTGAAAAGCAACAGCAGGCTCACGGGGATAAAAAGAAGCTGGATGTGTTTATATTCTTGTTTATGTGCTGGTTGTATCAGAGAAGCAGAGAGTTTAGCAACCATGGAAGAAAAAGGTATGTTCTCAAATTTATTTGTATTTTATATCATTTTGGCATAATTAAAATAACATAAAACTAAATCAAATTAATTGTCTGCTTCAATTCCTATCCGGGAGCTCTCTATTGCCAGGCAAGGTACACAGGGACATATTTCTTACATTAAACAAGATTTCTTGGTGCAACCATGGTTCCTGAAAATTGATTTACTTCACTTTCAGCAGTTTTTTTCTTTTCCAAATAAGCATTAAAATTGAGACACTATCAAAATATGGATTATAAACCCTTTTAAGAAACAGAGGGCCTGCTTTTAGGAAAGTCTTAGCACAAAAAACAGTCTGAAATAAAAGGAGATTTGCAAATGCTACATTTTTAATAACAAATTATAGTGCCCTGAACTTTGTTTGGAGTAGGAGTAGAGAGTAAAGGAGAAGGCAGAAGAAGGAAATTAAAGTAAAATTTTAGATCAATTAAAGTTATTTTAAATTTTTTTCCCCAAAGGAAAACTGCATTATTCTAATCTATTAAAATTATGTAAGAAGGCAAGAGTAGATAAAAATGGAGATGTGTTCAATGCAGTAAGTGCTCAACAAAATGAGAATCTTTATTAGCATTTTACTGATATGGCAGTAATTTCTTCTGGCAAAGAAGGCTCTCCAAAGATACTGCCTCACCTTTCCTGATCTCAGTGAACAAATTTTGATAGTACTTATTTTACATGGAAAAATATTTTTACAATAGTGAATTATCATCATTTAGGACTTGAAACATTTCTACTTCTGTTTTTAAATTCTACCAACTACAGCAATCAAACTCAGGGGTTAAAAATAAAAGTATATTGACAGTGATGAAACCAGCTGGATTCAGGGTATTTAATGAAGTTACAATCAGTAACTTCTCATAAATGTTATGTTAAATAATCACATTAAACAATAATGTGAATAAATGACAATGAATGTTAAATGAAAATATTCCTAATAAAAGATTTTTAAATTTAAAGCACTTAATAAATATTATTTGAAACACCATAGCCAGTGTCTCCCATTTCTAAAAGCATATTAAGAGGAATCTTTTAAGAGTTAAAGTTCAACAGACAACTTAAATTCTGGCAATTTGATCTAATTTTAGATTATTTTTTTCCTGAAAACTACTGGTACCTGTTTGCCTAATGTAACCTACCTCATTTCAGTTAATGGTATTGAAGCATCCGACAGCTAAATGCATGAGGCGAGATTGAGATTCAAAGCAGCACTTGTACAGGAAAACGTCAACTGTTGTATTACAGATGTCCCTCATTTATTTGCATTTATATAGGTTGGGAAGAAATCACTGGAAGTCCCTATTTACTGTATGTTGCATGTTGTCTAGAATTATAAAGCCAGACAGTATTTTTCTGACCTGTAGTATCACCTGGCATACAGCACAGCTTCTCAAGTCAGAGATGCAGGTGATGACATGGCCTTAATCCACGCTGAGTTTCACAACTGCAAGATCGACCTTCCTACCTGAAAGATGCCATGTCTGCTAGCATGCACATCATGAATCTTACCTGGCAGGGATGCTGTGGCTCACACACAGCCTGAGCAGCCTGTCCACAAGCTGTACAGGATTGTGCAATTATCCCAGACTCTGAAGTTTTCAGCATCCTCACCTGAACTACCGATGTAGGTCAAACTTGGTTTGAACAAAGCTACTGAACACATCCCCCCAAAAAACCCCAAGCTGCCCTAAATGGGACCGATGTAGGGTTAGCCCCATGTCCTCCCTTGTGCATTTTCACTTGCACTCATTAAAGACAGGTTAAGGGGGGGGGGGAAACTAAATCAAGGAAAGTTTATAACAGTAAAGATGACTGCTCCGCTTTATATCCATTGTGTGTTAAGTCATTCTGATATTGAAACAGAGAAAAAGACTATTGAATGTGGAATCTAATATAGCTTTTATTTTAAAATTCCACAAAATTGTTTAGCTTTTCACTTTACCAAAAGTCTGCAAAGTGGCCAGTGTTACACTGTAATCTCTGAAAATACCATAACCTTGAGAATTTATGGGAACTAGCCTGTCTTGGTTCTAGGTATTGTGTAGGTATCTGGAAGGACTTATTTCACCACACTAACTGGGCTAGCTCTTGGATATTTCTAATTACACACCTAAAAGTAAAATGAGGATCATTGTCACACACACAATGAAATGGAAGCAAACTCCTGCTATGGATGGTTTGGCTTGAAGCCCTGGATATCTTAGGAAGATTTAGATGTCATTAAGAAAAATCCATTGTTTTCAGTATTATTATTTCCCTGCTGAGAAAGTATCCTCCAGTCTGTAAAACCAGCATATTAACTTAGCATGAAAAAACAATCTTATGACATTTATTTCCACTAGAATGCTAGAAACTAATGAGAAACCAAATGTGCAAAGATGTTTATTGATGAGAAGGGAACACGCTTAGAGAACAAAACCTTTTTCTTTTTTTTTTTTTTCAAACAAGATACCAAGAGTTTCATAGAATTCCACAAACACATACTGTTTAATAAGATGCTTAGGTCACGCTGGACTAAAAGATAACCTGGAGCGTTCCTGGCAATTATCACTGAGAATTATTTATCTTGGTATTACACAAGACTGACATTTGAACTACAGGCTCTTTGTAAGAGACTACAAGAACCTTATGGCATCTGTACTAATGCTACCTGCTCCTTTCCAGAGATACACTGCCTTACCTAGGCTCACATGTATTTCTCTGGACCTGCTCTCCTTTGGGCGCTTTTGACCCCTCCAGAGGTGTAAATATCCTTGGTTTAACTCCACTTTTGGGCTGATGAGTGTTGCATCTCCACACTGTGTGATGTTACCCTACAGGCAAGTCAGAAAAGGCTGAATGTGCTGCATCTTTTAATTTTGCTGTAGTGTTAGAACCGATTATTCCAAACGACAAAGGAAATGGGCAGTACCGAGATGCACTGCAGCAGTTACTTTGAAAGGAAAGTGGTTGGGTTTCAGTAATAGGAGGAATACTGGAAGTAGTTAAACGAACTAAAGGCTTGAAAAATATCTTAGTCCTGGACCCGAGCTCTTGTTTTCTTTCATAGAATGGCAACAAGCGAAGGGTAACACTTCCAACATAGTCTCTATTCAGACTGCCTTGCATTTGGTCTGATGGGATTCTTCAGCTGCGCTAGTTACAGTCCCAGCTGGGGAGACTGGGCAAAACAGAGTCTCTGAGCACATAATATCCTTAGGCTTTTTTTCTGAAACACATAGCCTCAGTCCTAACATAGAAGTATTTTTCCTAGAAGATTAACAGGAGATTTTTAGGTGCTCAGGGATTTAATTTCTTTAGTCTTCAGATCTCATACCACTTACATGCCTTGTGCTGAACACTGAGAAATAATCTTGTCAAGATGTTTTCTTATATATGAATCAGTTTGGGTTTAGAAAGCACATTTATTAAGCAATATTTTCCAGTATAAAAGGCAATTAGGCACCTCAGTGAGGTGCATACCTGTCAGATTGACTTGAAAAATCTATACTTCAAACAGGAAATAATTCAGAATAATAATCATTTCAAATATGAAATGTAATCAAGGAGAGGGCAGCTAAGATGAATGCAATCTATTTGTGATGGAGACAGGTGAGACAGTTATATTATCTCCATAAATTCAGCTTTGCTCTTTTCTATGAGTTATTCAAGCTTTCAGAAAAGTCATAACTTAAAGTTGGAAGGAATCCCTGTGGAAGTGTTGGGGTTTGAGAGTTTTGTTAATATTAAATTATTTGGAACATGCTTTCTACCCTTTCCTACCTGAACATTAATATAGTCATTAACTTAAAAACTTAAGATTCTGAATTTACCATTTGATTAGACTAATCAATTGGATTTTATGTTACATTAAAATTAAACAGTGAAAACAGAAATCAAAATCTTCTCTTTAATCCCTGATCAGCTGTCATTTTGCTACTTCCCATGGATCATTCATGAGCTGTCACCCTGAAAACAACATCACAAAAAGATTCTGTGTTACTCAGTCTGCAATGAACCCCTTGTTGCTTTCCATTCAAAGGGGCTTTGGTGGTGGGTGGTGTGTATTTTTAAGTAATAAAAGATTTTCAGGAAATTATCTAGATCCTTATGGTACACAATAATAAGCAGGAATTACAACCTCAAAAGAAAAGTAGTGGTTCTTTTATTTAGACTTTTTAAAAGTGTGTCATTCTGTCAAAACCAATGGAAAAATTGATTTTGGGTGGTTGACTTTGGGAAAGATATTGGTGTTCATAAGCAAATCAATAATTTCTTTTCAGTTAAAAAAATTGAGAGCATCTCAGTATTGGCCATCTGAATTCTGCACTATAAACAGAGAAAACACAATTATTCCCCTAAATGGGCCTGATGGACTCAAAAGCAATTATTTTCACCACACTCAGCAATCAGCTTCCTTGTTGCCTAATGGCATCTGCCAGTATAATGAAAACTGTGGTTTGATGGAATAAAGGAAAAGATCACCTGTGGGTCCACAAATAAGGGAGATAAAAGGAAGAAAAACAGTAGGTTGAACATACAGATATTAACTGCCCTTACTGACGCACTGCACACACAGTAGCCAGGGAAACAGAGGAGATGAGGGACCAGTTACATTTATTTACTTTAGTAACTGACAGTTCTGATTGTATAAATAATCATTTAAGACTAAGCAGAAAGTAATACTATAAAAATATGTACTTTCCTGAAATTCAATTAGGTTACACATTTATACCTGTTCTTCTTGAGAGCTGATTACAGCGTTATTGTGGCATCTGAATGTCTTCCAGCAGCTCACCAGCAATGTGATTACTACTTGTTGTGCTATATTTTATTAGAGGGCTTGATCTTACAAAATGTTGCACTAGCTGTGTTTGGAACAAAGATAACTAACTGACCAACTGTCAGCTCCAGAATTTCAGGAATGGACAAAAAATATTGGTATTTATTTCATCAAACCTGTTAATGTTTTGGTGTGTCCCCTCAGTACATATCCTCTTCCTTTAAAAAGCTGAGAGAGAACTTCCAGTGCTGTAAAACTGAGGACTTGTGTTGCTTGTCAGCCTGAACTGCAATGCTTGTAGTGCTCAATCTAATTTTTCTTTGCAGCTAACAGACAGAAATTAAATTATTGGTAACACAAAAGCAAATTGCTTCACTTTTAGCTCCTTTTGATTACTTCTAGCACTTTTGACTGTTCGATTTATAACAGCCATAGAAATTCATTCCTACATCAATTGGAAAGGCACACATGTAGACCAAAGAGCAACTCAGCTATGGCAGAGGACTTGAATCTATAACCCAGGGGGTCTCTTCTAGCATTGTTTCCCCACAAAAGAGCCCAGAGGAGAGCACAACAGCTTGGGAAGTGGCATATTTAGGAATCTTGTATTGTGTTTTTTTCACTGTCATTAAACAAATCTAAATGATAGCGATAGGTATCATCAAAATTAAATGAGATGCAATAAAATAAACCTGGGTCTGCCACGCATTCCATTTCCAAAAAGAGTAAGTGATACTAATAAAATAATCATTACAGTTTCAAAATCCTTCCCCAGAACAATTTCATAACCATGGCTGTAAGGTTATTAGACTAAAATAAAACAAAAAACCTTCTATAACATTGCATGTTAAATGTATGTACGTATGTATGTATGTATGAGGATGGATAGAATCATAGCCACCTTTATTTTACTGATGTCTGAATCCATTGTTCAGCTAGCAGTTCACTATTAGTATGGCTCAGCTTTAAAGAAAAAGTGCAATTTTCTGCAACCTGTCAGTTGCTTGCATACTACTAAATCCTTTATTAAATATCTGAGAGCTTACCAATAGTCCTGTTAGCAGTCCCAATGGGAATGGTAGTTTCAATAACTGAATTATAACATTCAATGATGGAATTATAACATTCACTTGCATGCCTGAAACTAAGAAATAAGTAGAAAAGTAATTTCATGACTGTACACCGAACTTCAGAGTTAGCTGTTAGGTATCAGCTGAAGGAAAGGACCTTAAAGTTTATACAGCTGAAGCTAAAAAAACTATTGTCAAGAAAAACTGTCAAAGTAATGTGCAGACACTGTCCCTCTTTTCCCCTTCTGTCTCAGTTCTTCTTCATTTTCCAGCACCAAAGGATCTGTGCATTATTCTTGATGTGGTTTGCAGAATTGGGCTGTAAACCAACACTCACTTGTTCCTTCATTGTTTGTATGTTATTGTTGTGGTAAAAAGGAAGGAAAAATTGAATTTTAAAAACCTTACAATGGCACCTGGCAAGTTTAAGTTCATTGCCATAGTGACTGGAGCTTATTTCTCAAGCTTAGTCTTTCTACAGTAACAAAGCTATCGCCCACACATCTCTCAGCTTATTCCTTCTTGTGTAAACATTCTAATACATAGCACCACAGAACAAGTACAGTAGATACTGTACTTTGGGTTTTTTTGTGAAAAATCACAGAAAAGAGTGTGAATGGCATGTGTGGTGAGAATTGCTGTGGAAAAGCTGTATACAAAGACGGGAGTTGGCTTAGTGAAAAGAGAACTGTCATTTGCAAGGGATTTATGACTTTCTCTACTTTTCACCTTAGTTTTTTCAAAAAGTTTTCCAGAAAGATTTGAAAAATGAACATATATCACAATTTTTTTCTAATTTTCCGAAGTCATGTTGACCTTAGGCAATATGCAAGCTGATATTTTAAAGCAACTTATTACAGATTTTGAGAAGAACGTGGCCTGAAAGTCAAGCTCCCAAAGTTCTCTGCTATTTCTCCTTTGCAGTGCCTTTGGTTATGCTTTTTTTTTCCTTGAGTTACTGACTCCTTTAGGAAGAGGAGGTGAAAGGTGACAGTACAGACATTCTGCATCTTTTTTCTATTTCTCCTGCCTCGTTCTGCATAGAATTGTCATAATGGGGCTTTTTAGTCCCATGCCATTATTCAGAAGATATTAGAAGCCAATAGGATACCCAGCTATTTAAAGTTTTGTATTTCACAATTTCTGTGATACGACAATAATATTTTAGCACCCACAATGATGGAATGCAAGATACTTCATGAAAAAAACATGAAAGAAAAATGGGTTTCATTTACAGTAAAAGGGTGAAATGTGTGACATTGCATGTAACTTTTTGTGAAACTGCATGTAACATCTAAGATTTACAAGAGTGGGTAAGGACTGGATTATCAATGCATCTTTATGAAGTAAAACGCCAATCAAATGTAACCTGGAATTGCATTTAAAACTCCCAGTATCACAAATTATAAATTCAAAGCAATTTAAAAAATTTGCCAGAGGGGATCAGCAAGGCAAAACCTAAGCCATTGATATAAATGGCTAGGGATAAGACCTGTGCTGATCCTACATCAAGTTACCATATCTGAAATGCAAAGTAGGTTTTATTTCTATATGAAGAGTTCAATGGGAGCGGACAGTGAGGAACAGACAGCATGGGAACAGAAATGGGTCAGCTGTTTTGGGCACTGACAGTTTGTAGGCTGGTTATCTTAATCCCTCAGGTTACAAAAGGCATCTGTTTACAGCTGTTACCTAAATTATCTGAAACACATTTGCAGCATAACTGGGACTGTCCCAATGGCAGACAAGGTACAGGACTGGAGGTAAACATTGCCATATCTCTTATTAGACAAGCCATATAATTTTGAGTTCTGAAAAGGTTTAATGATTGGCACATAAACAAGGTCTTTAGTGATTAACATCTGCTTAAATAATGGAAGGTGTGATTACAATTCATGCTGACTTCTTTTACATGCTTGTGACAGTGTGGGTTATGCTGCATGTTAAATACTAATGCAACAAACATTGGGTAGATCTTGGGGAAGGGCAGCTGGGTAATTATCCCAGATATGGTGTTTTGGTCTTTGGCCTCCATTTAGCTATCCCAAGAACAGAATAGTTTGACCCAGTGACAAACATGAATTCCAAGATCTCTTCTAGTGACACTGGATTTTCTGCTTCTTTATCTTCATTACTTTTATGTTTATGTAGCAAAAAAAGAATTTCAAATGCATGGCATACTGCCTTTTAATGAAAGCTGGGTGTCCAAGTCTAGAAAAATTAAGCCTTTAGTGTTTCTGATACAGTATAAACTTAAATGGACCCTGTAGGTACTGTAACTACTGTTGAATAAAGAAAAAATAAGGACAAAAAACCCAAAGCCCTGGTACTGCAAAGAGATAAATTATTTCTGGAAAATACTATAAATTTCTTCTCTTAAAAGGTTATGTTAATAATGTGCTGGGTTTATTTCATACATTGTATGTAAGTCAGAGTTATGACTTTCATTAAATCTATCTTAAATTTTAGAAAACTGGTCATCAAATTGCAAGTGAGAGAGCTAGTAAGATCATTTGAAGGGCTGGGCAGAAAAAGGAAAATACTTTTAAAAGAGGAATGGAACAGAAGTGAAATGATGGAACAAACGTCACAGAAGAAAAGGAGAACACCTGGGAGTATGCCAATGTTAGCACAATACCAATAGGTATGGGCCATAAAGCAAAATCAGCAACTCCTACTACTCTTTCCTCTGGCAAAACTGGTACTGAACCCAGAGAGGAACCCCATTTTGACCTCTTAGATTTTCTATCTGTCTTATGAAGAAGAACAATTAACTGAGAAAAAAGGCCTTAGTCAAAACACCAGGCTATTGAGGGTTCATTTAAGAAATGAGTTTTCAAGTATGTGACAGAATACTCTGTGCCAAAGTCAAGTTCTATTTTACTGTGAAACTTCTGAAAAGTTAAGAAGTAACAGTATTCTAAAAACCTCTAGATTTTTACTGCAGTTGCTTGTCTTCTATTCAAAAGGATCTCTCCAATCCAACAAGGGGCTTGTATGCATTTATTTACAAATTTACATGCAAAAGTTGTAATGTGTAATCCAGATACACACCCCTATACATTTGCTAATACAGTCAGTTAAAAGACCTCAGCACTGGATATTAAGAGTATAATGTGCACAACTGTATCTTAGGGACCATTCTGAAACTCTGCTAAAGCAAATTCACATTTCAGGTTTGAGTTATTGTTTATTTCAAGAAAATCCTGCTGTTCAAACTTAAATGTGAGATAAACCAGCCTCAGAGAGCATAGTAAATAAATTCATACTTAGAAACAGTTCATTATTATCACATATTATAGGCTCTGAGTACTTTACATGGGAGACAGGCTGAGTCATATATGATTTCATAGGTCAAGCTTAGCTAAATCAAATCAATTCTGAGTTAGAGCTCTCAAGGTGAGCTGTGAGTTCACAGTGGTTCAACACAGTAATTGCTGGTAAAAGTATCCCACGCTGATTTAAGCAAGACAGTTTGAACCTACTTGCATACCAGAAGCAAAAGAGAAAGCTGAAGCATCAGGGCTAGTGACATGGCTTAGTCTATGCCTCAAACAGAATCTGGACCAGTGCAGTTTCCTGAATAGAATTCCTCAGACTCAAGGGCATAATTCTTTCTCTACTCATTGGATGCAGCCCTGCAGCAATCTTTTTCTTCCATGTAGCTTCCAGATGAAGGAAAACAAAAAATAAATCACAGAACTACCAGCCTTTGCCATCCAGAGCCCCACACCATGGATCACTGCACACACTTAAGAGTTTACTAGAAAATGCACACTTCCATGATTATTGTGTTTCTTGGAACAGAGCTAACAGCTTCTACAGAGTAGAGGGCTTGAAAGGTGATTCTATGTGGAAAGGCAATGACTGTCAGCATGCAAAGCTTAAATCAAAGCGCAGACTCATTTAAAGCACTCCAGGCTCTAGACAATGTCAAATCTTTTCATTTGGAAAAAACAGCTCGTCACACAATAACGGCCACCCAAAATACTAGACCTCATCGATGGTCAGAGCTAACACTGATAGATTAGCAACTATTTTCCTTATTACAACTTGAGAGCACTGTTTGACTGGTGTCTTTTTGTAGCACTGTCAGCCTAAGCACTGTGCATTCCCATCCTCAGTCATTTCCCCCCCCCCCTTAACCCCTGCCCTTCACACCAGAACAAGTGTTTGTTTAACCAGGTGATAAATTGGACCAATTCCCTCAATCAAATCCTTCTTTATTGTTAGGTTTATTGTTATTAAGCTTGATCAATGCCAAAGCTTAGTTTACCCTTCACTATGACAAACGATTGTGGTGCGTAGGCGTGGGAAGAGAGGAAGGTGGGGAGAGGGATTGCTTAATCCTGAATGATACCTACAAGAGGTCTGCATGACCATAATTGCTGTGATTGCAATATTGGCTGCTTGCAATGGGAATAGAGAAGGTCATTGTAAAGAGTTGCAAGCACAACACTGAAAGGAAATGGAGACAGAGCTTCTTAAACCCAGGATCACATGGAACTCGTCTTACAAAAAGTTTCCTGTTGTTCTAGAAATGGTACCGTGTGTAAGATGTTTCTAAACAGGAATATTTCAGTTTCTGTCTAATTAAAGCAGTCCTGTCTGCTATTGAATTCAGGCTAGCAGGGCACAGTAGCAGAGTAGTTCAAAGTCCAATTACATGCTCCTGCTAGCAAGTATCCTTGTTGAGAAAGCACTGAAAAATCATCACAGCTTTCAGGCTGGGTTAGTGAGGGTAGAGGCCTTCAGTGAGGTTTTTAAAGTCATCAGAACTTTCTCTGCTACTCTGAACTAAAAACATGAGTTGAAGAGGTGTTTGATGGAGAGGGAGGAGGGTTTAAGAAATCATATAAAAATATACCTTTGGAACAGAGAGTTTTTGTTTGAGACTTTTTTTCTTTTGCCTCGCTGCAATCACAGTCATTGTACAAACAGCACCACATTTCTAAGAAAACTCTGTGAGAAATCAAATGGCAATATCTGATGTGACAGGGTTAGCACCAATTTTTAGTAAAAAAAGTATGAATAACACTCATGTTTTTATTATGCAGCTAGTAGTATTGCATATATATATTCATCAGAAACACTGCTTCATCTGTAGCATTTTAAAAAAATGTATTATGCCAAGTAAGGAAAGTATATTAGAGCAATCAGAACTCTTTCAAATTCAGCTGGCTTTAGAGCTGCAAAAGAATAATTTGTACTGTCAGCACCTTCACTGACAAGTTCTGTCTCTAATATAGGAACTGTGTTAAAATAGATTTTACTATTTAAATAAGTGTGAGCTTTATTTTAAAAAAAGATGCACCAAAACCTGTGACAAACGTGTACTATAGCTGGGCCTGGAAACTGATAATTAACACAGATTTCTTACCACCAATTATTCTAAAAAAGAAAACTATTAAGGTTTGGATTCCATGCCTCTATTCCCTGTATCTGCTGCTCAGCCCACCAAATTGCCTCAGCTGTCCCCTCCTATTCCCATGCAGACTAACACCACAACTCTTGGTTGTGGCCCACAACTCTCAGACCCATGGTCCTCGCTCCCATGTTGCGCGGCCTTGCTCGGGCCTAACAGTGCCCCTTATAAACACTGGCTAGCTGGCTGCTGCCAAGTAGGGCAGGCAAGAGTGAGTTTTCTGTTCTTCTTACTTGGACATTGATAAAAATTGTTTACTTGCGTAGCTCCTGGTCTTCCCCAAAAGGAATCACAGAATCCTAGAATCTTTAAGGTTGGAAAAGATCTCCAAGATCACCAAGTCCAACTGTCTGTCCAATACCACCATGTCAACTAAATCATGTCCTGGAGTGCCACACTTACACATTTTTTGAATGCCCCCAGGGATGGTGACTCCACCACCTCCCTGGACAGCCTGTTCAAATGCCTGACCACTCTTCCAGTGAAGAAATTTTTCCTAATATCCAATCTGATAATATCCTCTGATGCAACTTGAGACCATTTCCTATCATCCTATTGCTAGTTACTTACAACACCCACCTCACTTCAAACTCCTTTCATGTATCTGTAGAGAGTGACAAGGTCCCCCCTCAACATTCTCTTCTCCAGGCTAAAAAACTCCAGTTTCCTCAGCCACTCCTCATAAGACTTGTGCTCCAAACCCTTTGCTAGCTTCATTGCCCTTCTCTGGATGCACTCCAGCACCTCAATGCCCTTCTTATAGTAAGAGCACAAAACTGAACACAGTGGCCTCACCAGCACCAAGAACGGGGGCGCAATCACTTGTCAAGTCCTGATACACTATTCCTGATACAAGCCAGGATGCTACTGGCCTTCTTGGCCACCTGGGCACACTGCTGGCTCATGTTCAGCTGGCTGTCAACCAACACCCCCAGGTCCTTTTCTGCCAGGCAACTTTCCAGCCGCTCTGCCCCAAGCCTGGAGAGTTGCACGGGGTTGTTGTGACCAAAGTGCAGGACCTGGCACTTGGCTTTTTAAAACCTCATACAATTGGTCTCAGCTCATCGATGCAGCCTGTCCAGATCCTTCTGCAGAGCCTTCCTACCCTACGTGTAAGACTTCAACTGTACGAATTGACTCTCATATTCAGTGCTTTTCCACCAGTGTGTGTGTATAAATCAAATATAGTTTAACAGATCTATCTAAGGGTTTACTATCAGAATGAAGTAAATGGCAACACCTGCATGAAAGGTTACTTGGATCTTGCTTAATGGATTAGTAAAAGCAATACATGTGTTAGTGTTTGAATGTTTTCAAAGTAAGTAACAAGACCTTGCCAGAGCCGGGTGTCTTTTAAGAGATCAGTGAAATCAGAGGCTGTTTTTCAAGGTGTCTAAAGAATTGACATTTGAGAACATTCTGTTACAACACTGGAGTAAAATAAATGGAAAACTAGCAGTAGCTACAATGTAGTAAATATGATTGCCAATAGATAAGTTTTAGAAATAGAAATATGTAATAATTCGTAACTTGGAGATAAAAACAGCTTCTCTGCGAGTTTAACTTGAAGAGAGAAGTTCTATTCTGTGAATAATTTTCTGATGCTGCAGTTCATAGAATTACAGAATGGTTGACATTAGATGGGGCTCCTGGAGGTTATCTAGTCCAAATCCCCCTGCTCAGGCAGGACCAGCTACAGCTGGATGCCCAGGACCTTGTCCAGATGGGGTTTGAATATCTCAAATTGGAGAGACACTAGCACCTCTCTGGGCAACTTGTGCCAGTGCTGTCACCTTCATGATAAAAAAGTGATGTACAGAGGGAGCCTCCCATGTTTCAGGCCTGTTGCCTTTGGTCCTGTCACTAGACACCACTGAAAAGAGCCACTGATCACCACCCTCTGTTCCTGGCCATTCACCCAGTTTTCAACCCACCTCACTGCCTACTTATCCAGCCCATAATTCATGAGCTTGTCTATAAGAATCTTATGGGATAACATGTCAACAGCCTTACTGAAGTCAAGGTAGAAAATATCCACTGCTCTCCCCTCATTCATGAATCCAGTACGTGGCTTAGTAAGGTAGCCTTCATCATAGGTTATAAGGTTGGATGAGTTCCCCTTTGAGAGCCCATGCTGACTACTCCTCATTACCTTCCTGTCCTTCATGAGCCTGGAAATGGTTTCCAGGATTAGTTTTTAATCACCATGTGGCAAGACTGCATCCCATCCAGGCTAACGCATTTATTTTTGTCCAGTTTACTTAAGTCTTCCCTAACCTCATCCTTTCCCACCAAGGGTATCCCTTCCTTCCTTCTGCCTTTCCCCTGGTCTCCAGGGCCTAGGATTTCTGAAGGCTGGTCAAATGGGCAAAGAGTGATAAAAGAAAGCATACAGTATCTCTGCCTTTTCAATGTTCTGTGTCACTGGACCTCTGCCCCATTTAGCTGCAGATGCACGTATTCCTTGTCTTCCTTTCACTGCTCATGTACTTACAGAAGCCCTTCCCACTGCCTTTCTTATCAGCTTTCTTGTTGCCTTGGTCCCTCACCAGATTCAGCTTCAGTTGGGCTTTGGTTTTCTTAGCCCCATCATCACATGTTCAAGCAGTGTCTCTGTTCCTCCCATGTTACCTGTACTTATTCCACCTTCTGTATACTTACTTTTTATGTTTGAGTTTTGCCAGGACCTGCTTGTTCATCCATACGCTTCTCCTGGCATCTTTGCTTGACTTCCTGCTCACTGGGATGAACTGTTTGCAAACATGGATAAGACAATCCCTGTATATCAACCAGCTTGCCTGGCCCTCTGTTCCCCCCAGGGCCTTATCCTATCAGATTCTTTCAGGCAGATCCCTGAAGAGGCTAATGACTGCTCTCCAGAAGCCCAGGGTTGTGATCATGTTTTTTGCCCTCCTCCTTCTTTTTAGGATCCTGAACTACAGCAATCACTACAGCCAAGGCTGCCTTTGTCTTCACATCCCTGACAAGCCTTTCCCTGTTGCAAATATGAGGTTTAGAAGATAATTTCTTCTCATTAGCTCATCTATCACTTGTGTCACGAAGTTGTCGTTAATGTTCTTCAGGAGAATCATGGATGGCTTATGCTCTGCAAGTATCTGGGTAGTTAACATTCATCACGAGCATCAGGGCCAGCAAACAGGAGACTTCTAGCTTTCTGTAGAAGGATTTATCTACTGTTTTCCTGATTGGACAGCCTATAGCAGACACCCACTACAGTGTCACCCACACCTGTTTGCTCTTTAATCCCCACCCATCTCAGTTGGCTCCTCATCCATTGACAGATGAGCTCCATGTACTCTAGCTGCTCTGTCATAGAAGGGACAACTCCACCTGCTCATCCTATTGTCCTGTCCTTCCTAAAAAGTTTGTATTGCTCCATTGCAACACTCCAGTCATGGGAGCCATCCCACCCCCATATCCATGACCACAAGATCATGGCCCTGCAGTCACATACAGATCTCCACTTACCCATGATTATTCCCTATCCTCCTCCCATTAGTGTACAGGCATTTCAGAGATGCACTCTGGCATGCTGATTTCCCAGAAAGGTTCTGGGAATTTTTCCCAAACTGGTGTTTTGTAGGCATTTCCTTACTTACCTGGAAGTGCTTGAAGTGGCCTATTTAAGCTCTTTTTTGTTGGCTTTGTCTTCACTTTCATTCATACCACCCCAGGCCCCTCACTTGTCAGCCCTGTCCAGGGTTGCTGGTAGTACTCTTCATCCCATGGCACTCCCAGGTCAAAGCCTTTCTTTCCAGGTCAGCCATCCTGCTGGAAAAGTTACCTTTGCCTCACTTAGTGAGGTGGATCCCATCCCACCCAAGCAGATGCTGGGCCTCGGACAGGGTCCTATGGTCACTAAAAACAACACCCAACACCAGCTGCTCAACCATCACAGCTTGGTTTGAAGCCACAGAATCATGCCCTGAGTATAAAAACTACTAAAAGTTTAGGGCTTTTTTAATAAATATATAAAACTCACTTAAACATAGCATTTTAAAATGCTACTTTAAGCAATATTACAGATACATATTTTATTGTGTAGCCTATAATAGTTCCAATAACATGTATGTCCTGCTGAACAGAACCAAGTTTTTTGAAGAACAGGTGTTCAGCATATACATTACCATTGCAGCTTCAAACAGCTCGTTACCTTTGGCAAATCCACCAGGTCTGAGCAGAAATTACCAAGGAATTCAAAAGCTATGGAAAAGAAGGGAGAACAGGCAGCCAAAGTAGATCAGCAGGGTTAAATATTCAGTATGCTACCCTGATCCTAGGGAGTATAGAGTCTAGAGCCTAAAAAAGCAGTCTGCCAGCATTCACAGACTGATCTCATTCATCTGCCTCATCTATACCATCATCTTCTGAGCAATGGCAGAGCAGTTACCACAACACTGGACTAATATGACTGAGACCACTCTCAGACTTTATGATTTCATTAGGCCACTTGGGTATTTGAATGCATAATTTCCACCACACAAACATTAGTATTTGAATTCAAGTTTCCATGTGTTGCCTTAAAGGTGCCCTTACCTAATTCTGAAGATTGCCTTTGCAAGCAACTATTTGCAGTGGCTTGATTTATGATTGCTGATGTTGCTGCTGCAGGAGCACCATTACCAGGTAAATCCACAGCCCATGCTGAAGGCTGAGATTCCTTTACCACCTGCAGTGAATTTTAAATATAAACTATGTTATCAGGGTGTTAGTGATCTTTTTGTTGTTGTTGTTGTTATTGACAAAGTGAAAAAAGCAGCAGTAATAACACCAATAATAATATTAAAGAAAGCTCAAACATTCAGTAGTGGAAATATATAAATATTTATACCCACCGAGGGCCAAAGCTACATTCAGAATTGTTAGTGCTCTCTTCAATTTCCTGTGAAGCAAATTGGTTCAAACCAGTAAGCCAGACAGCTGGGCAGATACATTTAACTTGCAAGTATGTCAAGAAAAGGCATCAGAGTAAAACTTGCAGAAGAACCTAAGAGGCTAACCTCACTGCAAGTACCAGCTGAAGACAGCATTTCATCATGTCCCTCAGACTGACATCTACAACTGTGGAGTTGTGTCTCTGCTGAGTCCACACAGATAGAAAAACGTCACTTTTTATGGCCTGCTGCCCTCTCTAGGAAGCAGATGTTCAGACACGTATCTCACCTTCGTGTCACTTGAAACAAGGATTTTACCCAAGCTCAATGAAGTCATTAAGTCTGCAGTGGCTTAGGTCAGGCTTTAAGGCTTTTACTTCACCTCCTGTCTAATTATAAGCATATGAACATGGTGACTGACATCCAGGCAACTACACCTGCATCCAAAATTATAATCAAGGCCTAACCAAAGAGCCTCAAGTGTTACAGTCATCATAATAATGGAAAAATCAGAAAAGATAATTCGGTCCTATCTATTAAATCTCTTAAATGTGCAACTTTTACAAGTCTTAAAGAGAAGTGAACATATTTGCCTATATATGTTCAAGTACGTTACAATGAGAACTCATAGGTGATCATGAGGAAACAAGTTGCGTTACCCATTATCTCCTACTACCTGGATGTCCCCGGAGACACCGAGAGGAGTCACTAGACTTAGCTGACGTTTAGATTACATGAATTAAAATTATAGCAAAAGCCATAAATTAGAAGGGCTGAATAACAGTATGGAACAAATATATTTTCTACTTCTCTACCCCCTGAAGCATCATCACATTGCCAGCCACATTTCTACAAATCCTGTACGGCCTTTCACCCATATGTTCGAGAACATATTGAATAGGATCTTTCAAGAACATCTTTTCACAGAGACCTTTTATTAAGAAACAATATAAATAGCATAATAAAAATGTCATAGCTTGTGGGGAAAAAGAAAAAAAAGATTGCCAAGTGAAGAAGAGCAGTACAGTATCAGTGTGAACACAAACCAAGAAAGACAAGGAGATCTTTATTGATGAGGTTACTCCTCCTGCCATAAACAAACGTTCTCCATGTTGTGCAGAAGTGAAAGCAAATGGACTCATGTGCAGTGGGTGGCTGAGATGAAAAGCTGTTATTTTTTGATTGTGCCAAAAACATTTTGTTTCCTTTGTCTCAAAAAGAGATCTAGATTTATCTAAGGTGAAGAATCTAAAAATGAATTTTCACAGAAATTTATGAAGTTCAATATCCCTTTTGTGAAAACAGGAGCAGAGAATCTACTCATCACACAGCATTTTTGATCACCACTTTGTCCAAAAAAACATATGTGTCAGTCTGTTGGCCCCAAAAATAATTAAATGTCTGAGCCTGGTTTTGAGTCTAGGAAAACTGCCAGCCTCCAGCTGAAGTTAGTCTTTGTGAATTCTCTCCTTAATCTTTGAAATATCAACTTCAATTCAACCCTGAACATTGTTTTGCATGGGCAGAAATACTGAACACAAGTTATTTCTGGCCACAGGTTAATTAAAGTGTAAGCGACTAAAGCTTGTCTCACTTCTTCTGCATACCTGTATTCCTCAACCATTTTAAATTCTGCAAAACTAAGATAGAAAAAAAGTATTTTCTTTCACATCAACTTTGGTAATGACTTGGGTATTCAGCAATGACTCAGGAAGGCAGATACCACATATTAAATAACACAGGAATTAAGAGAATATGGTAGAGCTTGGAGTTGTAAATATCCTTCAGCTGAGAAGCATCTGTCAACAAAACTTATTATTTAGTTATAAATATTATTTCTCTACCCTTTCTATTCAACTGAATTAATGAAATCTTTTGTGGACAGAGGTGGTTATTTAAGCTCATGTTTCCTGCTGCTATGCATGCTTTAAAAATAAGAACAGGAAAAAGTTTCCATGTTGTCTTTATTCCCTATGCACCGGTTTGGCAAATTCTCTCAGACCAGGTCTGAGCCAAAGCTTTAAACTGGTGCATTGTTGAGCAGCAGACTGTAAAGAAAATTTAGAGAAAAAACACACACAAGTAATTTATTTCTATAATAAGCTGAAACCCCAAAATCTGATTTTTAGGAAAGAGTGTGAGCTCCCAGCCAGCAATGCATTTTTTTCAGTAGAGCGTCTAGGCAAATGATTAACTTTAAGCAAAATCTCTCATTTCATTGATATCAGAACATTTTCCTGAGGTCAGAATCAGAATTTGATGAACAAGTCTGCATTTAAACATATGCTGATTTAAAGTCTGAATATAAATCAGTATCAACCTTTGCTTTTAGGATCCGTTAGTAACTGCTAGGACTGAACCACAAGACTGCAGAGTCAGAATACATGAATCCTTAGCCCTTCACACCTTCATTAGTGATGAGATGTAGTCAGCATCAGCTCAAGTGTCCTGAGGGTCCTGTCATGTTAATTCCTTCTCTTGGTTTAAATCGGGTATTTTTATGAAGTGAAAAAAATTGTGGTTGGGATTTTTTTGTTTTTAATACCCAGCTTTTTCCTACCAAAAGCAGGTATTATTGCCAATTATTGCCTCATTTTTTATTCTTTTTATTTTTCCTGTGAAGATGTGAAAGTTGTGGATAACCTTACATAGTGACAATGACACAACCAAGAGATATGTTGAAAGAAGCAATACAGGAGTAAAGAGGTGTTTATAAAGATGACATACAAATATGCAGGTGTGTCTAGATTATGCAGAAGCTTTCATAGAATCAGAATGGTCTGGGTTGGAAGGGACCCCAAGGATCACAGAGTTCCAATCCTCAAGCTTTAAATGTCTGTGGTGGGTAACAGTGAAATTTACAGTAACAGTGACAAAATAACTGACAGATGAAGCAGATATTAATGTTTATTAAATAGTTACATTTGTCATTTAAGGCTGTAGATTTGACATGAAATGTATTGCACATACAATATATTATAGACCCCCTCACTCTTCTGTTTTTCTGCCAGTCTGAAAGAATGAGAGGGATCTTCAGGCTTTTAAGACAGGAATTAGGATGTGCTGAAGTGGGGAGAGTTCAACAAAACAGCGCATAAGAGGAACAGCTATCAGACTAGAATGACTGAGAAATGATAGAGAAACGTAAAAAAATGATGGCTTGCCCCTATAAAGAAATTTAGCATATAGAGAAGGAGAAGCTGTGCTGGAGAAAGTGAAAAAGAGGATTAGTTTTGTAGCCAGGCGTCAGGAGGGGAAAGTCTCCAGCAGCTCGTGAAGACTCCGCTGTCAAGTCATGAAACCAAAGACAAAAATACTGCTCACAGTAGATGTCATCTGCGCCCTGCAGATGTCAGGTCAGCACCTCAGAGGGACTACTTTTATCTTTCTCATCATAACAAATTCTGTAGAAGAGCAATGATTTTGCTCCTGAAATTCTCTAACTGCATTTTCCCGCTGGACACCGCGTTCATTTCCACTGTCGTTTCAGGCAGCATCCCCTGTGCTACCTGTATGGTGATGTGCTAGCCTGCATCCTCAGCAGAGGCTCAGAAAGGCTTCTTGCAGGCAAGTGAGGACACATGTAAGAGAAGCCTGACCCTAGGGCAACAGTGCAGCAGAAAAATGGCTCCTGAGCTTCACAGGGACAAGCTGAAGGAATGCTCCCAGACTTCACCTTGTTCATCGGGCATTGACAGGCAAAAAAACCCTCACATGCATTCTCAGGAGACAGTATGAGATGGTATCCAATGGGCTTTATGATTTGAGACCATAGCTCAAGCAGGAGAAAGGTTGACAGAGGCAGAATTATGCTGCTATCCCACTGAAGAGCTCCGAATCTTAGTACACACCAGTTTTAGCTCACTCTGCCCCAGCAGGTTCCTCTGCAGTTGCTCCAACACCTACTCTGTATAAACACCTAATTCAGCCTGATCGAAAATTTCCAGCAAACTAACAGGTAGCTTTCTCAGATAATTCCTGTTTCTTCTTCCACTGGATTGGTAAAAAAAGTGGGGTTTTTTCAAAAATGGGAAAAAAACCCATAAAATTCACTGTGGGTTTTTGTTGGGTTGTTTGGGTTTTTTTCTAATGGGAAAAAACCCACTATAGCATTCTTAACAGGAAAACATGGCTGGGTTTCTGCATTGTACCTCTTGGTGAAATTACACACCCCTTAGCATATGAAAATTATCAGAAAGTGACAGGGGAATAATTTCAGGAGCCTCTTGTCAAATTACTAGCAACACGCTCCACAGAGAACCACAAAGAAAAATGAAATCTCATAAAATACAAAAGGGCAAAGCTCTGAAAGTTCTGTCTTATAATTCATTTTCTACATTCCCTCTCTGTTCTCAACCACGGAAACCTCATTTTTAATTAAATTATCTGCCAGTAGAGAAATACATGGAATTATAATGCACAAGAACACATTGCTACTCTAATATTCTACACTATTTATAAGACAGCACAAGGCACAGTTTTTGACTTTTAAATACTGGCAAACCCAAGTAATTTTCATTTCTCCACGTCGAATTTTAGAACATACTAAATTTACCATCATATCCTGAGATCTTTTTGCTCAGAAAGATATCAGGTCAGATTTACATTTATGCTACATTTACATTTATATCCATTTTAAAGACACACATCCCACCCCACCTCCCCACCAGAATGGTTTAAGGTGACATTACTAAAAGAAAGTAGGATCTCTATTGTATTTTAAAAAGCTGATTATTCAAAAAGGCATTGATTGTACAGCCAAGTACACTGTATGACACAAAACCTCAGCTGGCTGATACTGTTGTACTTTCATTTAGAGCAGTCAAGTTATGCAGGTTTCCCTCAGCTGGGTATCTAGTCATGTATATGTTGTGTAATTAGAGGATATGTATTTTAATCAGTAACACACAGAGCTCTATTGTATACATTTGGCAAATATTTCTGTACTTCAACCAACTGTGGAAACTGTGAGTGTGGAAGCTAAACACACCAATTACACCCAAATTATATCCATATCCTCCTTCTAAATTTTGCACATCTCAATTAAACCATCCATTTTCTTGGAGATAATGAAGCTTCATTAGAACACAGACTATTATGAGGCTATCCATAATTTATATAGATCAGCACTGATTACTATGAAAGGACTCAGGTAGATAAAGCTGTTGGGTTTGGGGTTTTTTTGCCTTTTATACCAGACCAGATTTTCACTTTCACCTGGAGGATGGAATTGCACCTTGTAGAGACAGTGAGCTCAGTCCCACCTCCCTGTAGCTTCTGGTCTCAAGGAGAATTTACATGGTTCATAGGCTTGGAACAGACAGTCCTTTTCAGCCCAGCAATGCTAACTCCCATCGGTGATAGCAGATGAAAATGGGGTTTGGGTTCTTTAAATTAAAAAGCCTGTATTATTAAAATCAGAAATAATCAGTTGGGACTGAAGGCCCATTTGTGCTTTCATTTGCTGTGGTGAAACATCAGAGTTATCCCATTATGCTCTGTGGAATTACTGTAGGGTTTTACTCTCATAAATGAGAACAGAATTTCTCTCTTAATCCTGTCTTTGAACCCAAGTGATTGCAGCCTGAATTGCCCCTGTGAACGAGACAAATGCATGTCCCCATTTAACACATTCTACAGGTTTCAGGGAAACATTTTCAGCGTGCCTACACTGCTTTTACAGGACTTCAACATCGATCAAAAGCCGGATTAAAAGAAGAAGAACTCTTCCATGTCCTAATTTTATGCTGGGATGGGTGTCCTCTGCAGTGACAGCCTTCCTGCAGTTCTTATTGTTTCTAATGGTCTTAGACAGACGCTCCCGAAAACTACTTCTTTGTAAAGAATCAATAAATGTACCTTTGTGCGAAAGTGGATAACTGTACAAAGAAAACAGAACAAAAGACAGCTGATGAAAACCATAGGTAGTAGCAGGTCCGACTCTGCCTTATAATAAGATTCAGATGTAACTGCTGCGAACATTAAAGCAGTAAAAGGGGCAAAAATGCACAGTGCATAATTTCAAAGTGACAACAATCAAAGTTCCTTGGAAAAAGAAGAAAAACATTACCCTTTTTGTTTTTTTTTGTACTTGTTATGTAATTGTGCTTGTCCTTGGAGACGTTTCACCTGCAATCACACTCCCAGCAGTTTGGTGTAGAATTTTTATTACTTCTTTATATTTTGTCATCATCATCACTATTTATTTTTTTAAAACCGACTGGGCTTGCCTGCTTTAAAGAGGTTTTTGACACATCTGTGTGCATGGTGGACATGGCTATAGTCTCATAATCCTCCTCACGGGAGCGGAAGTGACAAAAATGAAACAAAAACTGCAAGTCCCTTTGGAAGTTCTTATTGAGAAACCCGTAGAAGATGGGGTTCACACAGGTAGAGATCATGGCAGTGAGGTGGCAAATCAGGAACAAAAGGTTGTGGCTGCAGGTAGTGACTGGCAGAATTTCATGGTTCCAATCAAACACGATATTGAAGATGGTGAGAGGCAGCCAGCAAACTGCAAACGCGACCACTATTGAGATCAGCATGATGTTGATCCTTTTGGTTTCAGAGGACCTGTACTTATTGTCTCTCATCTTGTCCATCATGTTGTTCCTTTTTTTTAATCGTATGTATATCTGCAGGGAATTCAACAGAGAGAAACACGTGTGGTAATTTAACCTACAGCCATCATCTTTGCAAAGGACAAACAAGCATTCAAGCAGAAACAAGTACGTATCTCAAGGGGGTTCTCTCTTACCTTTAAGTAGCAAATGAATATAAAACAAAGCGGTCCGAAGTACTGAATCACCAAAAGCGTTGTGGTGTAGGACAGCCTGGCAGTGTCCCAGGGGAACAGGTCCAAGCACACGTATTTGTCCTTGTATTCATCAAACGTTATGTTTCTGAAGGGTTCGTCCGTTAGCACGTGGTAGATCAGGAAAGGCAAAGAGGAAGCTGTGGCTAAAATCCATATGGCAGCAATCCCCAGGTAGGCATGTCTGTTGTTCGGCCTCCAGCCCCGCGGATTGATGATCAGCTGATGGCGTTCGATCGCAATGAGGACTAAAGAAAAGACCGAGACGGTGATTGAGGCACACTGCACAAAGGGATTCAATTTGCACATGGCCTCCCCAAAAATCCAGTGGTCCATTAAAGTGTACACGAAAGTAAAGGGAAGACACATGATGGTCACCAGAAGATCAGAAAAGGACAGGTTGACAATGAGGATGTTGGTAACATTCCGCATCTCCTTCTGTTTTAAAATGATGACAATCAAGGCCAGATTCCCAGAGACTCCCAGAATTATCACAGTCCCATAAGCCAAGGCCAACGTGAAGACCATGGCCAAAGGCACGTGGCAGTCTTCATCCTCAAACTGCAAGATCTGCGAGTTCTTCTCCGAAAAATTCAGGTGACTGGAAATATTTCCCAGGGGGGCGAGAGCCGAAGCGTTCATGTCGCTCCCAACTCGCCCTACGACGTTCGCCGCCGCCGCCGCCGCTTTCATCCGCACCGCTCCCCTCAGCCCGCCAGAAGACCCTCGGCCGAGCCCGCTCCTCGGCGCCGCATCTCCCTCGCACCACCTGGGGAGAAGGAAAGAGCACAGCCCGTCACCCTCCGGCGCGGTGCCGCGGCGCGGCCGGGTCCCGCCGGGGACCGGAGCAGCCCCGGGCTCGCCTGCCCGCCGCGGGAGGGCTTCGCTGCGCCGCCGCTCCCCCTCGCCCCCACCCGCGGGGATTGGGACGGGGGGGGTACCGAGCCAGCGGCCGGGGAAACCCCAGCGGGAGGGCGGCCGGTCCCAGGCGGAGCGGAGGCTGCAGCCCGGGGGGAAGAAAGGCAGAAGGCAGGCGCTTCCCCAGCGCTGCGGGAGGGGGGCGCGTCCGCCCGTGTGCCCCCAGCCCTGTCATAGCTGCCGGCACAAGTTGCACGAGAGGACGAGCCGAGGAGCAGTTTCAGTCTCCCACCTGAGATGTTTTACATCTCCTTTCTACAAGTTCAGTTTGCAAAGGTCTGCAAGCTGCTCTGAGTGGAATTATATCCAGCCATCGACTAAATGGGGGGGAGCGGGGGGGGAAGGGGGGGAGAAACCCATCTGATGAATTTGAGGGGCGGAAAAATTGCTCCAAAAATCGCTGGATTATTTTTTACTTAATATATACACTTGATGTTGAGGGACCGAGTGCCCATAGCAGCACTGGCTCTGAGTCAAAGGCAAATCTTAATCTCAGATAGCAGGACTGTGCAGCAAAGAAAGAATAAAACAAAATGAAAGAAAAATAAAAAAAAAACCAGCAAAAAATTAAAACATTTCAGAAAATGTCTTCACCTGTGCTACACAAATAGGCATGCCTAAGAAACCACCCCCTTTGCAAAGGCTTGGTTTTTAAATCACAGAAAATCAGGCATATGTGTTCAGGAGGAAACAAATTAAACTCAAAAAAAAATCAAATAACCTAACACACCTTTACTCCAACTCACCATTAGTGGCAGTCACCCTGAATCTGGAACTTTCCCTTTGCCCACTCTCCCATGAGCTAAATTTATTGCTCACTTAACCTTGGGTTATTGTAATGAAAGTAATGTCACTTAGAATTCACACAAGTGGGTTCCAAACCCAGCTCCATATGGCACTTATCACAAAAGCCGTAAAAACGTTGCCCACTGAAATGCACTTCATCAAAAGTTACCCTGAATGGGTGAGCTTTTGTTCTTAAATGACACTCGACGTGAATATCAGTGCCACCTAAGTCTCCTCGGAGTAGAATCGTCTTTGTTTCTGGTGGCAGACACCCTTTAAACCAGCTGCCTGCTGGGGACAGGGAGCTGGGGCTGCCTCTGGCAGGGGCAGAGTGCGAGGGCTGGGCTTGCAGCTCCAGCTTCTCCTGAGGGTCAGCAAAAGGATCACCGTGCCAACGCCGTGTCTCCCTGTCTTCTCAGCAGCGTCACAAGCTCACCTCAGCTGGCTCTGCTGCCTCTTTATAATCATCACATCACTACATGAAACCATGACAGGTGACATAGCTTCCTCCAAGTGACATTTTAGCATCAAAGTTAATGTCAGTGATGTTGGAGAAAAAGCATCTCTGCCTGAGGTTTGGCTACTCTGATTTTCAAGCCAGCTAGGCACGCACACCTAGGCACTATCTCTCAAACATGCTGCCTCTGCTCACTAAATTTATCCAGGCTCCCTAGTCCACATAGTCTGGTTTAGGGCCCAGTGAAGAATCTCCCACCCCCCAGGGCTTCCTGAAGCATCAATTCAGCATCAAAATAGGTGCTTTATCCAAAGGGCAAGCATGCAGACTGAGGACTCCTCAACTTCCAGCAGTATGACTTTAGCCCATTTCAAAAATCAATGTCTGGATTTAATTATTTATTTATTTACAGTGGGCAGCAGTAACCCCTCAGGGAATCTGGGCACCTCATTGAGGTGTTTCATCAGGGACCAATTACGATCTCCACTGCCACTCACACAGTGTGAGGTGGGCAGTCCATCCCTGGGACTTCACAGCACAATGGCAGGAGCAGAGCGAGTGAGGAGCTGTGTCCTGCAAGGAAAGAACCAGGCAGGTTTCCTCACAAGCTGGGACCAAACTGCATCCAGAAAAGAGGTGGCTTAGGTTTCAGGCTTTTGGATTTTCTCATCCCGTGGCCCAGCTCTGCTCTTGCTTATTTAATAAATATCAAACTCAAAAGCAGAAACTGCTGTTGTTCTGTTCTCCCTTGCCTCTCCCCATAGCAGAGATATGACCTAAGAGCACAGCAAAGGACCAGATCAGAAACACAGCACTGCTGGCAAGTGACAAGGAGTCCTTCCTCCCTTCCCATCTCTCCAAAATGGACCAGACATCAGGAGGGGGTGAATTTGCATCTCCTGGACAGCTGCACTGTTTCCTGTCCCCTGCCCCGCCAACTCCCATGCCAGGAGGGAGATCACTCCCCGTCCTGGGTGCTGGCGTTGGGTGGGGACACCCCACAGCTCTTCAGACCCCTCTGGGTGACTGCAGAGTCTCCCCCATCACACAGACCTCTCTGACTCTCCAGGAGAATTTTGGTCAAAAGTTTAGCAGCAGCCGACGGAGAGGGTGAAACAGCATATGCTGTGAGGGGACAGAAAATGCACTGCTAAACTGTTAGAGCTCTTCAAAGGGAAGTACAAAATGCTGTCAGCCCGAATCAGTGGTTCACCTAGCCACTTACAAGTCTAGCCTGGAGCCTACCCCTCCATGGGATTTTGTCATCTGCACCTGAGAGCAAGCAAACACCAGCCTAACCCACACACAACCACCCACAGTCATGGGAAAGCAACCGCAAGGGAAACTCACCTGGCACACGAGTGCTCTGTCCGTCTTTGATGAGCCCGGGGGCTGGCTCAGGAGGCTGGATGGAGAAGGAGTAGGGAAAAGGGATGGATCCTCTGGTATTCCTCCAGCTGAGATCCTAAAGATTGGTGAGGAAGGCTGGAGACTCCCCCTTAAAACTGAACTCCACCTTATCCCAGTATCACATGATGGTGCTCTGCTGAGCAGATCCTGGAAATCTCACTGCAAGCATATCACCTTTAAATTACACATCTGGGGGTGGGTTGCCTAGTAATTCCGAAATAAATGCAATTAAATATTGAAACAAAAGAGGAAGGGGGAGAGCGCGGGGAAAAGCTCAGGAAGGGAGACAGTTTCAAATCGCTGTCTGGCTGTTTCAGCATTTTGTCTGCAAGTTATTGCCATCTTGTGGTCAAACTCGAGGTGGAAATAGAAGCCTTGTTGGAAAGCAGATGAAAAGGCAATTTTAAGTATGAGGACCAAGTTACAAAGTCCAGGTTTGGCTTTTTAAGCCAGTACAACTAGCTTCTAGTTTGTATTTATCAGGAAGATTGATGACTGGATTAATAAGAATTGTCAAGTCAATGTTTTTGCTATTTTAAGCTAGAAGCAATTAAAAAAAATTAAATTAAATTAAATTAAGTCAATAAAGTATCAAACCTCAAGAAAACACAACTGTCACTGTGGCCCTGATGGCCATTTTTCTGATTCATCCCAGCCAAGTGTTTCGCCATCCTGTATGACCTGCAGGAGGAAAAAGAAAGGCATTTCTGCAGGATCCTACAGAGCAGTGGAGTATCTCAGGGAGCTGGAAGGAAAATGGATCCCTAGAAATAAAGAACAAATCTCCACAGTGAGCTGTAAAGAGCTGGAAAGGTGGTGGCTGTTGGCTTGGCCAGCTCTTCTGCTTCTTCTGCAAACTCCAGTTTCCAGCAATTGGACTTTTTAGTTTTTTAAATGCAGCTTTCGTGAGTAGCTCTGCAAACTACCTCCAGCTACAGGAGGACAGATTTCTGTTTACTGTACAAAGTCATAAAAAGCAAAACGGAGAGTTTTATCTGTTTTCAAGGTCCTGAAATACCTTGCCCTCTCCCTCACAAGAAGCACTGTGGCAGGAGGTCTGCTTCGATGGGCATAAAATGCAGAGAGTTTGGAAGCCCGAGAGCAATTACCCAGATAAACTTCAGCTGCACTTTAAAAAATGCCATGACAAACCCTGCAGGCTGTACTAGGAGTTTGGATTTCTTGGAAAACCGAAGTGCCCTAACTCTTCCAAGGTTCCACAGCTTCAAGCATAAGGAGTTATGCTCTTACATTCTTGCCTTTGGGCATCTACCTATTATATGGCAACACATTGCAGAAAACTCTCAAGTCTCAATTATGTTAATTATAGTTAAAAAATCAGTTGTAAATAGTATATGATTGCAACATTTTTTGCAGAATGAGCCTCGTGAGAAGTTTTCAGTGCTCAGCACTGAGGTTGACGTTTACACTGGGTCTCCAGGAGCTCAGCTCAACTGCATTGTAACCGCAGTCCTCAGTGTGAGAAAGCAACGAGCAGGCATACCTCAAGGTTGCTATAAACCAGTAGCTGGGGCACTGCTGACATTTTAACAGCAGCAGCCAGAAGGTGAATGCAGGCTGTATATAATGCCTCTCAAGAACTTCAGTCGTATGTGGGTCATTAACATGCACCAGACTCCGTCTGAGCAGAGCAAAGGTGGATACACTCAGGCAGAGATCTAAGCTGAAGAACCTATAAAGAGCATATTTCTGTCTCAAGCAGTGACACTCTAGGACATGTAGAACTGAGGACTCATTGCTATGGCTGTGGAATTGAACCATTCACATTGCTAAAAAAAAAAAAAAAAGAAAAAAAGAATTATTGTCTAATATAGAGATTTTTAAGGGCAATAGCTGTGTTTCTAGGCAGGAAATAAGTCTTTTTCTTTGCCAGGATGATCCCACTACTTTCCCGTAATGCTCTTATCCATATGGGCAAGATATTTTAAAAATTAAAATAAGCATCCTGTGATTGAGAATTGTAGTACTCTGCCAGCAGGTATCCAGAACAGAGATACTTTTTTAGGACCAGTTCAGAATAAGAGGCTTGGGTTTACATGACAAGGTTTTGTTAGCAGGGGAGCTGCAGGGGTGGCTTCTATTAGAAGACACCAGGAACTGCCCCTGTGTTGGACAGAGCCATTGTCAGCCAACTCCAAAATGTACCCACTGCTGGACAAAGCTGAGCCCATCAGTGATGCTAGTGGTGCCCCTGTGCTAACATATTTAAGAAAGGGTAAAAAATGCTGCATAACAGTTTTTAGACAGGAGTGAGAAAAATGTGAGTGAACCAGCTCTGCAGACACCCAGGTCAATGAAGAAGGAGGGGGAAGAGGTCACAGAAGCAGAGATTACCCTTCAGCCTGTGATGAGAACCATGATGGCACAAGCTGCTCCCCTGCAGCCCATAGAGCACCACGGTGGAGCAGACATCCATGCTGTGTTCTGCAGAGAGGAGCCCGCTCTGGAGCAGTTTTGCAGGCAGGACTTGTGACCCCGTGGGGGACCCATGCTTGAGCAGTCTGGTCCGGAAGGATTGCACCTTGTGGAAGGGACCCATTGTGTTACAGACTCTTCCAGGGAGTAAATCTTTTCAGTGCATCAAAGGCAGCCCGGGCTGGGAGGCTGTGTTTGTTTGTGTGTGTATGTTTATTTGTGCAAAGGCATGACATGGCAAAAAGAGAGTAAGTACAATAAATAGAACACAAGTATTTCAGCTAAGGAAACAGAACAGCTTGAGTAAAAGAATACAGAGTTTCTTTGAAGCAAAAGCGCTGAGAAGGGAACAAGATGTTTTTTAAGAAACACATGGAAAAAATATGCCAAGGGATCAACCCATTAGAATTCTCTCTCTGTAAGTCTCAAAAATGGCAAAGAAAATATTTCATAAAATGAGGCTGTCACTTTCATTGCAATGTGTTGTCATGTGTTCAGGCAATGCAATCCCTCTGAGAAACTTAAAATCCACTGAGTGAAAAAACACCATGAGAGTCATTTGTGGTTTCTACTGTATCTAAAACAAACTGAAGTCACTGATGCGGAAATGAATGGAAACCCTCCCCAAAGGTTATTTTTAAACTTCATTTTTATTGTTTTCATTTTCTAGTAATGAACATCAGAACCATTGAAGTACTTGAATTTTGCATCCCACTATTCACAGATAAGGGAACTCATGCTCCTTGGGGCAAAAGCCTGTCATCAGTAGACAAAACAGGCGTTTTCCTATTGAGTACAATGAGAGTAGCAGCAAATTCTCTGTTTGGCTAAGCACATGTTTATTCTGCAAGCCTGCAACTGACACCAAACATAACAATACTTCATTTGACTGCTAATGTCACAAACCCAAAGAAGCTGTGTGAATAATTATGTGGTTAATCTCAGCTGAGAGTCTTGCTTCTGCAGTTCCACCTTCCACAACATAGCCAAGCTAAGTAGTGTAAAGCTGTCCTGATCATATGGAACATTACTTGCAGACTGCTCAAGATACATCCTAAATTATTTCCACCTGGCTAAAATACAAAGTTGTGTTTTCTGCTACAGCCAACCCAGTCTGTCCATTCAGGGTTCAAACTCACATACACAAACTCTCATCTGGCTTCAGATGAAGCAGAAATAGGCTTTAGCGTGATCATCCAGAAGGGACATTAATAGTCAAGATGTCTAACACCACCCAACAAATGTGATGACACGTTAGGCAACAAAAATCATCTATTACCTACTGACCCTTAGACATATTTGATTAGCTAATCATCAGATGTCCTGCCTCTCATTGCAAAGACATCTCAACCATTGAAACCTTTTCAGTAGCCCAAGGCTTGCTGTCTTCATGCCTACCTGCTTTACATGAGGTAGGAATCCACAGAAGGATAGGGGCTAAATATTTATCAACCAAAGCCAGATAGGGGTGGTATTTTAATAGTATTTTCAATGGGGGATGAACAGTTGGGTTCATGTGTGGGAAAAATTTTGGCCAACAGAAATGCTTTACATGTATCTCACAAAATGCCTGAAATACTTTAGTAGCTACGTCCTGCCACTTTAGACTGTCTTGCCTGTGGACAGGGGCTCCGCTGGCAGCAGACTTTACAATAACATTAGTCATTGACTCCTGGTAAACTTTGACTCAGGGCAGCTGACATGCTGGGGAATTTAGACATTAGTTGCCTTAGGTCTTGATTTTCCATGGCATTCACCAGTTCTTCCCAACTTCATCTGGAACTTTGATTCTGCATGTCTTTCACTGTTAACCTTTAGAGGCTCCATTTTCAAAGATATTGGGGTGATACACGCAAAATAAAGATGCATTTGGGGATGTGTTAAGAAACATGACAAAATGAATTTGCATTCTTATAACTACAGAGCTCTCTCTTATATTTTCTGTTGTGACCTTCTGACTCAGGAATCCCAGCCTTCTCTCTCCAATGCACCAATTTTCTTCCCCAGTTCCTCCAGAACAGGTATCTTTCATCATCACCATCCCTTACATCCTCAAGGACTCCTCCACGGTTTCAACAACCCTTTGTAGGCTTGTTTCTAGGGAACTTGCACTCTTATCCATTGTCAGTCGTGACATTAGATACCTCTAATGTCAGTGCCTTTCTTTAGATCACCCATTTTATTATTCAGTAATATTACTGGCAAGATAGTGGTACACAAACAGTGAAAAGGAAAAAAAATATATAATGGTGGGAATAGCAATCACCTCTGACATGCACAAATATTGGGGATGAATTATCCTAATACAACTGGGAGAAATCTGGCATGATTTACAGACCAGGACACACACACAGAGGATGGGGATGGGACACAAATAAACTCACACCTGCCAGTAAATTACTGGTTGATGAACTGTCCTGACATAAGACAACTAGCAAACAGGTATGATATTTTTTTTCTTCAGGAAAATTGCTTTGAGGAAGAAACACTTATCTTACTGACTGCTCTTGCAAAGAACCATGCAATTTCCAGAGGCTCTTTGGGAAACTAACTGCCTGCCTGCCTTAGAAACAGCCAAGGTGGAGGTAGGTAGGCTGTTTGTATATTTACAAAGGTAAAATGGCATCCCACATAAATCATACCTGTGCAAGGCAAGGAATTATGGTTTTCCATTTGTGGGATGTCCTAGAAATTTTAGATATTTTTTTGAAAGACAGTGTCAGTCTGCTGTAGCCAGGAGTTTTCATAGCAAGACAGCGTCTCTCTAAAACTTCCCTCTTTCCAGGAAGGCACATCTGCCTCACGCAGCATGGCCAGCAATGTGAGAAGCTCCCCTAAACATTCAGGTAAAGAGGTGCCCAGGGAGATGGTCTCAATCTCCCCCATCACAGGTTAGAACCAGAGTGGGTTTCTATCTTCAGGTCAAGTATTTGCATGGAAGGGTTCAAAGCCATCAGTGGTAGGTGGGAAGATGGTTGAAAATGTTAAGAACAGCTGCTCAGCCCTAAAAAGGACTAATTTTGTTCTCTTTTGTGACTAACAGGAGAGCTGTCTTAAAAGGATGAGATGGATTGGCACGTCACTTCCACCTGGCAGCTCCCTGTGCTCCACTTGCACATGCCGTGATTCACCAGCAGTGGGTGGTGAATAATGCAGGAGCGGGTGAAAGAAGATGGGACGCGATCTTCCTCGCCATCCTGAGCTCATCCGCTGGAGACTGAGGTTAATTGCTCCTCGATCTCTTCCCCTAAACGGGTAATTTTTAACCTAAATTAAATAAGGAACCTAACTGGACTTCCAAAGTTATTGTACAGTACGGTCGGCCCCGCTGTAGGTTGTCTTTGCGTGGCACAGTCCTCCGCGGGCTAATTACACTGAGAGCTTTTCTGCAGCGCTGAGTTAATACCAACCGTGGAAGGAGTGCCTCAGCAAATGGGAAAGTCATTACAGCTTCATGTCAGCCTCTGCCACTTGTGCTCCCAGAGACCCGCGCGTCGCTCCGTTCCCCAGTAGCCCTGTAATTGGACTATGATCAATGGCTCTTCTTGCGCCAGGAGATCGCGGCTGGCGAGATCGGCGGAATTTGTCTTCTCATGCTTTGTGCTGTGACAAACCCAACGATTTGTAGGCTTTAAAATATTGCTCACTTCAAAAAAAAAAAAAAACAAAGCAAAGAAAAGATGCCCTGCCCTCCCACCCGGATAAAATTAAACCCACCCTTCAGAGATTTGCCTCTGTAAGAACTGAGTTGCTCGGAAAGGAAAACTGTTTAGGGGAGATAATATAATAACAGTAACAATTACAGGGGGGTTGGGCTGTGCGGAGCTCCGCTCCAGAGGAAGCACTCAGGTGAGTGCCCCGCGGTCTCCTGGCTGCGCTCACGCTGCCCGGTGTCCTGCGGCAGGTAGAGCGTTTCACCTCTGCAAAACGCCGCGCCCCCAGTTCCCGGCGAGAAACCGAGTGCATCCTTTACCAACTGGCGAGTGCAGGGCTTGTTTACAGTCTCACTGCATTTCCATGGTAACTCTAATTGTCATACCGTGCAACGCTAAAATAACAGGCTCCAGATACCGCACGGAGCAGCCTCCCGAAATGCGCCCGCGCGGCGGCTCCAGCCCTGACCCCGCCAGCGCCCGGGCGAGCGGCACGAACGGCGCCCGGCAGCGGCGGCGTCCCCGCTGCCCGGAGCCCGGCCCTCGGCCGCAGGCGAGTCCCGCAGCAGCGCTTAACGTGCGCCGCCAGGCTGCCCGTGGGATGCGCGCTTTCCGCTGCTCCCGAGGAGCCGCGCTCTCCTCACCGCGGCCCGCGCCGGAGCTATGAGTGCCGCCCGGGGCTGCCCCGCCTCACCCGGCGCTACGCACCCGCGCTCCGCTCCGCGGCCCTTCCTGTCCGCCGCCGCCGCGAAACCCCGAGGCGCCCGCGGGAGCTGGGAGACGCGCGCAGGTAACGCGCCGCGGGGCGCATGGGGCTGCCGCGCAGGGATCCCCGCGGCCGCGGCGGGACTCAACTCCCCCTCGTGGGGCGGCCGCGCAAGCTTGCGCGGGGCAGCGCCCTGCCAGGAAATGCGCGGGAATCGCCGGGTTTCGCTGAGCGGGGGCGCGGGAGGGAGGAGGAGTGGGGAGTGGGTTTCCGCGGCCCCGTCCCGTCCCGTCGCCCTCAGCCCGAGCCGCGGCGGCCGCAGGGAGCCCGGGGCTCCTGGCTCGGGACGGTGCGTGGCTTGGGGCGCAGGGCGGTGCGGGGCGCGCAGGGCGAAGTGATGCCCTGCAGAGGCGTAGAAGGGCAAAAATACGAGTCTTGCCCGTTTCCGTTGGGTTTGGCGGTTGGTTTGGGCTTTTCCCCTTGCGAGCCGGCAGCTCCTCTGCTCCCTGGCGTAAGATGTAGTCACGCAAGTTTTCTGTTCTGGCCAACAAATGCCCCGTTTCGTTGCATAACATTTCCCCGGGGCTGGAGAAATAATCTCATTAGGTGGCTTTTGCTTATTTTGGGAAGCTGCATTCTTATTTTCCAGGATAATGCTGCAATTCTTTTACTTTGCCAGATGAAGAGGCATGCCATTATCATGCACAGAAATCCAGTTTTCTGGACTTCTGAAGCAATCTCCATCTATTGAATTCTCCCAGGTTCTCAGCATAGGTTGTTCAGGGTTGTTTTTTCTTTTTTTTTTTGCTGTTGCATGTAATGAACAAGAATATTTGAAGCAGCTGCACTTCATCTTGAGCTTGTGTCGTGACTGTGACTCTGCAGTGCTTTCAGGTTTTTGCCTGGACATCATCTCAGCCTTTAACGCTACGAGGGCATCTTTGCTCAAGGGCGCACTCTTTTCCTTAAGCTGAGGTGGCCAGCTTGTCATATTAACTGTTTACAACCATGTAGAAGTTTAAAGACTTTCTCTGCTTTTCTTCTCTCATACAGCCCTGACAGGACTCCAGTGTTTTGGGGGCAGAAAAGCCGGTATTCCTTAGGGAGCCTGCACGTTTTGCTTCCTCCCTGTATGTGTTTTTCTGTCTTTGTTTTTTAAGGTAGAACAAAGGTCTCCCAAGACTGTAAATTGCTCACAGCTGGGAAGATCACTTGTCCTGTTACACACACCGAACTGGCTAGACTATGCTGGCATCAGTCAGAGTTAACTTTGTAGGCACTAATATTGTAGGATATGAGGTCTTACCTATGAACAAACCTTGCCATAAGTATCTCATCTAATAGAAGAAAGACTTGCTGAAAGAACATTTGGCTTCGGAGGAGGCTGGTTGCCTGCCTAACTTTTGTGTTCTTGAAAATTTCCTTTTAAATATGTAGAGAAAGAGAAATATCTATCCTGTTATGATTTATGGGGTTTTTTGTATTTCAAACAGTAGCTTTAAGTCGAATAATGAGATGAATATTAAGATGTTAGACACATTGAAGTAACATATCTTTTGGTTACGTGGGACCTCTAACTCAGCTAAACATGAATAATGGTTTAAATTCTGCCTGTCACTCTCAGGCTTTAGAGCAACTGCAACTGAAAACTCCTGAGGCATGGTTTTGGTGAAAATAAGACAGTAGCAGTGAGGTATCACAGATGACTGGTTTAAGGTGGCCTTACTTTAAATCTTCCAAGATCCTGGTACGTGAACTGTCGCAAAATACACTTCACCATAAAAGTTAACGACAGATACTCTTTGTATTTAGTGTTAACTGCATTAACTTGATTCTTACAGTAAATTTTCAAATCCACCCTGGATCCTGCCACAAAACTGCAGTCTCTCCTGCCTTGTGCAGCCTAGCCTTCTGTCTCAAGCATCCCACTGAAACTAAAGGAGACCAAAGCAAACCTACTTAAAGCTCACATGGTGTGAACTCATGCAGGTGTAGCTGAGCACAGTCCCAGGAATACAGAAATGGACCTCATTTGCTTGGCTGATTGATGTAGAAGATTAAAACAATCTAACTTCTGGAGCTGACAGCTAGAAAATCTCCATCAGCTACCTTCAGATTATTAAATTTGATGTTGAAAAGAGGTGCAAGAGCACCCTGGCACTGTGGTGCATTCAGTTTAGAAATACACTTTAAATATGAGGAGAACATTCTCAAATTATATTCTTTAATTCGATTTCCCACAGTGGGATTTTCAGGAATCTTAATTTCCCTGAAAGCTATGACCACGTGCCATGCTGGGATCAACCAATTGACAGAGGGAGAGTGAGTGAATCCCCAAAAATTGAAGCAGCTGTTAAAACAAAGAAGGAAGCTAAATGCCAACATGGGCAGGCGGCCCTTGTGAAATCAGTGGTATGCTAATAGGAGTTTGGGGACTGAAGACCAGGGAAGGAAGAACATTTTTGTTTGTATCTTTGCTGCCAGTGGCACTCAAGCTGGAGAGCAACTGGTTCCTTTTGAGCAGGAGACGGAGCTCATAGAGCAGGAGATCCACTTAGTGGACTTTGAAGTCTCTGGGGAGAAGTCTGCTTTAATGTCACACACCCAAAATGAAAATAAAATTCTCTTTGGGCATTTTGCAAAGGGAACTTTTGTCAGCACACCAGTTCTCCAGTGAAACCAGCAGACTACAGTTCTGTTCCCTCTCTTTCTGTCACAGTGACTGTGACTATAGGGAGATGGTGCAAAAGTGGCTGCAAGTGCACTGCAGACTCCTGTAGTGCCCTGAGTGTCCAGCCAGGGCCTGGCCAGAGCACGTGGCTATTTCCAGTGCTCTTTCCTCATGGAAAAGAGGACATGTGATAGGGGAGATGGCACCTGCTCAGCTCTTGTCCAAGGCAGAAGGGGCGATGGAGCTGGAGATCCCATGCTGGACCTCAGAGGCACTCACACTAAGCTTCTTCAGTATTGATGTGTCTCAACAAAATGTGTCTATTTCAGAAAAACAACATGTTCACTCTTTTTTTTAAAATAAAGAATTCTAATAAAATGACAATGACTGACCCTGCTAGAGCCATACTGCAAGACCTTTACATGCAGAAGGTGTTTCTACACTTTAAGATGTAGAAATCCACAGAACCTGGAAACAATCTTTCAATTACTTTTTTTTAAAGAAAAACTCAGTAAACATTCACTTAATAAACATATTCCAGTATAACAACACATAAAATTCTGTTCCTTGGCTCTAGCTTTAGCATTACCTGTATGGAATATAAACTTAGAGAAGATAAAATAATTACGGTGAGTCTGATTTGAGAGCCTCTTCCTTTTCACTTTCAGACACCCAAAGCTGAATGTGGCAGTAAGAAATAACAGTGACACCACCAGATTTTCTTCAATTCTCTTCATAGAATCCATTGATTAAAATTAAGCAAAAATTCAATTAAATTACACATATTTCTCTTCAGACTGTAGCACATAATTGAAATGGAATGCAATAACTATATGAAGAGTCTTTTCTACCAGTAAGGTTGCCTGCTTTTAGTCCAAGCACTGATGAACCTATGTCCTATCACTGACCTTCTCAATGACAGCCAATATCACCAGAAAGTCTAGGGAGGAAGGTGTAGTTTTGGTACACGGATCAACACAACTTTCACACATACATAGTGGTTATTGTAACTCAAGCATTGGTAGGCATTGTCACTGCTCAGTATGACCTTTGGAGAGATAGGACTGTGTGTGTAAATTTAACTATTATTGAAAATCCCTGTATCTGCTCTAAAAGCAATCCTCATCTTCAGGTTTCTGAGAGAGAATCAACGTTTGCAGTTTGTTTCTCCTTTACTGGTTAATCCTTAACTCAGTAGAACATACAGAATGATCCTTCTTGGCAAAGAAATACATCTATAGGCACACATGATAAATCAAAAGATCCTTCCTTCAGAGTCATCAACACTTTGGGAGCACTGTAAAAGTTTTTGATCTTTTTTGAGTCTCAAGATGTTACTGGATTTCCTTACCTCTTTCTTACTAGTCTTCCTATTCAACCAGGCGATGATTGGTTGGTTAGTAACCAAAATGTGGTCAGATCTAGCTCTTGAGTAAAGTTCATTTCCCTTTCTCCAATAACTCCTGATTGGTTTCAAACCTGCTATCAGGCAATGGGATGCTTAACTCATGCTGCTTTCTTAATCTGTATGTGGTAGGTTGACCTTGGTGACCGGAGTGACTTGGACGCCAGGTGCCCACCATGGTCCTCTATCACTCCCCTCCTCAGCTGATCATGGAGAAAGAAAATAAGATGGAGAAAACCTTATGAATCAAGATAAAGGGGGTTTAATACCTGTGGAAACAAAGGAATGGAAAAGATTTAGCATCTACTTCCCATCAGTAGGGCGATGTCTGGCCACTTCCCAGGAAGCAGGGCTTCAGTATGTGTGGTGGTTGCTCCTGAAGACAAATGTCATCAGAAAAAAAGTTAATGCTCTCCCCACCCACATCCTCTTTTTCTCAGCTTTTATTGCTGAACAGATGTCACACAGTGTGGAATATCCCTTTGGTCAGTTTGTGTCAGCTGTCCTGGCTCCCAAGATCGTACCACCCCCAGCCTACTGGTGAGGGGGCAATGGTGGAGAGAGACAGCCTCAGTGCATGCCAGCCCTTGCAGCAGCCAAAACCCCAGTGTGTTACCAAGAACTTGCTAGCTACCAATACCAAGCTCAGTGCTATTAGGGCTGCTCTGGGGAAAATTAACCCCATCTCAGCCAGACGCAATACATGTGCAAAATACAAAATGGAAAAGAAGTGTCCAAGCAAAGAGAAAATTGTCTTCAGAATCACACTAATGTTGTTTGGGTTTGGGTTTTTTTGATTATTAACTACTCAGTTATGTGCAAGGGTTTTTCCTACACACTTCTCAGCTAAGCTGAATGTGGTAGCGTAAAGACAATGGCATATTTACCCTGAAAATACTTGGCAGGTAATATTTCATATTGAAATGCAATGTGCTGTTGAAATGGCTTTCATGAATCAAAAGAGAGTCTGCAGATTACAGATGTGTGCATGCACTGAAATCTGGTAAAACATCAGTCACAGCAAAACCCATCACTTCTCCATGCTGAGCAGAGGGGAAAAAAATGATACAGGTATGACATAACAGGGACATGACTCCATAAGCCCGAGCTAAGGGAAGGTATTTTATCCAGCCCTGCTGTGCTTTTCTCAGACAAAAATTATGTTGACTGACATCTGGAGAAAAGACATTTCAGCTGATTCTGAAAATTGCTGTGGTCTGCAGATCATAGTTTTCAGATCGTTACTAGCAACTCAGAGAAATCAATTCTGAAAAATTAAGTAAAGAACCTATTTAATTCTTTAGCAATAGTTGTATAAAGAGAAGCCCAGCAGAACAAAAACTTCTGATAATATCAGTAGAAAAATAGATTGGATCACTTAGAGAATTTCTAGTCAGCTCCCTTAAAGTTGCTCCAGAGGCAAGGGTAGTCAGATAGTGTTTGTCTGTTAAAGGGTTTGCCAGCATTTCACTAGAGACATAAGCAGACTTAATTTGCATTAATGCCACCCTACTTGTATGCACACAATTACAGTATCTAGATTATCTAAATTCACATATCCAATTTCTACTTTGATTTTAGCTATTAAAAATCTCTTTAACTCAGCATTGTGAGAAGCTGGCGAGGGTTAGTTCTTTTCACCTCTTCCCAACACATTACTTGCAAGACACAAAACCTTGCACTATCCTACTATTATTTTTTTTAATAAATATTTCTAATGTTACCTAGGTACCTTCCCATCAAAATGCACTGTCAGTGAATATTCTGGGGGTGGTTTATGGTTTGAGCTTCCCTTTGGCACCCAACAGCGGAAAATCACATGTTGTGATGTGAAGGAAGGAGCCCATCTGCACACTAGGAGGAAATCCAGTAATATTTGCACTTTGAAGAAGTCAAAGATACAAAGAAGTTGCCATGATACAGCTCACTGAAGGTAGATACACTCTTGAAGAGCCCTGCTTTTTCCAGTAGGCTGGTTTAGCCTTTTGCCCAGTTTATGCATGTTTTGGGTTTGTTTAGATCTTTTTACTTTGTCTTGCCTAAGATTTCTAAACATTAAACAGTTTCATACAGGGCATTGAGCTGTGGGAAATTTTTACTTTGAAATTTAAGTACATGCAGGTGTTTTTAAGGTAAACTGGAGTTTAAACTGGATTCTCTTGTCTCTGTTTCTTTCTAAAATGAAGAGTACCAGATGAAGATTCTGCAGGCAGAATAACTTTGTGCTGAGATAGGTTTTAATATTGGATGTTTCTATGCTGAATAATTAGCAGTCCCCTGAATTTTCAAATGGCTGTGTGGGGTTTGCTTCCAGTTAACTCTGTCCTCTCTGTATTACATCCAGTTACTTTGGATGTTATCTACAAGTTTTCCTTTCAGCTTGAGCAGGAGTTAAAATGTGTTCAATAGAAGATGGTTTGTATACACGCCACGTTAGGATTCCACCTCAGATCACTGACAGTGGATGTCCTTATAAACTGATCCTTTTTGAAAGCTCTCACCTATTTTGTGTCAGTTTTCTACTAGCAAGGTAAGAAATACTCCTGCAGTTGTTAGCATATGTCAAAACATCATATATTTTCAGGTGCTGTCATTATAATTTGCACATGCCCAGGTGGTGATTGCAATTTCCTTACTCATATCAATGAGCTGTTATTCATATGAGTAATCTCCCTGGCTCTAAATGGATTGCATTTGTAGCTAACTGCTGTCTCACGGAAAGGCTGATGGTGTGGTCTGTAGCAGAGCATGGTTAAAAGCCAGCTTCATAATGCAGAACCTTAAATTGTCATCATCCCATGTGAGCAGACAGGTAGGAGGCCTAGGTGTGCTGAACGCCACAGGACAAAACCTTTCAAGCTAAGTCGTGGTGACCTGAAGTTTGGTAGGTTCTGCCTCATAGTATTTAATGACTGTTAATTTATTTGAATTAAGGTGATACCAGGTAAATTTATGTTCCTTTGCATTCCAATTAACACCGGCATCATCCTTCCTTCAGATGCTAATCAGTGCCTTTCTCATTCTAAGCAGGAACGTAAAATGGATTTAGGATTCAAAGACCGAAACAACAGGACACCTACCAAGAACACCTCTGTTACTACAAAGAATTTTTCTGCCTGGGAGGATTATAAGAGTAGTGTTGATGACATACAGTACTTTCTCATTGGGCTGTACACACTGATAAGTCTGGCTGGCTTTATGGGAAACCTGCTTATACTCACGGCTCTACTAAAGCGCAAGCAGAAGACAGTAATAAACATTCTGATTGGTAACTTGGCCTTTTCTGACATCTTAGTTGTGCTGTTTTGTTCACCTTTCACACTGACATCCGTCCTGCTTGACCAGTGGATGTTTGGTGCTGTCATGTGCCACATAATGCCCTTCCTCCAGTGCGCATCCGTTCTAGTCTCAACCTTAATGTTAATATCTATCGCTGCGGTCAGGTACCGTATGATAAAATACCCCCTCTCTAGCAATTTAACAGCAAAACAGGGCTATTACTTAATAGCGACTGTTTGGGCCCTTGGCTTTGCCATTTGCTCCCCTCTGCCAGTTTTCCACAGAATTGTGGACCTCAGCAAGACTCTGAATTTAGAGGCACTGGAGAACAGGCTCTTGTGTATTGAGTCGTGGCCTTCAGATTCCTACAGAATTGCCTTTACCATCACCCTCTTGTTCATGCAGTATATACTGCCGCTGGCGTGTTTAACCGCTAGTCACACCAGCGTCTGCAGGAGCATAGGCTCCAGGCTGTCAAACAAGGAAAACAAGTTCGAAGAAAAGGAGATGATAAACCTCACACTTCATCCCTCTAAGAGCACCGGCACGCAGGTGCAGCCCTCCAGCTGTTCCAGATGGAGCTGCGCCTTTGGCAGAAGGCACCACAGAAGATACAGTAAAAAGACTTCAAGTGTGATGCCAGCTATTTCAAGGCATCATCAGGACACTCCTTCCAGAGACCTCCCAGAAAGCTCTGGCACAGAAAAAAGCCAGCTGTCTTCTTCCAGTAAATTCATCCCTGGGATACCTATTTGTTTTGAGATGAAACCAGAAGAAAACACAGAGATCCAGGACATGATTACAGTATCCCGATCCATCATCAGAATTAAGACAAGATCTAGGAGAGTTTTTTGCAGACTGACTCTGCTGATCCTAGTTTTTGGTTTCAGTTGGATGCCTCTTCACCTTTTCCACATTGTGACAGATTTCAATGCCACTCTTATTTCAAACAGACATTTTAAATTAGTGTATTGCATATGCCATTTACTTGGTATGATGTCCTGCTGCTTGAATCCCATCCTCTATGGGTTCCTTAACAACAGCATAAAAGCTGATTTAATGTCCCTTATTCCGTGCTGCCAAATACCATGATTTTATGCACCCCAAGATAAAACAAACAAGTTTGGCTTTCAAGTCTACTGACGTGTATAGCTGTAAAAGCTAAATTAGTATAGTTTAGTTAGTCTGACTTGGTTATGACTAGTAGCTTTTTTGTGCAAAAGGACAGTTCTACAGCTGCATGTATTTTCTGCACTGGGCAGAAATCCATACGTATGCTTTAATATTCGTCTGTCTGTTACACATAGGAAGTCATGCCCAGTGTACAAAACCAAACTACCATTTTCATTACCTGAAATACTGGCAATCTGTACTTTGGAATTAAACAGAATATATAATGAGTAATAAATGTAAGACTGCTTGGTAGACATATCAGTATTAACTGTAATAAAACTATAATAAAATGCATACCGTTTACTAAATAACTACTGTTGAGACTATTTCAGCACCAACTTTGACTGTCTTCTGAGATAATTAAACATCTGTTTCTGGATATGATTAGACAAACATTTCTCCTTAGCTCTTTGACTTACACATTGCAATGTCTTTGCAAGATGCTTTGCTGCTTTTTCTCAGATTGCCTTATTCCCTGGGACAGGTTTCTAGGTTAGTTGTTCCTGTCTAGATTGTTTTCATCTCAGTGTGTTCACAGTACAATCTATCTCTGATTTCCTTAGCTGATTTTTCTTTTTTTTTTAAAAAAAAACAACTCTGGTTTGTCATTTCATGTGATTTTTCAGCCAGGCCTGAAGTTTTTAGCCAGGCCTTTGTTCTTACAGCGATGATTCCCCCTGAACATACAACATGCTTCCGCTCAGAGTCAGCTTTCATTAACAAAGTGAGAGTGGAAAGGAAAAGAAAATGGAAAGACCGCAGGATTTTTATTTTCCTTTACTAAAAAGGAGAAGCACTTCATTACAGGTGACCCACTTGCTTTGGAGAGCTGCAACAGCTTCCAAATAAGCCGGTGCTGATGTACGTGGAGACAGACGCGCGCGCACACACACACACACACACTTTCCACACCGTTTGAACTATATCACAACTTTTTCTTCCAAATTTAAATCACATATATATTCCCATAGGAAAACGTTAATTTTCATAGCATGAATGCAAAGGACATACATATATATGTTTTTTTAATATATATTCTTACCCGCCCCATACTATTCTAATTTAATAACCCACCTCCACCCTGAGGATTCAGTAAATGTACAACGTCTCTGCCTTGAGTTTTAAGCTGCAAAACCTCTCCCCAGGTCTAACTGGTGATTATCCTCTTTTCTCCAGGAAAATTTCTGATCCAATAGGCTTTTTTACATAACCTTTCCAGGCTAAGAAATAAAGTTATTATTTTTATAAATGGGTGCAAGGGTCACTGTGCAATTTTTGCCTTGAGGTACTTCCCTTCCAGTTAAGTCTTTAAAAGTGAAAGCAGTTCTTTTCTTTTGAGGAATTGTCAAATTATTTTTATCAGAATGTTACAATTCCGAGACCTTTTCTCCCCAAGCCATCATCTGCCTAGGAGTTTATTACATACCAGTTGGTAATATCTTTGCTTCTATCATTAAGGTATTTCCCTGAAGTCTAGTTCCCAGTAACCCATTGTTCTTTGTTTTTCTTGGTGATATACTTTAATAGTTTCTTCCTGGACCTAGACTATTGCATTTTGCAGATTATTGTCTCCTAAAAACCTACAGTATGTCATTTTATAGAGTACAAATGGTACAGAATACAGAATATTGGAACAATAGATTTTAAAATAGCATTTTAAAAGTTTTAAATAGTTTAATTTAAAAATATTTATGGCTAATCTTGGTAGATAAACTTAGGAAAAAGTTAACTAAATCTATAGCTAGAACACAATGATAAAGTTCTAGAGAAATTACAGCAGTTTCTGCCTTATCTATGTCTACACATTTTCACGTCATCATAATATATCATTTAAACTTATTTATACCATGTGATGTAACCAAATAGTAGAAGAGGAGAAGAAAGCAGTCACGTTATTTCATCTTGAGCTATTCCTTCCAGCCTTTTTTTTTTCAATTCACTGTTATCTTCCTTCCTACTTAGTATTTATTTGTTATTCCTTTTCTCTGTGTCTTTTCAGATTGTCAACTACTTTTAACTCGTACACTTAAGATGGTCCAGGAGTTGGACTTGATGATCCTTATGGGTCCCTTACAACCCAGGATATTCTACAGTTTTATGATTATTTAAATATAAAATAACTGTTTATTCAATACTCTTTTCATGCCAATTTGTACTCGCTTTCACTGTATATAACACACAATCACACTAGGATGAGTAAGGCCTTCCTCTAGTGTCTGAGGTGGAGATATGCTAGCCTGGACTGGTGACTTTGTATGAGCCCTGTCCAGTTTCCCAGATGGAGACAATTCCCATGGTCCCTTCTCTTTACATTGAGCAAGGCAAAACAAATTGCAATTTGGCACTAGAGAATTAAGACAGCTACTGAACTTCTTTAGTCCTGTGCCATCTTAATCTGTCCTTTTGTGGGGGGCGGGGAGGGAGGGGGATGATCAATGGTGGGATAATGTGTATTTTGTTCTTGTTTATAGAGCAGTCATCATCATTATAACTGGACACCTCCAAAATGTCACTGTCTATCCTCTGAAATGTTAAATAAAAATAACTTTTCCACCTTCCTTCAACAGCTGGTATAACTTGGTCACAGTATCAGAAAGGAATATATAAGAAGCAGTATCAAGAGAAATAGGGCAGAAGCCAGTTCCCAAAAGAGCAACTTCTGAGAGTGAGAGATGAAACAACTGAACCAGCCATTTAACATTTTCCCAGCCTGGAACATCTGAAAAAAAAAAAATTAAAACATACAAGGATCCCCCTAACCCATGCTTATTGAGTAGGTCTCATCTAGTTTGATCTGCAGTAGATGCTCCTACAGACTATGTACAACTATGACTAGCAGCATGACTTTCTCTCCATTAGATATGTCTGAGGAAGATGGATCTCACCACAATACGCAATGAAATTATATCTTTGCCATACACATAAAGGTATATCTACAGGTACAGATATCTGCATTCCTAGAAAACGAAGCACATTAAAAGTGATTTTCAAATAGCATATTTAATCAACTCCTTTGGTCAGCAGAACTAATTCCTTCTGTAACTAAAAATCTAAATAATAAGAATGGTAGAAGTTTGGTTTTGATAGTATCTACAAAATGCAATGAAGAAATGCCAGTTACAGAGCCATCTTATCCACTGGAGTTAGAAGAATGAGGGATTGTAATAGTGCAGTGATCTAGTAAAAAATAAAAGATTGGGAAAAAACCTCTGAGAGAGCTGATCTTTGTGTGCAATGAACAATTTGACTCATATGAGGGAAATAAATTGTGCTTTTCTCAGGTGTACAAAATAATATCACTGGCAAAGCTAACTGTTTGTAAATGTCAAAAATTAAATGTTGTTAATAGCTGGCCTTTGTCCCTCTTTTTTCAGTGGAGAAGAAGCAGCTGCCCATTAAGAAATGCTGGCTTCTTAGTGGGTCACTCCTGAGCCAACCTGGCCAGTGGAGCCAAGGATGCCAGGAGCTCAGTGTGGGCTAATGCTGGAGTATTTTTATTTAGGTTGTGGCAAAGAAGTTGGGGCCTCTGTGATTCGCCATAGCGCCATGGCAACAGTGGCTGAGATAGATGAATATGGCACCCATAGGTCTAGAGTAGCTGTAATCACAGCAGGCAGTACAGAGTCCACTGCTCATGGGGCAGCTAGGGGCACTGCGGCCCAGGCAGGTGCCCAGTGGCTGGTGGGGCAGAGCCAGCTCTGAGCAGGGTTGGGGGGACTGGAGATCTGGCAGCAGGGACACAGCAGGAGAGGTGACATGTACTGTTGCTCCACATGTGGAAGGAGGGGAGGGAAGGGGAAGGTCCCAACATCCACTGATCTGAAGATGTTCAAGTACCAAGAAGAGAAACAGGAGGAAAAGTGTCCACTCACAATCGTGCTGAGATAGGCTCCAGCTCTCATTTTGAGAAATAGAGGACATGTGGCATGGAAAACTTCCCTACCTAAAGAATACTAACAGATTAAAACCCCCTTCTGTAACCCACAGGGATCTGTCAACTACCACTGAACTTTTGAAATGAAATCAATAGTTTTCTTACCGTAGTCCCACTCTCTGCCTGTGCAGCACACGAGATAAACAGTATTAAAAGTCACAGTCCTGAAATGTGCTTCATAAATACTGTTCGGTACAGGAATTTAGCCTTTGATTTTGATGAAAGCCAAACTATCTCTATACTATTTACAATAAAAAGTCCTTGCCAGAAAATATATTGATTCAGTCTGAAAGCCCAGCATTTTTAAGCCTGAGAACTCTTAGGGTAGTGAAAGGACTCTGGTCCCAGACAAGTCTCTTCTTCCCCCCTTCCATGATGGAAATAATGGTATGAGATCATGATCCTCATGGAAGTTCCTCCGTGCAGAATCTTTCTTTAAAGAAAAAGCATTTTTTCCAACCATTTGGTAATGACATTTTTGCCCATGATCACTCATAATGCATTACTCTGACATTGAGTCAATCTGTGTCATCAACATGATGGTGTGATGCCATCCACATGCCAGTGAGTCTTAACACAGCACCTGTTTTTAAATCTCTGCAATGTCAGAGATGCTAGCATCATCTGCTCTACTCCAAAGGTTACCATGATCTCCTGGCCTCCTTACTAAATTTTGTCTCATTATATATAGTAGCAAAATCCCAAACAAACAAAAAAACCCATGCAACAGCATGTCCTTGGTAAAAATAGCCAGAGTGATTCTGACACCAACTTTGTCAAATAACTGATTTCCCCAGAAAGAATGTTGCTAGACAGCAAGATGTGGTCATAGTGTATTGCATGAAGCTGAGCTGTGCTTTAAAGGTACAACAACCATCACTTGTTATAAATACAGTATAACTATAAAAGTCAGATTTTTATTAATCTTGTTGGCTTTTGAAAAGAAAATATTGCAAAATATGTGTAAGTTATGAAATTATTTCATTACATTCTAATATTAGGAAATACTGTCACAATCCAAATTCAGTTCTGAAAAAATATGAATGCTTTGTTTTGCCCTTGTAGTCACATTAAGATGATCCTTTTAATAATAAGGCTTAAAAATGCTCCTCTGGGAAATTACCAGAATAGTGATCTGACATTCAAGAATGAAGTAGGTTGGCCCTGCTCTTACATCCACTTAAACAAATGTTTGCTTTGTCTTACGAGAAGGCTCATGTCTATAACACTAGAATGCCACATTAATTGGACATTTTTGATCAGGAAACATTTATTACTGCCCCCATGAACAAAATAATGTACAAAAGGATTTTAAAGGCACTTGTGGTGCAAAATTTCTCCAGAGGAGTAGCTTGGTGATAAGCAAGCAGTTCATCTCTTCTGACTCAGTAGGAACCACAGACACAAAATCCATTTAATGACAGACCACAAGACCATTCATTATAATTTGAACTATAAATTCTGCATTTTTTCTTTTAGTGGAGAGAAAAACAGCTAAGCAAGGAGATAAATAAGCCCATCCTTTCTAGAAATACCTTTTTGTACCTCACATACAGATTTACTTCAGTTGAACAAGATTATAGTCTTATACAGCTTTGACTCCTAGTAATTCCCTTGGCTTTATGAAGCTCTCCAGCAAATTAGGGTTCATTTAGTACTCACAAGGATTTCAGCCTGTTGGCCTGAGTATTAAGGAACTGCAAAAGAGGTCTGAATGCAATCTAAATCTTTACTTTCTGATGGTTTGGGCTTTGGGTTTCATTTTTTTTTATTATTTTTTGTGGTGTTAGCACAACAGGGAAAAGTGCAAGCAGTTTACTGCAGGAAAATTAAACTCATTTTTATGTAACTACTGGGACCCAGTTAGAGGCGAAACGATTACGTATTTTTAAGACTCCATCAGTTCCAACACACATCTCATAAAGGTAATTGTCTGTACCCTCGATGATGCATTCTCTCAATTAATATCCTCGAGGATGAGGGCACATTTCAGAGAGCACTGCCTCATCTGATGCAAATTATGATGGGGGGAAGTTCAGAACCTCCTTCCTACTGGAGAACCAATTGCCATATGGTCTGCTTGAGACTGCGCCTGAAGATCACTCGGGAACTGAAGCTCATTCGGGGTGTGGTTGATCTCTCACTGGTTTTGTGGGAGCCTGTTCTTCAGAAAAGCTGCTCCAAGGCCTTTTATGTCAGAGAAATTACAGATGGTTCCCAGGAGCTCTCTTAGGGGCACATAATACCAATCGCCCCCCTTGCACACCATCACACCTGCAGTCAGCAGGGGCCCTCAAGTGCCATTCATTTCAGAGAAGAGAGGAGACTGCTGAAAGAAGCAGAGAATGAGACTGCAAACTCTATGGTACTTGTTTTCCCTCTTCATCTGAAACAGTCTAAATTTGGAGACCTTCCAGAAAGTTGTGGAAGACACCTGTGTGAGACTTTGGAGAGGCCAAGAGGAATCACTTCCCAGGGATGAAGTGGAATGAAGAAGCCTTTCAGTGCAGGATTAGATGATTAATTCAACATATCCCAGGGCCTTAGTAATAGTTCAACACAGTAACAAAGACAGTTGGATATGCAGTTCTGTTTATTTTCTTCTATCAAGCTAAATTTATTTTAACTCATTGGTGGTGGGCTCTGATATATGCTCTGACCCAAACAACTTCACGTTATAATACAGCTCCAACAACCAAACTACCCTTCGCTATTAAGTTATTAGCTCATTTTTATTGATCCATTACATGGCACAATAGGTCTGACCTAGCTCAAAGAATCTGTTGAATTACAACCACAAAAATGATTAAAGACAGTAGCACTAGAAAAAAGGAGCATGTCTGTCAAAATGAAAAGTTGAACAGAACAAGCTATCCCTAAAAAGCTCTGGGAATACTGCAGCATATTTCACTGATGCATGTTCAAATATGTCAGAAGTAAAGCTTTCTTTTCCACAGTTTGGCATTTGTTTTTGCTGAAATAGAACTTCCAACACGTCCCTTTAATTATGAACATCTATATAAGACATGACTATTCTAAGAATTTTATGACCACCACCACCAAAAAAAAAAAAAAGAGGCTAGAAAAAAGCTTTTATTTAAAGAACACACCATAAATTAATAATGGCTTGCTTTCTTTGCTTATATGACTGACTGCATGGCACTATAATAAACTGATTTCTGCTTTCCATGCATGAATTTCATGGAATAATGCTTACACTGGACTGTGAGCAGAACTAAACCAGTAATGTACAATGATAAACAAGAACTGAAAAGCAGAGTTCATTTAATCATTGCTAAAAACACAAATAACCTTGCTTTCTTAAAGCAGAAACAAAGACAGCATCTGTTATACTAGTTGAGCAATACCATTCACAGAAATTTACCGCATTTATTTTTAAGAAATAAGAGTTGTAATCAGAGGTGGTACAGCCTGGCTGATTCTGTGTTTGCATTACAATATAAATTAATTCTTCGTGATATATAAATTTATTTGAAAGACAGCAAAAAGCTATAAACACACCAAAACCAGTGCCATTTCCTATCTGAAAAATTCATTTCTGTTCCCCTAAAAGTGATTAAACCGTATTAAGCACCCCAAAATGAAAGGACTTCCTAAGTCTCTGGAATTTCCTTGGCAAAGCCAGGAGCAGCAGTGTTAATCTGCACATTGGCAATGGTGGCATTTACAAAGTTGATTTCTATAATGTCATTTAAATGCTGTTTAAGAACAGTCCCATAAAGAGGGGGGGGAAGGGGGGAGGGAAGTCAGCTGGAGCTGCAACAGCATCCTTGGGTTTCACTTTTTAATTCCTTAAAAAAAAAGAATTAAAGAATTATGAGCCTTTCTTATTTTTTACGTCTATGGTGTCTGTGGCAGCCCGGTGAAGGCAATCCGGGCCTTCTCTGCGAGTCCGGCCCCGGCGCTGGCAGCCCGGCGGCGCCGGGAGGCGGCGGGAGCCCTCTCCTGGTGAGCACCGCTCCTCTCCCTGGCCGCGGCGGGGCCACGCGTAGAGTCTTCAGAGTTGTTATTTCCCACCATGAACACACTCCTCAGGGTCAGGGCTTGGTTTTAATTAATATTTATTAATAGCTTTCTAAAGTTAAAAGGAAAAAAAACCCAAATAGAACACAGGCGGGGGGGGTGGTTGTTCAAACACCGCCGTATGAAGTGACGCAGAAAGCCAGGACAAATATTGCTGGCCACCAACAAACACAAGCCTTAAACTACTTTACATCAAGGCAAATATTGCACAGACAAAAAAAAAAAAAAAAAAAAAAAACAAACCCTGACATCCTTCTGGAAATCATAAAATCATAGACTGGTCTGGGTTGGAAGGGCCCTCAAGGATCACAGAGCTCCAACGCCCCTGCCACAGGCAGGGCCACCAACCTCCAGGCCTGGAGCTACACAAGGTTGCCCCATCCAACCTGGCCTTGAACACCCCCAGGGACGGGGCATCCACCACCTCTCTGAGCAGCCTGTTCCAGCACCTCACCACTCTCTGTAAAAAGCTTCCCCCTAATACCCAATTTCAACCTTCCTTCCTTTAGCTTCAATCCATTCCCCCTTGTCCTGCCATTGTCTACCCTTTTAAAAAGTTGATTCTCCTCCTGTTTCTCTGCTCCTTTCGGGTACTGGAAGGCTGCAATGAGGTCCCCCCACATCCTTCTCTTCTCTAGGCTGAACAAGCCCTGTTCCCTCAGCCTCTTTCCATAGGGGAGGTGCTCCAGCCCTCTAATCATTTTTGTAGCTCCTCTGAACCCTCTCCAACAGTTCTACATCTTTCTTGTATTGCAGGCCCCAGATCTGGACACAGGACTCCAGATGGGGGAAGTGCAGTGTTTTAAATAAAGCTACTTTAAAGGATGTGTGCCTTTAGCAATAGGTATTGCGAAGGTTGTGCCCACACAAATGTTGGCCAAGAGGGGAATGAATGAGCTGAAAATCCCATCATAGTGAAAGGGTGCCCTGGGACCCTCTGAGAAGAGCAGTGAAGAGGAAGGCTTTCAACAGGAGCATGTTTTTTTCTCTGTAGCCAATGAGAGGCAGCATATGCTGGGTGCAGAGGTTATTCTTCCATGCTAACAAAAGTCTTTTCCCACACACACAGTGCCCACGTTATTCAGAAGGGGGGAGGTATATTATACACAATTTATTTTCCTGTCACCCAACTTTCCCATCTGTAGTCACTACTGGTATTATCAAATTTTGCACTTTGCTTAATATATATATATAGCTGTAATATAAGTTTGGCTTATTCTCTGCCCCTTCCCCGTAGCAAGCAAGGAAACCTTAATTTAGGTTGAAATAATGCACTGAAAAATCCAGTCTCTCTTAGTTGCATTTGCTGTCCTGCCTACCTTCATATATCTGACAGCTTGATTTACTGTATTAACTTCAAAGGCAGCATTTCTCTCTATTGCATCAGTTTTGAGGCCCTGAAAACAATTTTAAATTCAAATCAGACTAAGTCAATGAACTACAATGAGCTAAGTAAATGAAATACAATGAAGTACACTTTCCCCAGTGTTTGTCTAGGAAGCAACACTGGCCCAGGCACCCCGAAATGAACTCACTGTTCATTTGCATCAAATTCACCTCAGCTGAAAATTAAGCTTTATCCAGGTTAAAAGCACCACCACTTTTAAGATGGTTCTTTTTAACCCAGAGAGCTTTATGGGTCTGTTTTTCTGCACAGCAGCTTAAATGGTGTTGGTTTATCTGAAAAGGCTGCATGGAGATGGCAAAGGCTGGCTGTGTAGCAACTGCTAGGGAAAGAAATGTTCAGAAAACAAGGAGTTTACTATATGTACTTTGCTCTTAATGTTGACACATGGTTGATTAAAGTGTGGTGTATAGTCACTTTAGCAAGTCAGGAAAGCTATATACAACTGAAACAATTACACAGTGGATAACTTTTATGATACACATTTTGCAATCAGTTACAAAAACAAGTGTTTCACAATGTAAATTTTTCTGCCTGAGAAGGGAAGGTCTAATTTGTAGCTAGAATACAATTGTTTTCCTCAGCAAGGAGGAAAATATGAGCAGAGAATTAACATGTTGAAGAATCATTTATGAGTTCAGACACAAGGCATTCCCAGTTCAGCTCTCTTTAAGAGCTTGAAAAAGGTGAAATACAATAGGGTGTCCTTGTTTAAAAAAGGAAATGCTTTTATATAAATATGTATCTTAAAGCCCATCTCAGGTGATCCAGTACAAGAACTTACCTCCTCTCCTTCTGTTGTAGCAACAAAGGACATCAACAATGCTATTTCTAGCTTCAGTCACACCAGCCAGGCTTCAATAAAACAAGCAGGCGTAGGATTCAACTGGGAGAAGTAATATTTGGAGGCAGAGAAGTGCTAGCCAAGTTGATCCCTAGGCTGCTATGGCTGAAATGTGCTGTAAAGATTCAAAGTGACAGCTAGGAAGACACTTCCATATGGAACAGATTTCAAGCCTGCATTTTTTGTTTCATTCCTCACTGCCTGGCTTGTTTTTTTTTTTAAACCTTGTCTTTTGCTTTAATAAAGAAAACAAATACAGTTTTGGATTTGAAGTCAAGTGATATTAAAACTATGTTCAAATAACACCAGTAAATAGAGGGCTCATTGCTTGCCTGGAAAGAACTACTTATAATGGGGTGATTATGCAAAGGAAACCACTTCAGAACATTTGCACTCTGAGTTTGTATCCTGAAAGGCTAAAGGATTGATCCAAGAGCCTGCATCACTAGATGAGTGAATATGCTGAGAATTTTCTGGTAGCCATTGGCCAGCATTACTGCATCAAAAAGTAACAGGTAGACCACTGATAATATTGAATAATTGATAATTATCACAGGAACCCCTAAGTATCCTAAATTAACACACCTAAATTAAGGCAAGTTTTCCAAAGTGGGAATACTCTGCAGACACTGGTATAATCCAGGCAAAGCAAAACACAGAAGAGTCTCAAAAGGAGAACGTGCCCCTTGCTCATCTCCATTCAGGACTAGTGAAAAACGCTGCTGGATCTCATCCTGAGGAGGGCTCTGCTGGCTGCCACTTGCTTTTTGGAGTTACACTTCCAGTCTCTACTTGCACGCTGCAGAGGCAGGTAAGCAGGGTGCACATCCTACCTTCCACTTTTAACTTGAGGAGTTGAAGAAAAGAAATACAGCTGTAGAAGCTCGCTCTTCTCTCTTGTTCTTTTTCTTGCTATTCCAAATCTAAGCTGAAATACCTGGGAGCATTTCTCAGGTCTGTGCATACCTTCTTGTTGCATCCCTGTTCCAGACTGGAGCAAGACCCAGGCACACAAGGTGATTCGGAGTAACAGGAGAGCAAGACATGAGGTATGATTCCTCAGATAACCTGCTGTGCCATACCTAAATACAGCCAAGAAAACTCATTGCAATCCAGTCTATTTTCTCTAGTAAAAGACTTTTTCTTTTGGATGGATCAGTGGAAGCAGCAGTTTACCTAGCCAGCAATATAAAAAAAAATAAAAACCCGCTTTAAAAATCTGACTGATTTCCTCCTCTAATTCAGTAAAATAATGACTGCTGAGGTGTGTCATTTTAAAATTACTTTTAATGGTTAAGGTCTGGCAAATAAAATAAGTGTCATGCAGCCCTTTATCAGTATGCTTTCATCTACAATTCATGTATCATTCTGGTCACCTGTATTTAAACAGAGTAGAAGATCACCAAAGTATCAGATGATCTCCAGCTGATGCATATGTTACTAGCAAAAAGATAATTTCATGAAAAGGCAGCTTTAATGAAAAGGTAATTGCAACCCCTATTAATCTCTCTGAATGATACCTGCAGAAATGGGCTCTCAGAAAACTGAAACTGCAGACTGTAAAGGGACATTATTAACACAATACATAATTAACCTGTAAATTTGTTGTCAAAGGTCAGTCTTGGCAAACTGTATCACTTGATGACAACATAACAAGCATTTTTACAGAAACACCTTTTACATCTGCTAGGCAATGAGTGAAGTTAATCATGAGGTCACAGGCTCAACTATAAACTAGTGGGTTTTTTAAATTAGGTGTAAATATTACCTGACTGCCACTTGGAAGGCTCTGAGCCACGCCAGTCCCCGACCTGCTCTGTCTAGAAATGCCTACAAAAAACAATCCAAAAGTTGAAGTTAACCCCTCCTCCCATCTTTAATTGTTTCTGATACAACGCTTAAAGAAAGCTAACAACACATGATCAAAAGAAAAACCGTAATGATGATAATGAGTGATTCCCCCATGCATTTCCCAGTTCAGTTTCTCTGAACCAATTCATTTAAGGTAAGAATTGTGGAGACACTGCCACAAACAAATAGCTATGCTGCTCATGATACCAACTTCACAAGACTTGCTAACTTAGCCAGGGATTTAAGATTTAACACACTAGAACTAAAATAAATCTAGTTTGGGAATAAAACTGGACACATCATTGACAGTTTCTTTATCTTGTAAAAACCAGTATAACTGGATGCCAGTGCAACAACTGGCTAAAAGAAATTTAGTATATGAATCTCGTAATTATCATCAAGGCAGTCCTGAAATAGATTGAGGTATCGTCCTATTAATAAAAAACATTTGAAATTTAATGTCCAGTAATTCTATTTTAGTAAGAATTAGGCACTGTAATCCAGGCTTTCAGACAGGGAAAATGTGAATAGATCATTTGGGTATTTTTGAAGAAGTTCTAGTTCTGTCACTACCACTAAACACCTTAAATAGCTTAAAGCTACATGATAGAGTAAGGAAAACCTTATCAAAGATCCAGCTAAAACCATATTTGTGAAAGTTCAGACAAGAGCAGTCAAGCATGTATGAGACAAGACATCCCAATTTTCCTACACAAATTGCTTCATTACAGGAGAACAACAGCACAAACAAAAAGAAAATAGTCTCCCAAAGAGTGAGCCTCACACAGTAGACAACATTTTTCTTCATATCAAGGCTTTCACTTCTTAGCCAACAGACATTTCAGATTGTTCCAATTATAGCATCCCAGTGAGAAGCATCAAGTAATTTCAGAGAGGGCTTCAGCTTGTCTTCTCATTCTCCTCACTGAAATGTATCCACCTGGTTAGTGACACAACTGGCTAACTGAATTACTCAACAGAGCATCAAGTACCAAGCTGAGGCAAGTCACAGTGGGAATGGAAATGCCTTTTACTTTAAAATTTATGATCACAGTTATTCCTTGGTGATGTAAGGAAGCCATAAAGCTCTCCTGTCTCTTTGTGCTCATTACTGTGCTGCAAGACTAACCTTGGCCCAGCCACCCAGCCCACTCTCCCCTTCTTTCACCTCCATAAGCATTCAGGTTGCACAGGGCAATGCTACCTCTCCCCCATGTTCCTAGTTAGGCCAGCACCCATTTTTAAAATCCACTTTTGTTTGGAGTGGTAGGCTTCTGCTAGACCAACTCTAAATAGAATGTTTTGCCAAACTCTAAAGTTGCTTAAAATCTGTTAGCTATTTAGTCCATAGCAATTGCACCCCTAAAGGCAAGATTCTGCTTTTAGCAATAATTAAGGGTTTTCTTTTAAAGTGCCTGTTCTTGCTGTGTTCTTAGGTGGCACTTCTTAAATTCTTCTGTTGCAGTAGTAGCTGTCGATACTGGTACTAGCTGTCGGTAAATGGGTTCTTATTTAAAGTGTCAGGTGAACTGAAAGAATGACAAATGCCTACCAAATATAAACTGCTTTTCAAGACAATAGACTTTTAGAAATTTCTTGATAGAATGTAGCACATTTAGAAATAGAATTTCTCTGGGAAGTCTGAAAAGGAAAACATCGTTATTTGTCACGGATGGTAAAACCAAACCTTCACAAATACCACTATTTTTGCTCCATAGAATTAAAAAAGGCAAAAGATGCAAAACCATTAGGCAATTATAAAAGATGCAAAATCATTAGGCAATTATAAAACCTGCATGCCATTTAATGCAACATTATGGAAAATACTCTCTAAGAAGATAATTTTATGTTTTCTCTCTATTTGGAATAAAACACCTGCAATGCCTTTATGCTGATTTTACTACCAGCAGGAACTGAAATCATGCTGGTAAGTTGTCTCAACAAGATTTTATTTAAAAGACACACAAAAAAATTGACCAAATGCTCCCTCCCAATAGTGAAAAACTCTTCTTTTTCAAGTTAGTTAGCCTGGGGATTTTAAAGGGTGCTTCTCTGTCATTAAAAAGACCCAAACCAACCAACAAAACCAAACCAAACTTGTGTCCACCTCCTTCTGGCAGCCTGCCTGCAGAGAGAGATTTCACCACTCTGTTTCCTAAGTCCTCATGACCATCCTCTAGAGAATATTCCCCTCAGTGTATACATACTTCTTTCTGTTATATATGCAAAATCCAATGGTCATTACAACTGTGGGAGCAAAAAACAAAGATAAAGCTTCTCTGCACACTTTCCATGTGCTTTTGTGACTCTTCAAAAGCCAGGAGCTGCAGCAAAGTCACAAAGTCCACAAATCCTTCTATGTACATGTGTACAAGAAAAAAATAATAAGCCATGCAGTTAGTCCTGTGTCTTCTTGTCCTGGTTTTGGCTGAGATAGAGTTCATTTACTTTCTAGTGGCTGGTATGGTGCTGTGTTTGGGATTTTGGATGAGAATAATGCTGATAACGCACTGATGTTATAGTTGTTGCTAGGTCCTTAAGGACTTTTCAGCTTCTTGCACCCTGCCAGGTGCACAAGAACCTGGGAGAGCAACACGTGGACAGATGACCCTGACTGGCCAAAGGGATATTCCCAACTATAGAATGACATGCTCTGGATGTAACTGGGGAAGCAAGCTAGGAGGCAGGATCGCTGCTCAGAAACAGGCTGGGTATCAGGGTTGTGTTTGTTTTTTTCCTTCCACATGTGGTGAGCCATTGCATTTGTGCATCACTATTTTATTGTATTATATTTTATTGTATTATGTTATATTAAATTATCTATTATTAATCTGCTGTGGCTACTATTATTCTTTTTCTTTGTTATCCTATTAAACTGCCTTTATCTCAATCCACAATGCTTTCTGCCATTCTCCATCCCATTGGGGAGAGGTGAATGAGCTGCTGCATGGTGCTTAGTTACTGGCTGGGGTAAAATCACAACACTTGTCTATTGACTGGGATAGATAAAATTACCATAATTATTCCTATTTAGGAAGTGCTAAGTTAGGAGTAGCTGACTGAAGATGAAAATAGCCTGACAAATAAAACCAGTTGTGCGAAATCTGTGGTAAAGGACTAGTTCACCACAATTGTCCAGAATGTCCTGGTAACAGTAAAACAAATTCAGATGCCTCTTCTCTGCACTTTTCAGTTAAGAAGCACCTCCAGTCCAACACTAACTAACAACTGCTCTGACTCCTTTCCATAGCAAGCCAGGGTGAACCTACACAGAATCACAGAATCAGAGAATGTAAGGAGTTGGAAGGGACCTCGGAAGATCATCTAGTCCAACCCCCCTGCCAGAGCAGAGTCACCTAGATTAAATCACAGAGGAACACATCCAGGCAGGTTTTGAATGTCTCCAGAGAAAGAGACTCCACAACCTCTCTGGGCAGTCTGTTCCAGTGCTACATGCATACTAACTGTCCCTACACAGAGATACCAGGAAAGGTTCTCTGTTAGTATACATCCTGACCTGGAGACCACTGTACACCACAGTGGGCACCTGACAGCCTGGTGCCACAGGAATCCCTGGGCCAAGGGATGACCCCACCAGAGGAGCCTGCAGGCAGCTCTCATACCATGCCGGGGCTGTGCCACATGCATGGCCTTTCCATTACCTAAAATGGCAGCAGGAAGTTCTCATCCCTTAGGAATAGAATCGTTTTCTTGTAAGGAAATTATATATTAGCTCGTATGACCAAAAGGAATGGAGAAGGGAAAAAAGAGCTTCTCTCCATGGTGAGGATCTGCCCTGGAAAAATCCACCCAGGCTCTGTTCTGATGTTGTGTGGACGCGGGTGCCCAGCACCTGAAGGGACCTATGATTTACTCACTATCTATATTGCTTCTCCTGTTTTCTCTTATTAAACCAGTTATCTTATTAAGCCATTTGTTGTAATTTGAAGGGAGCTTAAATTCTAAATGGATGCAGCACGTTGTTAACACTGAGCAAAGGAATACTCCTTCTGAATACACTCATATTCTGTGGTGCTGTAAATTATTTTTTTTAAAGATCATTAGAGACAAGAATGGCAGGTTAATTTAGCTCCTAGACGGCACGTGATGCCACGCAGCAAAGCTGTAGCTCCCTGCTCTGGCAGTTTCACTACAAATCCAGACTGCAGTATGGCACATGTCATCTTGAAATCCTTCCAATTTCCTCTGGGATATGAAAGAAAAATAAATTTAAAAGAAAACCAGGAGATTAACTTCTTTTTCTTCTCATTGTTGCAGTACTAAACTTACAGTCTGAGTAATTGATCTGTTTTGCTTCTCTGCTTATACAAATGAAATTGTTTCCAGAAGCTCCTTAGGGGGAGAAGCTGCCAGTACACCAAAGGAGGGAAGAGTCAGCCAAGGTGACTGACCTTACCTACCAGGGAAAAGAAGCGTGAAATTCAATTTCATATATGTAGATCCACACTCGCCCACACAATTCATTATTTAACAACAACACAATAATTAGTATGGATTGAGTAAGGCTGGCAGATCTTTAAGGGCCATAAGGATGATCAGAGGGCTGGAGCACCACTCCTATGTAAACAGGCTGGAAGAGTTGGTGTTGTTCAGCCTGGAGAACAAAAGGTTGTGGGGAGACATTATAGTGGCCTTTTCGTATCAGAAGAGGACCTTCAGGAAAACTGGAGAGATTTTTTTAAAGGGCATGTAGTGACAGGATTAGGGGTAATGGATTTAAACTGGAGCAGGGGAAGTTTAGATTAGACATTAGGAAGAAGTTCTTCACTGTGAGGGTGGTGAGACACTGGCACAGGTTGCCCAGAGAGGTGGAGACATTCAAAGTCAGGCTTGGTGGGGCTTGGAGCGACCTGATCTAGTTAAAGGTGTCCCTGGTTACTGCAGGGCTGTTAGACTAAATGGCCTTTAAAGGTCCCTTCCAATGCATTCTGTGATACACTTTATGTACCTACATAGACACAGAATACTGATTGTACTGTCAAGCTACTAGAGCTGGGGTTTTTTTCATGAAAAACTACCAAGAGTTGTACAACTAATATGTTTCACAACACATCTCATGTTTGGGAGGCATTCAGACACACAAGGAAAACTTCACAGTAAGTGCTGCTCTTTCTCAGGAGCTCTGATTTTTATTCTGAACATAGTATAAGCTCATGTGTATACTTCACTTCATACTTCCATCTTGATTGAATTCTCAGTAAAGCAAAGAAAATGATGCCCAACACCATGACATACTTCAGGATTTCTGGAGGACAACAGGAGACCTAAGTCACTGAATAATAGACACTCCAAAATGGGCATGTTGTTCACAACAACTCTGTGCCAAATTTTAAAGTTGACAAAGTTTCCAGCCAGACTTGTGCTACAGCTTGATTTTAGGCAATTCTGATGCATAGATAAATCAGGTAGATTTATGGCAGTCAGGGTTATATTTCTTCCTGGTGCAGGATAAATATGCTACCAATTTCTTTATCATTTAAGAAAGCAGGCACCAAAGTAAGTATGGTGTGGCAGTTTTCAGTGCTCTTGACATATCAGGAACCATATAGACAATGTGGTTTCAAATAAGTGTTTAGTGTAAACAAATACCAAATTTTAGTTACGAGTTTCTAGGCAAGAATGTAATTGCAAGGCTCAGACCTTATTTGCAAGGAATTACTAGTCTCTGTCTTTACAAATCTCACAGCAAACTTACCATAGGGCTTTCCTGTGGATTGTTTGTACTGGCTGTCAGCAGACCCTTGAAACCTCAAGTAAAGTGCTGGCACCTCCACATACAATAGCGTGCCTTAGTTTGCAGATGCAGGGAGGCCTACAGAGAACAAAGGATGGTGCCAATGGATCCTTTCTCATGGAATACATTTCAACCTCATGAAGACACATGGTCATACTTAAAACAGATTACAGGCTAACACCTTATGGGGAATTAAGATTTCCCAGTGAGATGAACTTAACTTTTTCAGATTGCCATAGTTCTCTTTTTTCATGTATATTACTACAGGACAGCACTTGAACAGCCATAATAAACAACTCTTTGTGATCCAGTACCTGAGAAGCTGCTATGTATGAACAAGTCTTAAATGACAGGAGGTAAATATGGAGGAGAATGGGATTCTTGTAAGGGAAGACAGAGTTTTGCTGAACGGCAGCTCAAGATTCTGGGCTTCACAATGGATTATAACCTCTGGTAGTATCACACCTTGATATAGTCACTGCTATAACACAGCAATTGTTAGTAAGATTTTACACAGCCCCAAAAGACACCCTTTAATTCTATAAATTCATATTTACACCAATGAAATGAAAAAATGGGGTTGTATTTGTAGACACGTAAATGTCTATTGTGCTATTTCAGTTAATGTCACTATGGTTTTAGCTGTTTCTTCTCCTTGTTTTTAATTATCTTTCCCTCTCCTGCCATCCAAGAACAAAAGACAAGGTGGAGGAACTAGCAACATGAAACTGCAATTATATTCCCTCAGGAAATACTGTCACTAGTAGCATTTTTTTTTTAGTTTATTTTGATTCCAAGCGGCTTTGAACTACTTTGAAAATGCAGACATTATTTAGTTATTTTTGTACAGTTTTATGTAGCAGCACTTAATTTAAAAAATGGGGCTATTCACTTTGCTTTAACTAAAGTGGTAGAATTATGTTTCCTATGGATGTCGTATTACAAGGTGAGTAATAAAGACCTGACCCCTCAAGAGTTCTTAACTTGAAATTCTGGTTTCAATCACTGTTGTTCCTAAAGAAAGAAAAGTTATTTTAAATTGTATTCCAGCTTCATGGCAATTTATAAAAGCTGAGGGTCTGGCTGAAGAACTTAGAGAAACAGGGGCTTTCTCTTTTGCCTTTCTGTCACCAATATCAGACCAAGTACTTCCAAGTTCCTGGCTTGGTCATGCAGAATTCAATACTGATGTGAAAGTTTTTGCCTGAGGTTGTAAACTTGAGGGCCATTTTGCCAGAAAATATACAATATGCAGCCTTTTCCTTAGCATGGCAGGCAATGAGTGCTGGAGGCAAGATTGCTCATGGACGCTGTAACAGAGTCTGAGGCAGGGGACCCATTTTTACCAGAGTCCCTACAAAACAGCTTCCACGTCTCTAACTGCCTCTGTAGCGCTGAGCAAGGGGACTCAAGTCCTGAGTGATAAGCACCAGACCCGGATATTCCAGAATTTAATTTCATTTCATGTAAAGATCTTGTATGGAAAGTAGTTAAAGTTATTTAAAAATGAATTTTACAAAGAATTGTCTTTACTTGGGAAATAAGTTTGGTTGTTTTTTTTTTTTTTTTCCTGCTTCTTACTCCAGAAAGTCTTTGTTCTGGTTTAAAATGCAGAATTTCACAGGGGAGGGAACTAATGGTAAATAACAGCACTAGGGAGCACAGCCATAGTCTATCTGGTGTATCAGTTAGTAATGCTCTCCTGTAATTCTGTGAAACTGTTTATACCCTAAATATAATTCTTTTAAATTCAGTTTTTAAATACCAGCAGCTATACAAGAAGTTTAACTGCAGTGCGTTTTCTTTCCAATGTCATTCTTAGCATACAAAGAGTACAGGAGCCACAGCGCAGAGAATGTCATCAAATTTGCTTTAAGTGTCAGCTCACAGCTATTGGGAGAAGAGCTTTTGGTTGATAGGAGCAGTGCTTTTGGTTGATGGGAGCAGTTGCAGCACCGCAGAGCTAGGCTGGAACAGCTCTGAATGCAGGGGCAGAGTTTCCCAGGATTTCATTACCCTCATTCAGTGCCATTAACCTACACAGAACCCACTGAAGATCTCTGCCTTTAGGCAATTTCAGTTTCGTACAACACAAGTGCATTACAGAGCAGCTGCTATGCTACACAATGATTGCTCTTACACTAATTGCACTCAGTAATGATTTAGATCACAGGAACTGTTAGGTCTGTACTCCCAGCTTCTCACAATAGGTGGGGAAGTGCATTTAATTCACCAACTGATATATCTATACATTTTTCCAGGGTAAAATTAGAATATTTTTCATGATGACCGATCCAATTACTATAACCTTAAATTAAACATAACTTGCCTCCTTTGATACATCCATTTCTAAATTTAGCTTGTGTGGTTCAGCAAACAAAATCCTATCCATGGGAAACCTCATCTATATTTTCTTCTATACAGTGGTATGCACAATACATGTTCCTGATGCAGAACATACGCACAAAAATGAGTCCAAGAAAATTATGTTTGATCAACCATGTCATATTTTAATTACTTTTTCTAGATTTATATAACCAATAAAGACCTATAAAACTAAAAACCCATTTTCTTGATTGAAGATGCTCTGTCAAAACAAGTATTACCATTAAGTAGGGTAAGATTTTTTCTAAGGAATAAACACACTTGGATACGGATCTCAGTCTAAGTGATTTTAGAGACTATTTTTTTACACTTTGCAGAGGATGAAATGATTCGGTCTCTAGAAATTACACACTTCAAAAGCTGCAAATGATCCAAGGTCATCATTATCTTCCTCTTTTAAAAGGTTAGTTTCTACAGAAACTAATGAAACCATGTAAAAAACTAGAAAACATTAGAGAGACTACAGAGATAACTAGAATAATTATTAGGATGGTGAGAGGTTTACAAGGAGAAGTTATGTCTACTGAGGACAGCCAGGCAATCAGCTAAATCAGTCAAACAAAATTTCAAAGGTTGTAATTTGTGATATAGCCTGAACATGTTTATCTAGATTATCCCCAGATTACTCCAGCAGACCCAGTTTGAAACTCAAGAGTATCTTGACTATCTACTGAAAGATAAGCATTGTGGAAGTACTTGCTTACTGCAGTAGAATACTGCGACAGGAGTTATGGGCATTACACTATTTCATGCTGAAAATACCAGAGGGTATGTTGTATATTGTAGCTGTACATAATACTGTAATGTCCTTTGAGTACAGTAATGAGAAAGGGTATTTCAAGTTTTTTTTAAAAAAGAAAAGAAGAAGAAGAAGAAGAAGAAGAAAAAAATCAGTATAAACAACCAAATCAGAAAATTTTTATATCCTCACACTCACTTGACACCCCAATAGGCATGCTCAAGGAGCTGGTAAAAACCTCCTGAGACCTGATGGATGACACTTGTTTCTATGAATCTCAGACACAATCGAATTTCCAAAGTCACCTCATCTAAAATATTATACAATATGTTCATATAATAGCCTCAACTGCTTCAGCTACAGGGCCTGAAGTGAAGGAGATGGAAAAGGACAAGAAAGAGACCACTCAAACCAGACAACAGAATTGACTAAGAGATTATCTACTCTCACTAAAACTTGGTACACAAAACATGGAGATTTCAATCATTTCAGGTTTTTATGTATCCCACAGAAATATGAATCTTTTTTGGCTAACTCAACAACCATCTACTATATTGTCAAAGATTTATGTTTCCAATCAGTGTATGCACAGTGAAAATATCCTGATATATCTGAGAAAGGTCTCGTAAGTTTATTGGGAAGCAGATTCAACTCTCTACCAAAGAAAAAACCAAGACATCTTGAGTCTCACAACACTCAGAATCAAGTAATTATATTGTTAATTTTGGTTGCACTTCACAAGAAGATGTATTTTAATGGGGATAACGAGGAATTCTTTAGACAGGTGCTTACACAGGCTGGATAGACGTTTAAGTGGTGGCAGAAGGGGTTAATTCTCTACACTACAGGCATGTTGCCCAGATATGTCTGCCCACATACTGAACTGTGCTTTAAACCAAGGGCCAAAAGGAAACTGTAGGTTCCAGGGAGATAAATCTGAATGTTCTCACACTCATTTCACATAGACTGGAGTTTGGTCCTGAAGAGAACCTCTGAAACAGTATCTGAAGGATCTAAAACATGAGATTATTATTTTCTTTGCTGAAGATGCCACACTGTAGAGTTGGCAGCATGTTATACTACCACTTTTCAGGCTCATTTCAGGTTTTTTTCCTTCTAGGAAAGTTTTAATCTATGTTCAATGTCTTGAAAATGGAAACTTTCAGCATATGCTACATGGCTGCTGTGTTACCAGGGACTTTCAGATATGTAGAAGAATGGTTTATTTGAAACATTTCTATTTTACCATGCATGAAATTTTCTGGACTGTGGTGAAAGCACAGGGAATGGGAAAGGAAAAGAGGAAGCAGATGGGATAGAAATGGGTAATTTTGCAAGGTGCTGTAGGTTATTTGCATAGATGAAAATTTTTGCTATATAATTTTTAGTATTTTTAATATGCTACATTGTATTTAGAATTTTAAAAAGATCTGTAAGCATACAGTGCACCAGAGAGCCTCTTAAAAAATCTAAACAAAGTGGCAAGAGCAGTAATTTTAAAAGGTTAAAGGGAACGGTAAAATGGTTGACTATGCCAGGTAATTGCATTAGCCTTGGAAGCACTGTCAAAAGGAATAAGTGGCCGTCTTCGCTCTGATACTGACAGGAATCCATTAGGAAGAGGTTGGGTGTAATTAGAAAGGAGAGATTAAAACCAACCAAACAAAAAAAGTAGCAGCATTTAGAAAATCAGGAAATGGAGAAGTAGGTAGCATGAAACGTAACCAAAGGAGCATATTAGGTGTCCTTAGTAGTTTCTTGTGTGGTATAGATTAGAAATAGTTGTAAATGAGGAAGGGAAGAATAAATTGCATAAATCTGCACTTCTCTCATATCTTTTCTTAGTGTGCCAGCAGAGAAAATAATTTTTTAGGGCAAAATACACCAGAATTAATGACAGAACTAAAACCAAATTTATCAAATGTAAGCAATTTAAATAATTTTAGACAAATGCTGGAGAATCTGCTATAATTCACATGAAGAACACAAGTTTTAAAAGAAGACTGTCTTGCCTTCATTTAGAGCTCTGTTCAGTCATTAAAGTTAATTTTGTAGAAATATTGCCTCATCTATGCAGCTCTGTAGACTTAAAATGCAGCAATGAATTGACAGGAATGTGATTTCAAAGCATAAACCTGTCTAAATTATAAGCAAATGGCACCATATTTATAAACTCAGGATACAGCAAATGTAAGGGTATGTCTTAAAACTAGTGAATGCATCTTTAGATTTGCTGAATCTCAGTCAGTGACTGAACCTTGACAATGCTGAGCTCAGTGTTAGACGATTTATTCTCCTAAAGGTTGATTTAAAGATACCCCAGATTATGTATCAGTTTTAGTGATTTAACATTTGTACCCGCTTATTTATATTTAAGAAACCTTTGGAACAATACTGTACCAGTTTCATTCATACCCTCACTGCTGTGAAGAGAACTGAACCCTGCAGAGAAAAAGAAAGAAAGAAACTGCCATTTGTAAGACGATATCATTCATCAGGAACTTTGTAATATACATTAAGTAAGTGAAACAGAACCCCACCAACACCAGAAAAAAACCCAGTTTAAAGCTAGCAGTGTATTTCCTATTATGTTCACCATCATGTGGCTATATCCTTCACTCATTAAGGTGTATGAAAATCACAAATGTAAAACAGATTAGCTTAAAACAATCCAGATAATAATTGTAAGCATAACTTTAATTTCTTTATTGGTATTGCATTGCTTCATCTTATTGATAACATGGCATATAGTCAAGAAATTCTACATGTCTCTTCACTAAAGCTCTACTACAGCTGCATTTCAGACGAAGGCAGATCCTGCCAAAGCCATGTCTGACTGCTCACTGTTGCCTTGCTGATGTAGTTTCCCCTGCTCATTACCTTTTTTCTCGCTTCTAAACCCAGCTGTTAATTGCTTTAACCTTTAGTTGATTCCCCTGAACTCAGGAAATTTGCATTTTATTAAAACTAAGCTAACCACAATTTTAACCTCCATTCTAATTAATGCAGTTGTAACACTGTAAATGAGATTTTCAAAAATACTAAGAAATCAGCCTCTTAGATATCAGTTGGTCTAATTCCTTCATGTCAAGATATCTGAAAATCTGACACATGGTACTGTTATTATAATGGGGTCTCCATCTCAGAATCACATGGCTACAGTCTCCTAAGTGTCATACGTTAATCACTGCTTTATAACATTTAACTTGCTATTCCATAGTAACTGGGATCTAATAGCAAATCTGTTCAGGGATTTTAAAACATTTAATCTATACTTAGTAAACCTATTTTACTTTGTCTCACTGATACAGAGCTCCTCACAAAAGACAATCACAGCCAGATATACTTTTATTTTAATTTATACATTTGCAATGTTGTCATTAAAACTAAGGCAAAAATGCAAAATAAGATCCAGATATCAACATGCCAAATTTGGATTCTTGTGTTTATACAGACACACACACACACAAGGATAAATGCATGGTTCAGGAGAACTTCTACAGCAATTATTCTACACAGCTGTCAAGACATTTTACTGCTGTCAAGATCCTTTGTAGATTGGGAGACTGAAGTATTAAAAAGCAACATTAGCTTTTTTCCCCAGATTACAAACTATTTAAAAAACAAAACTGGAGTAGAAATTGGTGCACATTTGCATTGAATAGTTTTTGGTTCGTAACTAGGTCATCAAATGAGATGCATCATCACCCAAGGGTCTCATTACAGTCCATGGTGAAAGACCAGCTGAATAGCCCCTTGTGGCTGCTCATTAAGCCTAAGTATCTACAGAGCCTACCTTTCTTTCTTAAAGTCACAATTAAAAATTTAAGGTTAGGTAGAATGAGTCTTGATAGTCCTGCATTGTGGGTACCTTTCAGCTTTCAGAGAATGTCCTCCAAAACCAGTTACATGCCTCCCCACTTCCCACCCAGCATAACTCACCAAAAAGAGAACTAGACAGAGGCCACAGTTGACTTTTTTATTTTTTTTTTTTGGTGGTATTCTGCTGGAAATAGCATAGCTGGTGCCATTTACAGGCACCCATGCCCTAAAGTCTCCAAGTGAAGGACATCAATCTGCATGAGGCTGCAACGGCTGCGAGTGGAGCCACCAGGCCAGCAGGCAAGTGGATGGTCATGCTTGTGTTTGCATTTGGGTGCCTGGAGGGGGGAAGGACTGTGATCACAGCGTGGCCCTGATGCAAGTTTGGAAACTGTTCACTTAAAAGCAAAGGCTTAAGTCCATGCTGTTTCATCATCAGTGTCTTTAGTTAATTTCTTAGCAGACATTGCCACAGTTTTGTTCATCCAAATTAATAAAAAAATTACTTTTTTCATCTTTGCTTTCTATGAATGAGTGGGACCCCAAAGTCAAAATGTTTTCACTGTCTTTTTACCATATTGTCTGCTTTCCTTCAGCATCACTCAGTTAAATATAAGTTGCTGGTCCCACATGGATTCAAACAGTATTAAAACTGAACTAGTCCCTACTTTGCTACTGTGATTCCAGTGGTGTTGACAGCATAACTCTAAATCTATTGGGTGGACTATTTAAAAGTCAGTGCTCAGCTTCCTGTCTATGAATGTTCCATCATAAATTATTAGATAAAAATATTGCTACTATCACTGCCTTCTGTAGGCAGTATAAACCTATCACACAGTTTTATTGCAAGAGCACCAATAGGTAGTTTTCCAATAAAAGCTGAATGAAGACTTTTTTTTTCTTTTTTTCTTTATTTTTTAGTATAAAACTTGGAGAAATACCATTTAGGGACAATCTTTACTGGTCCCCAACAGGAACAAATCAAATTTTCATGTAGCATTAGTAAAAGACAGCAAAGTTCTGCTATCCCACTTTTAGACAAGTGAAAGAGATCTTAGGATGTATAGCAGGAAGAGCTACTGCCAGGATAATGATAGCAGCCATGTCTGTTTGGGACCCTTTCTCCTGAAAGTAGACACATGACACTAAAAAGCATGTCTGCTCCTGTGAGACACCACCTCACCAAGACAATTGCAAAGCTGAAAGAACTTGGAGTCTTAGTTTATAAAACAAAATGACTGGTCTTTCCATTTCTTTCACAGACAAGGATGACAGAAAGACTACCTAAGCTAAAAGGATGATGCTGGCACAAGAATGCACAATGCATGTGGGCATATTTCAGTGAAAGATAAATATGTGATGAACATTAGAAAGTGTTTAAGCTTAATAGAAATTACATCCTGGAAAAGGTCTATGGAGAAGGACATTTAAAAAACCCGTTTCTACTACATGAACAAGCTTTTCAATATTAATAGCACTCCATGCTATGGGACCAGGACCAGAATGCAGTTTTTAGCAATCGCTACATGAGAAGAAAATAAGTAGTGAATATTTTTTGCCTGACACCTCAGCATTCAGGTTTTTTAGGTTTCTAGTACTGGAGCTCTTACACATTTTTGTCACACAAAGATGCTTGACTGCTGCTGGTAACTTGAAGAATAGCAAGTCTCCAATGGTAGCACATTACCTGGCAATACCTGGAGCTTTAAAATATGTTCCCTGACCTGTGATACTATCAAAAGTAAATCATCATAACACTGAAAAATTCACTGATAATATTTAAACGTAACAGCAGTGACCTTGGCCCACTGAGAGTCTTTGACAAGCGCCATTGAGCTGCTAGGGAAACTATGAATTAGGTCTACGAAAAATCCTATCTTACTAAGAAGCACCAGAATCTTAAGGCACTACTATATTGTAAAATGGACTTTTTTTCTGCACATCTACATTCACTGATCTTCACAGGGAATGTGGAATAAAGAAATTACTACATAATACCTCAGTATTAAGCATTACTATGTGAAAATAATGACACATGCAGGTGCCAGTGAATTTTAAGTTACAATTTTGAAGCAGTTCTTTCACACCACAGCTAAAGGTTTGGTAGGCCACCACAGAAAAAGAAAGCATTCTATCTCGATATGAACCTTCAGTTTGGTAAATCATTTTTATTGTTGATAAGATGTGAGGAGGGTACCTACAGAAGCAGGGCTGGAACAAGTGCAGACTGCTCCAGGGCATCAGGGCCTTCTCAGTGAGGGCACCTCCTAGGGATGATGCCTGTCTCTGCATGTCTTGCGTTCAATAAAGCCTTCATCTTGTACCTCTGCAGTATCCCAGAGAGGTAAGGTTTACAGGAAGGGACCATCTGTCAGTCTATGTGAAGAAGAATTGGGAAGTGTTGGGGGCACAAAGTCCTTTATAAAGCTTGACGAGAAGTCACCTGGTCCAAACCAAAGGAGTACTGATCACCAGGGCTTCTCATTTAATGTTATAGGAATGAATTAAAACACTTGACAGAAAAGACTTATTGGGGCATGGAAAGCAGGGTGTAGTAAGGCTTAAGGACGGTGTCTCTAGTTAGTTTGTGATGCTTGGAGCTGAGCAGTCACAAATGATTTCCTATCAGCTCACAGTCTGGATGGTGACTTCATACCACAACCCTGCTTGAGGACGGCACGGGAGCAGCTCTGCAGCCCGGGCCAACTCGCACCTTTGCTCTGTGTTTTGAGGGGAAAAAAAAACCCAGCGCGATCGCAACAGGTAACGTCGGGGCTGTCAGTGAGGGAAGAGGCTGGTAGCAGCTGGCACTGCCGCGGAACGCCTGTCGCGCTTCCCGCGCCAGCCGCCCGGACCGCTCTGGCTGGTGCACCGCGGCGGCGGAAGGAGGGTCGCTCGTCATGGTGCGTGCGGCGGGTTCGGGGTGATGGGGGTGTTGGGGAAGGGGACGCGGCTGCGGCTGCCTCTGCTTCAGGAGGAGGCGGCGGCGGCGGCGGTGGTGGGGAGGGAGTCTTCACGCGGTGCTCTATGCCGTTCCCTTCCCGCCGGCCTTCCCCTGCGGCCGGTTCCCCGAAACGCGGCAGGCGGCCGCGTGGGCAGTTACCGGCGGTAAATCGACCCGGCGTTTATAAGCTGCTCCCTCCCCGCCGCTCAGCGTCCCCGGGGGGATGTGGGGAGCCCCGAGGGACCCTGCCCGTAGCACGGGCGCGTTTCCTCCGTCGACTGCGGCCGTTCTGGCAGGGCGGGCGGGCGGGCGGCGGCAGGCCCGGGTTTGTGCCCGTACCCACCGGCGCCTTCGCAGCGTGAAACCAGCGCAGGGAGCCCCTTAGCATTTCTTCAGGGGCTGAGAATAATTCGTCTTTTATTTCACCGCTTGTTTTTTTCGCCGTCCAAAGCACAGATAATGCGGTGTGTTAAAGTCTGCGTTTACCGAGTGCCGTTTTCTCCATCCCATCTAGGCTCCTTGCTTTCAGGTTCTTGCTTTGCACGCAGTTAAACCCTTTAAAAATCGAAGTTGCATATTAGTTCATAAACCCAGTTTTGTTGACACACCTTCTCACGAAAACGTAACATAACTTAAACTAGCGTTCCAGTATTATTTTTTAAATTCATGAGTAGTATTCCCTCAGTGCTGCTTGAAGGGCTGGGGGAGAAAAGCCCCCAGCTGCTCCCTGGTGTGTGACATTCTCAAGGGCTGCTGGGAGGGCAGAAAACATCCTTTTTGTTAGGTTCTGAAAATTAGGTACTGCCTTTGTCAGAGGCCCAGATGTAGCAATCAGATAGAAGCTTGAGTGGGCATATTTACTGCAAAGGTACAGAGAGGTAATCTTAGCTACCTAGCTGCAGGGCTCTACAAAATACATGTTTTGAGGTTTCTTTGTCACAATTTCTTCATGTTGTTTTTGGTGCTCCAGTATCGTTACAGCATGTACCGTGTTCCAGTCATTTTGTTAGATACTGAGGAGAGTAGCATGTAACTGGTGTAACTGGTAAGCTGCTACTGTAAGCTAAGGGCTTTCTGAGATACTAATTTTTTGTCGCAGTGTGTGTTTCTCTCAGACCTTTAGTGTTGTACTTAACTTTAGTAGTCTTTATAATAATACTTGAGTATTTTTAATTTCTTTTCAGCCAAAGTTACGAAAAACCCAAGGAGGGAAGCAAGAGAAAAAAGTTATCCATCCTTACAGCAGAAAAGCTGCACAGCTTGCAAGGGAAGCACACAAACAGGAGAAGAAAGAAAAGTAAGTTGACTCTGCAAAATCTGTACAGTCCAGAGAATAGCATCATAGTAGATACTTTTTGTTTGGACAGACGATGGTGGTGGTGGTGGAAGGGGACTTTAAAGCTGATACTACCTTATGATAAAAGAAAAACATATCTATACATAAGTATTGCTGGGGCCATGTGAACTGACAGATTTACATTAGTGAAATCAGGTTATGCACAGCACACAGTTCTGCTACTTATTTTTGGCATTGTCTTCCTAAGTTAGGTCTTCTTATCTGCAGCGTTTTGCTTTTCATAGTCTGAATGGCGTGATGCTGATGGTTTCACGTGACACTTAGTCACCTTGCTTCACTTTACTCCAGGTTTTAATACAAATCCTGTTTAGGGTCTAGCTTCTTGTGCTGAAATGCTGACTTTATAGAAAAGACAAGACAGAAATCTTTCTGTAGAAGAGAAACTTCTGAATAAAACCACACAGTTAACTCCTCTTTGGTGATTTCCTGCTGTTCCATGGCAAGTTTGGTTATTTGCTTTTAAGTTTTACTCCCCCCTTCCACAGAGAGAAAAGGTAGCTGGAGAAGTGTGGCCTTTAGTTCCTCTCTCAGCTGTAGTTGATATGCTGTGATTGTTTGTTCAGAAAGTTATTAAAGCAAATAATTTTTTTGGTCATAGTATACTAGTATATGGATGGACTCTGTGAGCTGAGCCCAGATATTCATATGTCTGAAGGTATGGTTGAAATGTTCTTCAGAGACAGTGCAATTTCATGGTTAGGGACAAATGAACAACCTTATCTACAGCAAAGTTGTAAGGCTGCTCGAACTAGAAAGGGGCCTTTTACTAGCACAGCTGTGTCATGTAGATTTGAGCAGAGCTGCTGCAAGAATTAATGAGCAGCGTGCATTGAGGAAGAAGTTTTCCCTGCTGTTTTCCTGGGGGTTTTTTTGTCTCTCCTCTCTTGACTGCTGATTGCAAGTAAGTTTTTATTGTAGATTATTTTCCTAGTGTTAAATTGACTACTTCATACCTTAACTCTCTTATCTTGCTTCATAACTGCTACTCAGAGCACTTAATCACAAAAGGTAACTGAATCATACTTGAGCCTTAGTGCTTACATCTGTGACTTTGCCAGAAAGAAAAACATGCACAAGAAAACTTACTGCATGAAGGATTGATGTACTGATTATTCATTATGACATGGCACACTCGATCAAAGCTTTTAGTGATTATCTCTGTGAGTAGAATTACACAGACACCTGTGCTGACATTTCTCATTAGAGGGCTACTTCTGGTTCCTCTTCCAACAGCGAGAAGTCAGAGGAAAGAACTCCTATTGGAATAGTGTTCTCCCATTTACCTTGCTCTTTAATTACTTCTCTTCACAGGGAAGGTTTTAAGGTATATGTTAGAGATTGCACCAAGAAATCTGTTTTGTTGTAGGTAAGAGTACCAAATGCATTATTTATTTCTCTGCTCAGTGTGTTAATACTGCAGTAATTAGGTCATCCTTTCCATGAAAAGGAATAAGAAAATGCTGGCTTTGTACTGACTAGGCTTTGTTATGGAGGGAGCTAGATTGGGCACATAATTGTCATGCTGATCTGCAAGTATGTTGCTTAATTTTAACACAGGTGCATTTTCTGCTGAAGAGCTGAAAAATTTACAGCTTTAAGGATGTTCAGAATAGTGTCTAAGGTGTCTTGGGCTACCAAAGCCACCATTAACATTGCCAGGTGGTCTACAAAGCAAAATACAGCACCAAAGTTGTCTTAGGAGATAAGTGCCACTTAGTGGTTTTAAGTACACAAGGTTTAGTGAACTGGGAATGTTACTGACTTTCTAACTGATTCTCTAGACAGATAGAGCAGGCAATTGTACGATAATCTAGGTGATTTTAACACTTAAGTTTGGTTAAAAAAAAAGTTGTAGGTCTACCAGTGACAGACAAAAAATTAAACTCTGTATTGGAAGTTTCCTGTCTTTCAGTAGTTGCCACAAAATCTGTTGATTTACTGACTTGCTCATCTGAAAGCTGCTTCCAGTGCCTAGTCTTTATTACTCAGGTTTCTGTCTGTCCCTGACAGAGTAGATTGTTTTGTAGCTCAGCACATGACAATGCCAAAAGTGCAGATAGTAGTTTTACTGTAGATGCTCCAGTTAATACATCATGGAATGCAGCTCTCAGTACAATCACATTAATTTTTCATTTTCTGTTTAAATCACACAAATAATTGTAATACTAAAACAACATATTTGTGGGATTGAGCAGTAGTTAATTTCTCAGTGCTGGAGAACCAGGTTCCTTCTGCAAGGATGAATTGAGGGTATATGTTTAAGCAGTTTATTTCCTATGTCTTGCAAGTAACACCTAATCTTGATTGGCAGTACATGTGGAACAACTGCCACAGAGTCTTCCTTCTGTCTGCTCATACCCATTGCCACTGGCTGTTAAAGACAGCTAAATACTTCCTGCTCTTCAGGTGGTCTCCAGTAGTTTCCCCTGGGTATGATGAAAGGTTAATCCTCTGAAAGCTTTCTGTGAGGATTTAAGTTTAGTTTAAATGCTAACAGATGTAAGTCACCATGTTACTTCAACCTATATAAAGTTACTTGCTTTAGAAAATGGAATTTTACATAACAAATTGTTCATAAACGAGTTTTTTACCTGTTCTAGAGCAGTGTGGTTAGCCTTTGGGTTCATTTCCTCTGAAAATGTAGCAAAAGGAGCTAGCCATGGCAGCAGAATCCTTCCCAGTGAAACAAGGAAACCACCTTTTGGTATGTGTCAGAGGTTACCTGGGAAAAAAGTGCCATTTTATGAAAAATGATTAAATAATAATAAAAGGTGAGCTTCAAGCAGCCCAGTGAAAGAGCACCTAGTTTATCTTGAATTCTTGTGGGTATCAGTGGAGCCTAATGCCTTCAAAGAGCAAAAGTGCTTAATAGAGAGAAACACAGTTTAAGATTAGGTGATGTAGATAGCTATCTTCTCCCTTAGGCTCTCTTTAGGATGTTGATTGTTACCATTCTTAGGCTTCACAGAGCAGAGGTGCTCCATGGAGGGAAACTCAATTTAAGATGAGAGGCTATAGATTGCTATCCATTTTTTTAGGCATTGTTTCTTAATTTCTGCCTTTTCCAAGTTCCCTTGCTTTTCCAAGTGTGAGACCTTTAGGCCATTTTGCATAGGGAAACTGTTACACCAAAAGCAGCAAGTCAGTCTTGACTGTATGAAGTGTATAGTGTAGCAAAGTGATCTATCTGTAAATAACATTTCTATATCTTATGGTTCTGGATATTAAACAATTAACTAGTGTTGTTCACAGATCTGCACTTTCAAGATCTATCCTGCTGTGATGTTCTAAAATTAATTTACTTAATAATGTTACTGGAAAGTTAGGAATATCTTTTGCAGACCTGTCAGTAAATATTTGCTTTTGTGTGGTTTGTTTCTTCTGTTTTTGTTTTTCCTTGGTGCTTGGCTGGAAAGAGGATTCTGGACTAGATAAAGTTTAGGCTTTTATTTTCTTTTTACCTTTTCTATATGATAAAGAGAAAAAACTCCTGTGAACATTCCTGTTTATGTTAAATAGCAAGGGAAATTGCATTTTGTTAGGAGATGTGTATTCAAGTATCCTTTGCCAAAAGAAGATAATGAAAAAGGGAAGACATTACCCAAAAGGCATTTCAGTGCTCAGTGCAGCACTGGGAAAAATGAGGGAGAAATTCTGCTCTCAGTTGCAGAAGTCTTTTACAGCCTCCATTGTCCAGTTTCTCTTCAATGCAAGTATTTGCAATGTAATATGACAGTAGTAATAAGCTTATTGTCCAGAAACTGGCTGCACTACAAAAGACCAATCTTGACCATAATAAGGGGAGATGGAACAGTTGGTTTTAGAAAATTGACTGTGGTCTTAGGTCATCATATTCACTTGAATAGCACTTTTTTCTTGCCTGCATCCCTCCTCCTAGTTCTTCTCAAGGTCTAATGAGTGACAACAAATTCCAGTGTATTCCTACATTTTTTTTTGTCTATTAATCTCCATGTGAATCCTTATTCCTGTACACAACTTGTTTGCTCTGAGACAGCAGTCGTTGGTTCACTGGTGCCAGTAGAAAACTATTCTTCTACATTTTAGGAAACCAGACCATAATAAGATATTCCTGGAACTTCTTGTAGTAGTGATGTACCAGTCATGTTTTGTTTGCAACTGCCAAGATCTCTGTCTGGTTAGCTAAAATCCTTCTAGCACTGTCAGGGTTTTGTTTCTGTCTTTTTCCCTCCTGATGCAAAATAAACCCTTTCTGTTGTCATATGATAAATTTTTTAGGAGTTTATGTATTTTCATCACAAATACAGCAGTTGTGCTTTGAGATATGAGTGCTGAGGAGTTTTTATTGTATTTCTTGATCTAGCATGAAGCAAATTGTTAGGACTAAGCAGTACCTTTAAAATAGCCCCTTCTGGAGCTCTTTGTATGTCCCCAGTTTTTGTTATCTAACCTCTTAATCTCCCATAAACCATTGTGCTGTTTGCAGCAGTGATGCTTTGAGATGTTCTCTTCCAGATTCTTTATGTGGAACTGAAAAAATGGTAGTTTTTAAAATAATTTGCCTTACTTACAGAAATAAAAATTGAATTGAAAAAAAATTACATATTTTTCTTTCTTATAGAGAGACTTTTGTACAGAAGTACCCTAAAAGGTTTAAGCAAGTCCCACCACTAACTGGTGCAAAAGCTAACAAAAACTGATAAGTGGATAGAAGGTTTTTAGTAACCTGGAACAAGAAACAATTGTCCTGTCAATTTTTATTTTTCTTAAGAAATAGCCCATCTTATTTCTTAAAGCCATAGATTACATTTCTGTGTCTGGTTATTATGGGGGGAAAAATGCTGCATCTGTCAACTAATTTGGCAAATTGATAGCATTTAGAGTTTAAGATAGAGAGGCACTGATGGAGCATAATGGCTTTAACCTTTTAAGTACCTAGTAAACATCAAGTAAACCACTAATCATCCTGATCAATAATCAGTGCCTAAGCAGATGATGTTTGGGAGGTCGGTGTAGGAGACAATCATTAGGAAGCAACAGCCTGCCATAGCATTGTATCCCTGTCCTCATCCTCTCCTTCCCTTGAGCAAAAGGTGTTACTCATTGTGTGGAAGGGGTTGAGGAGAACTTTCTTGACTTATCTTATTTGGCTAGCCTCCCTGCTGGTACTGTTGCCTTCTAGCAATCATTGAGGTGAGGTTTTTATGAAAGTACAATCCTCTCATTCCTTATTTCTCATGCTGAAATAAGTTGTGTCTACCTAGCAGCTGAAGGTTTTTCTTCCAGAAGAAAATCTTAGTTATATACTTCATTGCCTTGATAAATAAAGGATCTAGCGACCCTTGCAGGTGCACATGGTAGTTTTTAGTGTTTTAAAGCATAGATACAGGACACGATTTATGATTCTAATCAGGCAGCTTTCCTAGATGACATCATAGTTTTCTCCCTGGCAGTGCTCTGTAGATGTGCTCAGCAGGCGGTGTTGCCATGCGAGGTTCACAGCAGGGACTGCTGGTGTGGAGTTCACTGTGAGGAATATGTGGCCTTGATTGCTGTTGCTGTTCAGAACTCCCTGCTGTAAGCCCTCTAGGCCACCTACCACAGTTTTCATTGAAGGCATCTTCTACAACTGAGTTTTTAAAGCTGACTTCTAATCTAATTCTCTTTTTTCCTTTCTTTTTTATATAGTTTCATTTGGGTCTGTCCTTTAACCCACAGGAATGAGAGTAATTTTTGGTTTGACACTAGAATCTTTTAATTAATCAGCCAGCTCAGGGGGAATTTTTGGCAGGTATGATAAAACTCAAACCCCATACTTGACCTCTGTAGACTTCTGCATTAAAAATGCTTATCCCAGATGCTGAGTATCTATAGAAGTGAAAAGGTTTCTCTTGAATGAGTTAGTGGCATTCTTAGCGGCACACACATGCTGTGAATTTGCTTTTATGTGGCTTATAGATGGTCTTCAGAAGATGAAATACTTCTTGAAAAAGCTGATCTTTATTATGTGGCCAAGACAAGTATGTCTCTGAAAAGTAGGGCTTTCTCTTTTGATCCAGGTTTTTGTGACAAGTGACATCTGTGCTCTGCAGTACTTCACTAACTCTTAACGTGTTCATTAAATGCTATAGAGTACAAGGGATTAAATAAAGCAGCACGTTAGCTTTGAAATGTTTTGAATCTTGGCATTATTTGTACTTGGTCAATGATACTCTTTATGATTTTCTATATCCTGTGTAAATTTCCTTACTAAGTAATAAGAAAATAGATCAATTTTATCAGAGATCCATTGATTATGCATGGCTAAGATACTTTTCCAGTGACACATTTTATACTTATTCCAACAGTGTATTGTTTTCCTTTCTGGAAATGAAGGAACATTCAGCAACATTGATTGCTCAGACTGAATCTGAGAGTTTCAGGACATATATGCATGAGACATCACATTACCTTTTAGAAAACTTGTGTTTGAAAACTGCTTATAAGGATGGGAATTAACCCCAAACTGAATTGTATCCCGTAGAGTACAGAAGGCTTCACGTATCCCAACAGAGATTGAGGTGGAGTTGAAAATACTTTGAGAATTTTTATAAATATATCTTTTTTTATGAATATGAAAAAAAAAATCAAAGCTGTTAATTTTTATTTCTTACCACATTAACTTTTACTGTTTACTAAGCACAAACTTTAATTATGACAAGTCATTAGATACTAGAATAGTATTTTTCACATAGTATTCTTGATTTGCAAGGATGCAGTGCAGTGAAATCTTCTGTTCTTGATCTGCAAACTCATTGAAACATACCAGCAGAATATGAGGAATACTTAATGAAATTCTTTCAATATAAGTCTTCCGTGAAATTCCTTTCACTGTGCTCTAAGAAAATTGCTGCATTCTAATTTCTCCCAGAAGCTGTTTAACTTAATAGGTAAAATGGACAGATTTCAGACAGTAGTTTTACAAAGAGCAAATGTGTTAGATGAAGCAGATTAAGTTTCACATCATTCTGAACTTGGCAAATATTTCTGGTTCAATTTTTACCTTGACCTTCACTGTGACCAAAAAAAAATACATACTTTAGGAGAAAGAAAATGCAGATAATTATTTGTAGAGTACTCATTGCTGGCTAACTTACCTGTTTTTTCTCTGCTAGGTTGAAGACTGACAAAGCTTTGCGTTTGAGTATCATTGGTGAGCAGAAACTTCTGTTACTGAATACAGTAGTTACCTGTTAAGTTTTACCAACTTTGTAGAAATTCCAGTTAGTTTGTTTCAGAATAATCTGACTCTGCTCTTAAAATGGACATTGTTCAAATGCTACAATACCTGATGTTCACTCAAATAGTCTATGCAGGATTGATGTTAAAGCTAGACTTTGGTGAACGTACATGTAGAACAAGGCAATAGTAGGTTAAACATCTGTTTTGTACGTCTGTACTTGTCTTTACTGGAATTGTCCCCATGCTTTTCTTTAATTTCTTGTAAAAGAGGGTGAAGTGTATATGTTAACAGACACATTATGGTAGCAATTTAAATTTAAAACCTTGACATGCAACCTGAACTTTTTTCTCTTTCTTTTGATTGACAGTGCCCTTTTCCTATTTAATCTGTTTAAAAGTTATGATTTCTCAGTTGTGTTTTTTCACCCTGAAGTATTCCTAACTTTCCATCTTAAACAAGAGATATATTAAACACTAATTTCCAGTGAAACAAAGCATATGGTCTCTTTTCCATAAGGAAGATATAAACTACATCTGTAATGATGTGAGAATGCTGCTGTTACAGGTACATTCATACTTGTTACACACAGGTTCAGTAAATCTGTGATGCAGTTCAAAATCTTGAAAAATGGGGAGTTATTCCAGAAACTTTGAAGAACTTTAATCTGTGTTGGTGCTGCAGTGATTATATGGTCATTAACATTAAGCTTATTCTTGTAGGAGAAAAATTGCAATGGTTTCAAAGTCACCTTGACCCCAATAAAATCGAGTACACAAAGAAGGAAGCTGGCGAACTAATTGAAACGTAAGACTGGTGTTAAAAATAGGGTTAAACAGCTTGATTTGTCTTTTAAAATAATGTTCTTATTTAAGATCTGCAAAGGGATGATGACTCGGAGGAGGATTTTTAATATAATTCTATTAATAATAGCAAGCAGTTGATTTTCTTGCAACCAAGGTTAATTATATACTGAAAGAAGCATTTATTCACACTAGAATTACTGAAGTCAGTCCTGTATTGTTTGGAGTTTTTTAATTGTTTAAGGACAGCTGCTTTTGTAGAGTATGGAGGGACTGAATGATTTGGACAATAGCAATTGCATGAATTAATTAGTTGAGTTGTTCAGTGATACTTAAATGCACAAATTTCATTCTACATCCTACTTTATTCTTTACATTTTTTTGCTGATAAGATTGAACAGTACCCATGTGGCTCAGTTTGTTAGGGCAGGAAAGACCAAAGTCTGATAAGAAGAAATTCAGTTATTTCTATGTGGCTGAATTTATGTGCCTGTGGCTCATCACCATTTTTCACCTGCTAGCTAAATACCAAAATAGATAGGTGTTCTTACACAAGTGTATGATTTCAGTTTCCTTTCAGAAGCTCTGACATGTTTCCTACAGTGTTGATGAAACCCGTAAATTGCTCAGCAATGCTAGTGAACTGCAAAGGCAATAAAAGCTTACTTTTTGCATTTGGGTTAGATATTTACAAGATTATGTAGAACCAGAGAAGAATTTTACTTTAAAAATGATGAGGTGGTGAAATTCAGTAATTAAAAGTTAAGAGGAATACTTAGATTTAACACTGGTCTTCCAGAGCAGATGAATTGTAAGAATGTGGGAGTTTTGTTTTATTAAAACTTTTTTTTTTTAAAAAGAAGCAAATAAAAAAATACATTTTTTCTAAAAGCTGCAGGTGATTCAAATGAAGTTCTAAATGAGGCTTCAACTTTGAAAATTAAATAGTTCAAAACTAAGAGATATCTCTGGATTTGTTTTATGAGAAAATAAATAGAATTAGTGAAATGACTTCTTTGATTATTAAAGTCTGCTTTGCAAAAAGTTTCTCATGACTGCATCTGGCATAAATAAATTCTGTTTCTTTCAGTTATATGTGTAGATTCGATGCTGAGTTGGAGCAGATCGAGTTACAAAACAGTATTAAAGGGAGACAAGGAAGACAGCATGGCTCACGGGAAACCGTCATCAAGCAGACCATAGAACGTGAAAGACAGCTCTATGAAGGCTATGGAATAGGTATGTAAAAGCACAGTCCTGTGGTCACACCTCCTGCTGCCTCCCAGGCTAGAATCTAAGTGAAATTTCTAGGCATTTATTTTTCTCTTTAATGGCATTCATTATCTGCTGGGTATCACAAGTTTCAGTAAAATCATAATGCTGGATATTCTGGTTAGCTTTCTCACAGCCATCTATGCCAGCAGATTATCTGCTGAAATCTTCTGAGGAGCTGTCATGTTAAAAACCACAACATAAGTGTTAGAGCTGAAAATATATTCATAAGGTACATAGTCATCTTTAAGAAGAAAAAAAAATGTATTATTTTTTGAAAGGTGTTTTGTTAGTTTGGGGTTTTTTGTTGTTTTTAGACAGTACACAGGTGCAAGCTACGTGAGAAATAAAAGACTGAAAATTTGATAGGTGGAACTAGGCTGAAGGGAAGCAGCAGTAATCTGGTGAAATAAGGGAGAAAGACAAAGGGATATTGAAAGTTCAAAAAGCAAAGAGTTGTTCTGAGGAGCATGAACTACAAAATAGTGAAATTTATGTATTTTGCTTTAGCAGATAAGTATGTTGGAGTTGAGTGATGAATTTGGCTGTAGTGCACAACAGAGTTTTGGTTGTGCATCATATTCCCCTTTCCCCAATTTACATTTTACCAATAAACAAAACGAATGGCTTTAAAATTTTGCCAGTGTTACTTAGTACTTCCACAACCAGCAGTGGCAGAGGAATTCAGGAATATCTGTATGACTTTAATGCACAATCTTTAATTTCGTAGAAGAGGGGAAAAGGATAAAAAATAGATACTGTGAATGTCATCAGATAGCTCAGTTGTAGAAAATCTTCTTGGGTTTGCTTTTAAATTTTAGTTCTTCTTACTGCTTTGTGGAAAGCTGACAGAAAAAACAAATAGGACTAGATAGAAAGATGTCAAATGCACAAGCACAACATAAAAATAAAGAAGAATCCAGAAATATTGTAAGCAAAATTTGAGGTTATTATAGTATTAGTAAGTAAAGCATTCAGAGAGCATGGTGCAACTTCACATATTAAATATACTCTCAAATCATTCATTATTTGTTATCACAGCTGCTTCAGGTTTTGCTCTCTGCCTAGGACAGTATTCATTCAGAGAAAATAGTTGCTGCTAAATACTGTAATTAGAGATTGGGGATAAATGGAAATCAGCTGGAAATGATGCTTTTATACTCTAGCTCATTATTATCCCTGGAAACTGCAGAGAGTGGAGCTTTTATAACTGACTTAGTATTTGTTGGGTTTTTTCTCCCTATTCTTGAACTCAGTTTCTATGCATGTGCATTTGCTATAAAGACACTACATAATACGAATTGTTTCCAGTTAGGAAAGTCTTCTATAATGTGAAGCCATGTATGTATTATATACATGTAAATAAAAAGTTGATTTTTCTTTTCTGGCTGTTTGCAAAAGTGGTAGATCCCCAGAAGCATAATAAATTTTAGTCTTCTGTTTTTTTTAAACAAAAGCAAACAGTACCTATGCAGGGAACATTCAGTCTGTCTGTGCCGTGGTTGAGTTTTGTTGGCAGCATTTTGTCACTTCCTTGTTCCTTAAATATTTCTACAATAAATTTACCACAGTTTTCTTCCTGATGTTGTCACTTGTGTGTGCGTTTTGTTTTTAATCTGGTTTGATATGTTTATAGGAAAGGGATTGAAGGGGAATCCTTTACAGGATATGCCCTTGGAGCTCAGAATTACCACACTTTCTGTTGAAAAGCAACATAATTATTTCAGCTGAGCATCATATATTTTTGATCATTTGCTTCTCAGATTTGATCGTTTGCTTCTCTTGTGTGTTCCCCAAGAAGTATAATGTTAATCTTGGGGAAAAACAGCCTTTAAAGCTAAACACACCAGCTTTATTAGTTAATACTTGACACTTGAGGTTATAAGGAAGTTGATTTAATTCAGATGAAAAACGTATCATTTACATGTTAATGTTACTACTGTACTGTTTGTCAGCTGCTGTTTGCTGTGACAGTCAGTATTGTGTAACTGAATGGCTTTTTGTGTAAAGAGCATCTATAGTTTCTAACATCTTTCTCATTTCTTAACTTCAGGCTGCCATATTATCCTTTGACCTGACTTAGGTGTTTCTCTGTATGACAGTTCTAATGGGTGTGATATATAAGCAGCCTATATTCTGTGTAGAGCACTGACAAAGCAGTGACATTTCAGTCCTTGTGAGATTTAGGTAAACCTCTTGTACAAACTTTTGCTTTGGGAGAGGTAAGTGGTTACTGCTGTAAAGAACAATAATGGGGTTTTGAACAGCACACTTCTGGAAGGAAATAAAGCTTATCAGCAGCCTGTCACGGAGCACTTGGTTAAAAAACAGTGCTGCTGTGGGAGACAGCTGTAGAAGGGCACTCTGACACCAAGATTGGCTCCTTCATCCCTTTTTTCTCTAGTTATTGTTTAGAAGCCCTCCCTCCTTAGGCTCTATCCTGCACAGAGAGGGGTTAGGCCTGCAGCCGACAGAAGCTTTTTACCTCTGGTGCCTGTAGGAGCTTTGAGGTAACATGGTTCAGTGTGCCTCCACCCAAACAGTTGGAAAGATGCTGACTTGACAGTTTTTTACACATGTTCTGTGTCATAAGTTGAGCTCAAACACTTTGTCTTTTTCCTTTTTATGTAATGGTGTTAAGCACCAACATCTTCATGACAGAATTTGAGAGCTAACATGCTGCTTGTTCTTCCTCAAAAGAAAGATAAGAAAATACAACTATCTGAAAGGATCAGAAACATGAATTTAAATTTTCACTGCTGTTTCATTATAAACACACAGGTTGCTGAATACTTCATCTTTGAAATATCTGCTCTATAAAATGCTGTTTTCACTTGTTTTCCACCAGCTCCTGTGCCATGTTTCTCCACCTTCTGTTTTTTCCATCTTTAGTTCAGAAAAACAAATTAAACAAATGAAGAGGTTCACAAGTGGGAGCAAAAACCACAACACTGGTGCTTGCTAAGAAGTGAGACAAGTGTTATTAAACTGAAAGTACAGCACTACTGCTGCTTTCCACCATAATTGAAAAAATCAATTGCTGTTTATGTCTGCTCACATGAGACCAGAGTTTTTAGTTCTGTTCCTAATCTGGTAACTCTCTGGTTTGTACTGTATAACATATTGCACACAAACATGTAAGTAAGTATAAGTTAAAAATTTTGCCACTGCCAAAGCAGTAAAGATCAATTCAGCACCAAACTTTTGTCAAAGAATCTACCCCCTTGCAGAATGCCTGCTTTGGTAAGCCCTGGTTGACAGGCTAGATAAAACTGTTAGAATATTGTCTTTGGAGAAAAGTCCTACCTAAATGAGTAAAAGCTAGGTAAAATTGTGCATGAGTTTGTAAACTGCCCATCTAGTAGGGACGTTTTGGTTTCTCCATGACAGGGGGGAACAAAGTCTGTCCCATAGGTCTCTGTAGATGTTTCTCTTCCTTTTTACTACCAAAGGTAATAATTTTTTGTTGTGAGTATATGTCACTTATTTCTGTTAGTGGGGAAGATTGAAAACTTTCAGTGATTAAAACTATTGATTTTTTTTCTGTTCAGCCAAGAGGAACATCAACTTGATAGGAAAGAGTTGGTCCATATAAATATTATGTTGCATTTACTGCAGTATTTAACAGGCATTTTGGCAAACACAGAATGCTGCCTTCCCAGTATTGAGTGCTTTATAGAACAGGTATTTAACAGTGGAAAGTATAGTTACATTGGAATTTTTTTTCCAAAAACATTTCACAGTACTCATGGACCACTTAGTACTCCTTTAGAGTGAAGATAGGTCAGCTTTGAAACTAAACTTCCTTATTTTACCTTTTATTTGCTGTATATATCTATAGTAAGCTCTGAAGAGCTCACTCACATGCATGAGTCAGGGCATGTTAAAACCAAATTTTGATCTTTGTTGAGAATGTTAATTATGCTTTTTTAAAAAAAATACTTTCCTTGTTTCTTCACAGGACATTTTTTTAAAAGAAACTTTTAAGTGTTTAAAATTTTGCTATTTTGCAATGTATCAGTTTAGAGAAAGTGAAGCATCCTCTTTATTATTTGTCAGGATTGGATTTTCAGTAAGTGGTACACTTGAATTCTTCTAACTGAATAGGTACTAGTTCAGTTCCTTTTCTTTAGGAGAGAGAGGTCTTCATATTTATATGATGCTCTAGAAACCTTCTAATATGAATCCTCATTCTCGTTTTCTTGGTCTTTTAATCTTTGAAATATGTTCAGCCCTTCAGCTCACATTTCTTTCTTTGAAATGAGACTTACTTGAATTTAATTTCATTCCCATTAGAAATCCCAGACATCATGAACAGAAAGCATCTTAAATTTTTCAGGTAAGAACTTTATATATTATTATATCATCACTAATCTGTTTATGCAAAATAGCATTTCTGAATTTGACATGTTTTATGGGGTTTATTTCTTACAAAAATTAAGCAAACCTGTCAAAAGAATTTGTCATTTGAAAAAGCAGACTCTAGATGTGAGGTTGCTGTTTTGGCATTTCTTAGGTGTTACAATCTAAGCGCTGGTGACAGTCAATCATTAGAAACGTTAGAAAGCTTCAACAGTTGGAATTCAATTCCTGTAACTTAAGTATCATTTTTCAATATTCTGAGAGAATATTTTCTCTCCAGTTGAAATTCTCACCTCTGCTGTTCAGTGATTTACAGAAAAAAGATTGGCATTTACTGAAGGATCAACATGTAGATGTATTATTGGTAAATGGTTGGATGGGGACCTGGGCAGCCTTGTGTAGATCCAGGCCTGGAGGTTGGTGTCCCTGCCTGTGGCAGGGGGGTTGGAGCTCTATGATCCTTGGGGTCCCTTCCAACCCAGACCATTCTGTGATTCTATGATTTATAGTCGGAGCTTAGCATTAAGTGACTAAACCAGCACTGAGTTCTTAGTCCTAAGATCTAACTCGAGGTGTGTCTGTGCTAGTTGAAAATTTTAAGCAAATTGATGACTGGCATCCAGTTGAAAGACCTGGGAGTTGTGAGACTTGCTGCTAGCTTGTGGGCCAGCAAGACAATATGCCTTGGTAATGGATTGAAGGAACATGCTTGCTAGCTGCATTATCAAATGAGATACTTTAAAGGAAAAAAAATAAATGAGACTTAGAAATGCTTCTGTTGCAAGGAATGATGTACCACTAACTCCTAGGGGTGGTGTGTAGCCAGAAGCCATACTTACAGGTGGTTGGAATAAAGCCAGAAATCTCAAAGAGGAGACAGGCATCTGGCTGGTGTGTTTATAAATACACAATTGACTTCTTGTGCTGGGACAGCTGACAGAAGTGTTGTTTTATTACCTTGCTAGAGCAAAAACATGTCTGTCTTATAATTGGCAAATACTGCCTTTGCCCTTAGGGAAAATTAACCATGAAGTGTGTTTACTGTAATCAAGAAAGCATTCTATTGATTGAGTATGGGTTTGGCTTGTGATATTTAAATGAATCTTCTCTCCTTCATGTGGCCTTTTGAAATAATATCCTTCTGTGTATTAATGTTCAGTGATGTTTTGTGTTCCCTGGAAGCCAGTGACACAAGTTAACATAAAACCTAATGAAAGACTTTATATAAAGTGGTATTAGGTTTGCAAATAGAGCATCTAGATAAAGAAACTCTTCCAAACTGCTTTTCCATTGCTGACAAGACTGGGAGTTCAGTGTGTCAGACCTAAAAACAGGTGGCCTAAAGTACCTGAGTATACAGGCATGTGCGAAAGTGTGATAAAGTGAATCATAAATATTTTTGTTCTGAAAGTACTTAATTCTTCACAGAGAAATTACAGTTGCTGTCATGTACAAGATCAAGTGAAAACCTTGACATTTTCTTATACTGCAGTGGGGCTGATGGTGTAATTTAGAAAAGCAGCCTCATTTGAGCTAGCGTCTTCTGAGGAAAGGTGAATTAACTCTGCCATTCTTTCTCACTATTGGTAATTGGGTTTCATTCCTTTTTTTTTTTTTTTCTTTTTTTGCCTTCTTTAAGAGAATGGGATGGTGATCTGAGGAAACTGCCAAACATCAAAATGAAAAAGCTCTCAGCTAGCGATGCTGCTTGCAGTCATCCCGAGTTGGCAGATACGGAAGCTAAAGAAGAACTGAATAATGCAGAAGAGGTGGCTGAGTGAGCACCAGCTGATTCTGGAGCTGAAACAGCTGAAGGGAATTTTAAGAAACCTATTTTAATTATGTCTGGAAACAAGAATAAATTCTTATTATATTTGCACACTTTGCTGGTTGCTTTTTTTTATGAGCCTATGGTAAAGAGTAAACTGTATTATTGAGTAAAGCTGTGTATTATTGGATAAAATAATTAAAATTTTAATTGTATCCTTACTTCTTATACTGTACCTTCTATTTAGGATGCAGGCTCCTGAATTGACATGGCAATTGGAGTTTATATCTTGAAATCCTGACTAGTTGAATACCTCTTCGCTCGTCATAGAGCAGTCAGGATTCAGACACCTGTTAGAAATCCCAGACACCTGGGAAATCCTTACCTTTTCCTTGGAATGGCAAGAATGTATGTCTTTTAGTGTATCAGTAGCAGGTGCACTGCTAAACAGTGGCTCAGCTAGTGGCAACTTTTATTCACCTATTGTGGTGGTGGTTGGGATGTCTCTAGGTATACACAGTTTTGTGTAGAGCAGTGATGGGCCTCATAACAAAATCCTGTGTTGCATGGCACAGAACACTCACCTTGGGTGTAAGAAATGTTCTCCCATTTGATGGGAATGAATATGCAGAAAATGAAATACATGGAGCATCAGTTTAATCGTGAATTACCCTTCTCTTGCACCTTGTCTTGTCTGTGAGTCTGTGTCAGGAACATAGAGAGCTGCAACAACTTCAATAAAATATGGAGTATTTTGTGTTTTGTCAAGAGAAAAATGATACTGTCCTCACCAATTTGTATTGAAGAATTCGGATCATAAGTCAATTCAAGTCCCCACAGTCTGCTTGCAAATAATGTCTTCTGTTCTTTTTGACCCCTCTGTTGAAAACACTGTCCATTTCAAAATTAAATTGCTTAGGACTTTTAAAAAGCAGGCTTGCTTTATGGAGCAACTCTTGAGATGCTTTTAAATGTGCCTTTCAGGAAGGTTCTTAGCAGAATGTCACTTTCAATACTGTAAAATGAAATTTGAAAACATGAGGGGAAAAAAAGCAAGGGCAACAAAGCCCAGGATAATTTCACAGCAGGAATCAAGTAGGACATCTCTGTTAGTGCAGATTAGATTGTCTGGGCACAGAAGTCACATCTCAGATACACTGTCTGTACACGTAGTAGCAGTCACAGTTCAGATGCCTGTTAACTATGTGGTAATAACTGTTCCTTGTGGATGATCTTTTTAGTACTTGATGCCCAGTACAGTTGTGTGTGTTAAACAACGAGGCTTTGCAATGTGAATAGTTATGTGGGTTTCCCAGTTGTCTTTTGCAGATACCCAGGGGTGTATTTTCTTCTGTTAACATCTCTATTTTGCAAAATAGGCTTGTGCTATCCTTTCATGCTTTAGGAAACCACTTCAACTTCTAAAGAAGGAACCTGTATAAATCTAACAGACCCAAAGCTTGTGTGAGTGATCTAATTCATCTTCATGTTGACTGTAAACCTGGCTGGAGGTCTTAACCTCTGACAGCAGCCTTATCTCTCGGCTGTCACATCACTGCTTTGTGCTTGAGATTTAGAAATAAGCATGCAGAAGTTCAAGGCAGGCCTTTGATTTTTATTGTTTTAACTTTTTAAAATTGAGCTGTGTTGTGGAATTCAACTTGTTTTGATTTATAAAACTTGAAGTGTTAAATGCCAGTGGAAGCTGATCCAGGGTAATCGGCCCCATCTAAAGACATGCATGTGTGTGCTCAGTGCTTTGACAGATTTTTATCTTTCAGAAAGTATCTTAAATTTTTGCTTGTATATAAGGTCTTACGTGCTTTGAATTTGTAAGTAGACAGAGTGCAGAAAAAGTCACTTTCCCATCCCATTGGGTGAAATACAGAGGAAAATGAGCAGTAAGGCAACTAGAGGTGAGTTACATGAACTAGAATGAGAGTGTATTAGGCTGGCATCCTGGTGAATGTTTAAAAAAAGATTGTCATGCAGAGTTATGAAGACTGAGATGTTCTATGTTCCTTAAATCAGTTTGGTAATGAGGCAGTAAAAATTTAATTATTACTTGTTTCGTTGATGTGATTCAAGAACATGTTTACAATTTCGACTCAGTGGTGTTTGTGGATTTTCTCCCTTGAAGTCCATGTATTCACTGCTTGTTTAGCTGGCTTCTAAACTGTCTTGACCTACTGCATAAGTAGTGGAACAAAAAGAGCAGTCTCTGTGAACCTTTTCCACTGAATTATCACGAAAAAATCCTATATAGCTGTCACATATAAGTATTTGATTGAAAATAATCTAGACTTAAGTTGATGATGTGCAAGACCAATTTACCAGAGGAGTTTCTTTGCAGAATACTGATGTGGCAATGGGAAACAACAACAAAATCCCAAGCAAAGCTTTGTGTGTGTATTTATTTTTAATTTCTGTTGTTTTGTGTTGAGAGTTCTGGAGGAGGGGTGGGGAGCCTCATACTTGTTACTGAGACAAGACAGTGGAGAATCTTCATCAGTTTCATAATCCAATCACAATGGTGCTTTAAAGCCAGCTATGAAGTTTTTGTATGTGGATGAGTGTCTTCCCTATGGTGGGAAAAAAGGATGAATGCTCTTAGGAGTTCTGATTTGTTACTCCATTTCTTTAAAACTAAAATCCAGAAAGCAGCTGCTGTTAACAGTGGGAGTGGAAAATACTTATGTGATATTTTCTGTTTTTACAAACTTGCTGTAGGGAATACCTTGACATTCTGTTCCTTTGTAACTAAGGATTACAGGCTTCAATGTTAAATCCTCTGTTCTAATGCTCTGTAATTGGCAGGGTGGTTTTTTCTGGTTAAAGATTAATTTTATGGAAGATTTCTTTCATTCTTAACTTTGCAGTTATTGCTTCACGATGTCCCTGTGTGCTTTTAGTGTTTTTAACTGCAAGTTGTAATAGTGAAAACTGCAGTTTCTTTAATTATCAGGGCTCCTATTAAAATACAAAATTTCAAATGCAAAAGGTAACATTTTAACATAGAAAGCCACTTTGGACATTTTATATAATAAAGTGGGTGGTTTTGATGTACTTTCTAATTTTTTATACTCTACTTTTCAGTGTACTTACTGAGGTAGCTTTTACCCCAGCCAGTCTTGGAGAATGAAGACTTAAGTAAGGAACTGTATGAATAACATTGAGACCTTCAGTAGCAGCTGAGTTGCTGGCTGTGTTCTGACTCTGGAACTTCCTCTATTGATTGTCTCAGCTGGAAAGAGCAGTAGCAGTATGATTTTTTTTCATATAAACAAAGCAAATATTGATTGAGAAAAAAATACCACCCAAAACACACAAAAAAAACCCCAACAAAACCAGAAAACCAGCCTTTTCAAGGCTGGCTTTATGCAGTGGATTAATTACTTTACACTTCTTTAGTGTTGGAAATAAATGTGACTGAATTAATGGAACTGTTCACCATGGCTTTCCCATCTGCTCCACAAAGCTGGTTCTGAAGGGGTGAGATTTCTGGCATTTGTGATGGGGAAAAACAAGCACAGTGAAGCACTTTTGCCTCAGTATTGTATTTTTCTTTTTTTTCCCTCTGCCAAAGTATGTGATAAACGTTGTGGAACACCAGTGTGTGCAGTGGGATCAAAGAAGTCAAAAAGGCAACATGCATGAACCATTTTCTGAGCCATTCCAAAGTAACTAGTTCAAGGAACATGCTTAAAGAGTGTCTTGTGTGATGGGTTTTGTTTGGGTGTTTTGTGTGTGTGTCTTTGTTTGCAGAAGCTTATTTACTCATCTCTGTAATGATACTGCCATATGTGAGCACAGAGTCTGGATCCAAAAACGTGGATGTTGGAGTCCAACTTTAACTTTTTATTTTTTTTTGCTAGACACCTGGCAGCTAGGAAAGAGTAGTAAAAAAGGACAATACTGTTTTTTTTTTCTCAGCAGAAAAAGTTGTCTGCTTTAGGAATTCTCTAATCTTAGTTTTCTGTTAAAGGGCAAAGAAATAACCTGTACTGCAGAAGTGTGTCAGTTTGGCTTGTTGGTCAGTCTCAGCATGATACAATGCGTACATGGTATTTCTGCCTTCCAGCTATTTCAAGAGAAGACAATTTTTGTAACTGAATTCCAGACTTTCTTCCCAAAAAAAACCAGTAAGTTTATGAAGGTAAGAAACTTTGCTAATGAGGTGGTGTGATTCACCCACTGCGGTTTAAGCTGTTGCCTTAAATACAGCCAGCAAACCTAGAGGTAAAGTGGCACTTAAAGAAGATTCACTAAAGCCTTTGCCTGAACTATCTTCTAGACTGACTTTTCTTTTGACTGCATTTTTCAGTGCTCCTGTAAGTAGCAGTCTTGCTTCTGAGAACTATTAAGATTTTCATGGTTGTTTTGTTGTTCTTTTCTGAGTTTATTTTAATATAACCTGTCTAAATCTCCTATGCTGTTTCTGAACCATTATTAAAATTTGTAGAACTTGTGTTTACTGTGTTCCCAGCCATATGGATACACAGATATAATCACCCATCCTCCATTACAGCCTTATTGTAACTGTGTAGTTCTGAAGGGAAATAAACCCCAGTAATATGTCATTTATTGAACTAGATGACTAAGAAATAAGAAAAACTTGCCCTGTGTCATACAGGCTACATGCATGTCACCAGCTGTATGCTGTGTATGCTGTTCCAGCTAGAACTGTGAGGTTTTGAAACTTGGCTCATTCCCTCTCCAGCTGACAAGGCAGGAGAATGATGCAGGGTACATGGATGATACAAGCCTCTTCAGAAAACTAAATCTGTGGTTTGGTTGGAACACAGTGTATTTATCAAAATAAGATACTTTGGTTTTTCACCTGACTCAAAGTTCACAGATTCCTTCATAATGCAAACGTGATATTTCTTTTCATCTGAAAAAGCATTTATCTGTAGGGCTTCTGGAAAAGGAGGAAATCTTACCAAGCAGAAGTGTAAAATAACAAAAAAAGGAGCAGGGTCCATTCTGACAATCTAAGGTGGGGTTAGTTTTAAACCATTTAACTGTTTGTCCAGCCCATCTTTAAAGCTTTCCAGCGTTGAACACTCCCCAGTCACAGATACCAGACACTACATTGCGAAGCACCACTCTCCTTAGGGAGGTTTCTTCCTCTTGCTGCCCTGCAGTGGACACCCAGTACTGGTTGTCCTTTTTGATAGGTTGCTTTCTGTGAGTTCTTTACGGAGTTGAAGCCTGTACACAGTCTTCCTTTCTGCAAGTTAAACCACCGTAGTTCTTTTCAAGTGTTTTTGTACTGTCAGGTATTTTCCTGAGTGTTCTGCCAAGGTGTGGTACCCAAAACTAGGCACTCTGAGCTAGCAGGTATATCAGTAGTAAGTACACAGCTGAGTATGTTGTTCACCTTTCTTGCAAGAGTGTGGTCTTGCTGATTTATGTCCAGCATGTGATGCTGTATATAACAAAGTGACAAATGTAGAATGCTACAGTAATTTGGGTCATTTAATACAAATACTTTTTTTTTTTTTTCACAACAATAAGCAGATATATTACTTTTGTTTCCCTTACCTTCTGTCTTTCAGTACACATTCACCCACAAAAACATACATTTTTTTTTTCTTTTGCAAAAGAGAGGGAGTTAAACAAGTAACACAAACTGGTAGTTCCAGATATTATACACAGTAAAATATTTTCATCATAGAGTAAGTTTCATTGCATTATGAGGAATTATAAACAGTTTGTTCTGGTCATGGGGAATTACTACTTTTCTCTACACAACAAAAATAAACACTGCCTTAAGGTAGAGCAGTGTATGAGTAGACTAGTCGAGAATCTTCTTAATGCTAGTGATAGTCAAAAGTGGTGTGTTTATGCCAGTTTGAAGTCAACTTCATAATGCTTGTAACTTAAAAGAGGAAAAGAAATGTGCGTGTTCACAGGTTAGGAGTATCTTGTTTAAGATTTGACTGCATTACTTCTACCTACCTTCATTAAAACTGGGAAAAGGTTCTGCCCTTGTGGGTTTAGCCAGGCTAAATTCCACTGTCAGCGTATTTGCCTGAGATGCACTGTAGCTACACAGGCAGTTTGATAACAGATCTTTATTTGATCTATCATTTTCATTAAAAAGTCTCTAGAATGTACCTTAAAACTTCCAGTATACCGTTTTTGCTGGATGCAATCTTGTGGTCATTAAATTGATACTGAAAATTGTGCTTTGTGTGGGAATGGAAAAACATTGATGAGCAGCTGTCCAGTGTCTGTATTGATGCACCTTTCTTATCTGTGCAGACCAGTATCCAAGGCATGTTGGTGTGAATAGCTCCTTGCCCTCCTGAAGAGGTTGCACCCTGCTTCAGAAATAAATTCCAGTCTTGCATGAAATCCCTGAAAGCTCTAGAATATCCAGTGCACCGAAGAAGAGAAAAGGATGCACAGGCTAATGCTGTAATGCTTTAAAAGGGTAAAGACTGCTTCAAGCCTGCCGTAGTCTCTTGCTGCTAACTTTTCTCATTGTCTGTCTCTGCAGACACTGTCCCATTTTGCACCATTTCCTGCTGTCCAAATTAGTATTTAAAAGAGAAAGGAGGAATTTCAACCAATGTCTTTCTCCACTCTTATCCTGAACTAACTGGGAGCACAGTTGTACATGTAGTTGAGCTGAGTGCCCAAATAGTGTTTTTTAAGTTGAAGTTGTTAGCATAAAATTTTGCAAGTTGTCTGTTCTGTTTCTGACTCTTGAAAAATGTACAGTAATCATGTTGGAAGCTACAAATCTGCTTTCAGAAGCCTCAAGCATTTTCTTCTTTGAGTTGAATTTTATACATATTCAAGAAAAACCCCAATGTAAACTGTCAAAATAGTGAGGGGAAGTACTTCATTGTGGTCATGATGCTACAGCAGGTCAAAGAACAAGCTGGCTCAAGAGCAGGGTTACTGTCAGTAAGAAGCTTTCTCATTATTTCAGAAAGCTCTTTATCTTCCTTAATAATGTTTCTTGTCAATTTTACTATGATTTATCAGGTTTTATTGTAAACATCATTCTGATCATTTAGATGTAGCTAGCAATTTTAACCCTCTAATTTCTGAAATAGGTAGATTTACACTTTTTTGAACACTGTGCCTTTGCAGACTATCTTAAACCTGCAGTTATGAGGCACTCCTTAGTACTGTCATTATTTTCTGAAGATCTTCTGAAGTCTCCTCCACGGTTACAAACAGAGAAGTAATTTGGTTACTCCTGCATGTCATTTCAAACAAGAAACTGCCACAATCCCAATCTGCAGTTGTGTAACTGGGGAGTTAGTTTATGGGAAAAGAGCCCATCGTTATGTGAAGCACATAAACATTAATCCAACTCGCCCTGAGTAACTTAGACCAATTATTCATGTGTACTTAGAGCCTGTTCAAGCACCACGATTTGGTGTCCTGCCCAGCCAGATGACAGTCACTTCATCACAGCCAAATTACATGAACGATTCCCACATAGAACAGTCTGATGAAAGACACACATCTTGCTAGTACCAATACTTCCAGTACTCCCAGAGCCTTAAGCTAGTAAATACATTCACAAAGGAATGTCTAATAAAGAAAGTCCAATGCATCCTAAGGCCACCACCCTGGATATTTGCAGGAATGGGATGATTCTCCTTTTTTTTTTTTTGCAGAGATTTGAGTGCGTAAAGAGGAAGTTTGCCATTAGAACCTGCAAGGCAGCTGTAGAAATCTAGTTTGCTTGTAATTGTGGCAGATTTCCCCCTGTGGGGATGAACCTGTGCTCTCCTATCCTCTTTACTTCAGTTCTTTATTTGATTGTTTGCTTTTCCTCCTTTACCTAAATACAAGGTCAAAAAAGAACTCTTGTTTTTTTAAAGCTAAAACAAAAACACCATGTTCAGGCCCCAGACTCGTCCATACCAGTACATAGTTACTCCAGTCAATATTTGCTGTTGTGTCCTGATGGTAAACATCACAGGTATGAAAAGTGAATCACAAAATTGTTTCTTTATATATAATTCACCCTGTTGGACACAGTTACACCTATCTATTGCACCCTTTAATGCTATTCATTCACTCTTCATTTTTACATGCAGATGCTCAAAACACGAAGTTGACAACTGAACTGTTGAATCTCTAACACCTCGAGTTTACCTGTACAGAGGGAAACCACTGATTTATTTTTTCAGTCAGGAAGATAAAAATTAGCTTTGCAGAACAAAGAACATATTCTCTTACATCTACCTTCTGGTGTCAGGAATCTTAAAAAATAAAATCAAAAATGGCTTCCACCTTCCCTTTGGGTCATCCTTTTTCAAACCTTTGATAACATGCAGTTTACTTTTGTGTGCTTCTGCAGTAAACTGCGTTTCTTCCATTTCTAGTTCTGCCTCAAAGCTTTGTGTATCCAATGTATGTCTAATTTGCTCTTACAAAGTAAAATAAACAGCAGAGCTGCTCTTCTAAATACATATCTACACATCCTCTCCTTCCTGTACTCACTTTGCTGACAGCTATATGTAAAACTAATAGCTGTGGCTATTAGACATGAGTTTACACTGGTTGGAACTGCTTTCTTTTCAAAAATTCAGGCGTATTTGGAACCACCATTACCCTTCAAAGGTTGCAAATATCCTCAGATGACACAGCTGCACAACCATTGCGGCTGTGCCGCAGTCACGTGAACGTGTGTTACCGTACGAGGCCTAGAGGGTCAGCGCTGTGATACAGCTCTTCAGACTTCCATTCAGTTAATGCATATAACTTGACTGGTACCCTTTGGAAGTGTATCCTTAAGAAGATAAATAGCAAACACAATTTTTAGTAGTAAACAGATAAAAGGTTTTCGTTTTCTGTAAACAAAATGGTATCAGGGCTGTTTCTACATTCCCAGCCACCCAATTAAAAAAAACAAACAACAAACCCCACAAAACGAATCAAAAAAAAAAAAAACCCCAAACAAAACCCTCTTGTCACAGGGGTTTGGCATTGTCTGTTAAACCTGTTCTCTATTGCACTTTCTACACTTTTCACTACACTTGCTGACTAGTTGAGAAACTACTTCACGAACAGTCACATTCCACACAGTAACAAGTTGCTTTGCTGGATCCATTTTCCTTGTAGGGGTTGCGTGTGTGTGTGTCTGTGTGGTTCTTGTTGGTTTTGTTTGTTTTTAACTGAAAAAATGCAGTCATTTCTACTCTCCTTCAGCATTTGTAGTGAAGAAACCACTACGCCTCACTCTGCAAGGAAGAAGCAGTGCTGCGTCTGTCAAACTGGCATGACCTCAGATGACGTTTCTTCAGCTGTCGGCTGAGAGTTTGTACCTGTCTGTGCTACTGGCACCACCACTGCGTCCTTCATGTCCGAGCTCTGAGTGCACAAAGAGTTCTTCTCCTCCAGTTTTTTGGCGGTGTCTGGGCAGTTCTGAACAAAGATGACTCTGTTGTAGGCTTTCAGTCTGCGCCACAGCTGAACGTAAACCTTACACTGCACGTACATGAAGACAAGGCCTCCCGTGAATCCAATGGCCACCACAACGAGTTTTGTCCAAAATGGCCATTCAAGGACACCTTTGGAATAAAATATTTATGTTTATTACCACTGTTATATATTGAATATCAAGTAATGTTTGAAAAGAAGCCACTTGCTGAGAACTCCCAGATACGTACACGCTATCGGGGCGCTTGTGGCTCAGGTAGAAAGCAGCAGCAGTAGCCTCTCCCATGGTCCAGCCAAGAAGCTCTCTCTGCCTCCCATTTCTAACTGACTTCACCACCATTTGGTCAAGTCATTTGGTCATTATGCACAGCCACTCTCACCAAGGAGGTGAAGCATAATGCATGATACAGTCAGAACGCTCTACTGCTCCTCAGTACCATCCCCATGGTCGATAGCTTGCTTAAGCAAAAGTACAACTACCAAAACAGATAAACTGGGTGCTAGAAACTGGGGTTTTTTTCATCATGCTAGAAGCATGACACTGTTCAGGGTACCTGGAACACTGACATTTAGAGTACTAACTGGTCCCAGCTTCACCCTGAAGCCAGGGTGTAGTAAAGCTCAGTCAAGGGGCTCTTATCTCCTGCATCACCTGCTTTTGTTGGCATCTTTTTCCTGCAGTTCCCCTGAAAACGCTGATATCAAAAAGCAGAACAGCTATTCCTGTGCACTAAAAAAGTATGTAGTTTTTGGTGTATCTGTTCTTACTTGTCTCACATGGCTGCCAACACAAAAATGCTAGAAATGAGAGCATTGGAACTTGATTATGATATTATACTAAAATTATTTCCTTTGGCCTAAATGTAATCGTGAGATTTTAAAAGAATAAATTAATGTTGTGTTAAGAACAGCCTTCTCCTCAATTCATACTGCTGCCTCTGCCTAACATAAAGGAGCAGCTACGTCTTACCACCTAGACCTGACCTGGTCACCTAGACTACCCTAAAGTAAGTCTTTGCTTTTAGCCAGCTGTGTGAGTCTCCTGAATCTAAGCATCCACTTTACAGTCAAACACATAGGAACTAGGCTTTTAATTACATAAGCAAACAGAGACCAAAAGAGTATTAATTATTGCAAAACCACACAAAATGTTTGACATGACATAGCTGAAGTTTTCCCTGTTCTGGTAACTCGTCAATAGTACTTAGAAATAGTAATGATGTGTTAACTGATGGTGTTAGCTAATTAATTTGCAGCAAAATGAAATCATACAAAGACCATGTCAATCCCTTTGCATCTGCTCCCCGCCCCAACACTACTGTTTCTCCAGTTAGTTGAATTTGCTGAGAATAAATCTTATACTTGTTAAATTTGTTCACAAAATGTTTGTCATGCCTTTCTTCAGTCCCTTCTTCTCAGGAAAAAAAAGTAGCAAATCCTTTGCTAAGGTGTCATATCCAGTGATATTTTTTTCCTTTTTTCCCCCCTTTACTAACTGCCTTTTAAAATTGCTGTTTCTTTCTCACTTTTAATTAGAAGAACAGTATGCTCTGCATCTGACTGAGCCCTGTCAATGGGTACTGACATTTAGAACCAGCACGTGACAGCTGGAATGCTGAACAAGGCTCAGCATTCCTTCAGAGTTTCCTTCACCTCTCAGCAGTACAGATGTGCTGCTGCTTCAGCCATGGTAATACAGGAAGTGCAGCTTTGTGATTAACAAAGGAATACACAGTGCATTTTGTACCTCTCAGTATATTCCAGGGTTGACATGTTTTCCCAGGTGCTAGCTTCTTAGAAGAGACAAAGCTCAGCTAAACCTAGCCCTGTTTCTTAAAGTAGAGCAAATGTGTGTGAACTGCACTACCTACCAGTGCTCCCATACAAATTCTAGAATATTTTACATACATTTTAAATCGTCTTCCCAAGACAGTGACAGGCTTAAGAGTCAAGAGGTTTACACTTCCATTTATTTGCATCAAATGCTTTTGTGAGGAAAAGAAGTCCCTTTAAATATTTTAAGAGATAAATTTTAAAAAATATTTTTAAACTTACCTAATATTAACAGGGCTTTCAGGTTTTCTCCTCAAAATATGTTCATAAACTTTTTTCCTCCAGCATTCACTGTCTCTTTTGCTCCCATTTCCCATTTTTACAGAGATAAAGAGAAAAGCAAACGACATATATCCCCACCCAATTGACACATATTTTCCCCCTGCCAACAGGCAGATTTCAGAGCAAAACAGTTCTCTTCACACACACTTATTTTTGTCTGTTGTATGTAACTCCATGGCATCTCTGTCCATTTTTTAGTGTGGAGATTCATCAGTTAACATTTGGCAACGACTGAATTCTATATAAATCACAAATAGTTTTTGAGCCTACCGGGATTAATGAATGTGATTCTTAGGCAATCTGTATAACATGCCTTCTCCCTTTTAAACAAGTAGGGAGGTGTAATTGTACTCATAAATGCAAGTTCAAAGTCATTCCTAGTCCTGTCCTCAGGGCCAGTTTTTTTGAGATGAAAAACAGTTACCCATTTAGAAAGAATGCAAAAGAAAGTATTACACATTCATCTGTGACTTACTGATGCTTCTTATGTATTTTCCTCTTATAGGCAAGGAAGACAAGCATCAGGAGTATCATCAAATACTTACTTATTTAGCAAAGCACAAAGCCCTGCCTATTTTGTTTACCATTTTAGCTTCAGGGTATGGCACAAACCTAGAGACCTTTGTTCCTCTCTTGTCTAATGCTAAAAATCAGTTCAGATTAAAGCTCAAAAGCTTTTTATCCTCTTCATCATGAAGATCATATTTAAGACTAAATTCAAGACCTATAGATTTAAAATGGAAAATGGTAGTTAAGTTTGCAATACAATTTCCCCCTATGGTAAGTGCAGTGCAAAAAGAAACCTCCTTATGTTACACATGCGTTTAGTCCAGTTGGGTTTTCAGTGGCTCCACAGATGGAAACTACACGACCTCTCTACTGCAGCGTCTGACCACCCTCACGGTAAACACAAGTGGAATGAGGACACTGACAGTGAAATTCTGTGTGAAGGAAGGCAGGAATGGCTTTCTGTGCCACTCAACTCCCACACGAGGGACTAACACGACTGGAACACGATCTCTTGGAAGTTCGTATTAGGAAGCTTGTTGATGCAAAGTCTCTATCATGTTTTACAGGGTATCAAGGTTCAAGTGGGTAATAGAAATAAATTGCTGGTTTATGACCTGAACTTGCACTGAGCTGTTTGAATTTGACTCATCTTTTTTTCTGAGCTTTAGGAATATCTCGATAATGGGAGATTAACCTAAGGAGAACCAGCAGGCTAGTTAAGCTGTTGTAATGATTACACTAAGTAGCGATATCTCTGCAGGAGCATAGCATAAGCTTTTAAGACTGATGCATTCATTATGTCTACATTAAAGCATCTGCTGTAGCCATGTATGGGTGAGCTGTTACTGAAGAACAGAATTTGACATAGCTGCATCTCACATCTCCCCATTGCATTATCAACAAGACTGAAGAAGATAAAAGATACTTACCATTATCATTGCCTTGTTTAATTTCCTCAGCGGTTCTGTCAATTAAAACATACAAAGACCAAACAACGCAGGTAATTGCAATTACATGGAATGTGACTGAACAGACTATTTTCCTCCTCTCACTTGTCGTCATCTGTAGTTTCTCCCACTGTCATTAAAAAAATAAATAAATAAAGATCAGACCTGTAAATTTTTACATGAAACTGATTAGGTTATTCTTGCTCTTTCTAGTAAAAAACCCAAAATGGTAATAAAAATTAAGAAATCCTTTGATTCAGATATGTTTTGATACATTACAGCAGTACATGCATTGTCACTGTAAAATTCCTCATTATCTCATTTTCACAGAGTCAGAGGAATGAAGAGCTGTGTTCTGATTCTGTCTGCGAGTGGCATCCAGAGCAACGTGTCACAGTACAGCCACAGCGTGTTAATGGGCAGGTAAAGAAGCTGAATGTCTACCCGAATTTCATCTGAGGCACAGTTCTGGGGATGAGAGAAGGAGATCCCCAAGCATTAGCTTGTAACATTTAAACCATTCTCGGTTGTTTAAAATTTGGGAACGCAGTTGTGCAGCAGTCTTCCCATAAAATAAAAGCATAAGAAATGCAACTGTACTGAGGATTAAATTCAATCAACTTGGAAACAGGTTTATGTGGAAATGATCGTACATGACAGCAGTCAAACAGCCTCAGTAGTGCAAGAAGGATGTTGCAGGCATATGTGTGTGAAAGATGGCACTTAATCCTAGCTTAAATTAAGGCTGGTTTAAAATGAAGTAGGTTATTCTCTGCATTTGTACAATACAACTCTTGAGATTGATTTTTTTTTAATCTCACTTGTGAAGACATTTTTTTTTTCAGGGCTTCTTTAAAAGAACCCCCTTCTCTACTAAAATGTTTACCTTGGAAAACAGATGAAAAAGTATGACATTTAACAGCGAAATGCTTGAATTGCAATGAATAATGTGCGTGTCAGTCGCCACCATCTGATGAATGAAAGCAGTACAAACCACAACACGACAGTGCCACCTCTCTGCAGTCGTGCTCATTCAAGCCAGACAGAGCTGTGCTTCAGGATCCAAGTCACCACACTGATTACTGGGACAGTAAAGCTAGTAGAATCATAAAGGTTGGAAAAGACCTCCAAGATCATCTAGTCCAACTGTCCCCTTACCACCAATAGTACTAATTAAACCATGTCTCTAAATGCCTCACCCAACCTTTCCCTGCACACTCTGAGGGACACTCCACCATCTTCCTGGGCAATTTGCCCGACCACTCTTCCTGAGAAGAGATTTCTTCTAATTTGTAGCCTGAACCTCCCCTGGCACAACTTGCAGCCATTCCCTCTTATCATAGAATCATAGAATGGTCTGGGTTGGTAGGGACCCCAAGGGTCACAGAGTTCCAACCCCCCTGCCACAGGCAGGGCCACCAATCTCCAGGCCTGGAGCTACACAAGGCTGCCCACGGCCCCATCCAACCTGGCCTTGAACACCCCCAGGGACGGGGCATCCACCACCTCTCTTGCCCTATGGCTGCTTACCTGTGAGAAAAGGCTGACTCCCAGCTCACCCCAACTTCCTTTCAGGCAGTTGTAGAGATCAATAAGGTCTCCCCTCAGCCTTCCCTTCTCCAGACTAAACTGCCCCAGTTCCCTCAGCTCCTCCTCATAAGACTTGTGTTCCAGACCCTTCACCAGCTTTGTTGCCCTTCTCTGGACACACTCCAGGGCCTCTTGTAGTGAGGGGCCCACAGCTGAGCACAGTATTCAAGGTTCTGCCTCACCAGCGCTGAGTACAGGGGGATGATCACCTCCCTGGTCTGCTGGCTACACTAGTCCTGATACAAGCCAGGATGCCATTGGCCTTCCTGGCCACCTGGGCACACTGCTGGCTCTGTACCTGGCTAAGCCATGGGCTGCCAGCTTCTCCAGGAGAATATAGTGGGAGACTACATCAAAGGCTTTGCTGAAGTGCTTCCATGGACCTTTGGTATTCAGAGCACTGAGGTTTAAAAATGTATTTAGAAAGTATGTGTTTGGCTTTGTTTTTCTGGTTTTGTGGGGGGTGGGGAGGTTTTGTCAGCTGTTTGGGTTTTTGTGGGTTTTTTGTTTGGTTTTTAAAATTTTGTCTGGGGCAAATAACGAACTTCTCCAAATTGCTCATGGCTAGTGTTGGAGAGACCATCTAAGCTCTTAGACCTTAACCTGAACCAACATGGCTGTTCTTCTACTCTGGACACTGCTGTCTGATCACATTTTGAAGGAGTACAAATGGTCAAAGCAAATCTTACTCTTCAGCAGTAGTTAAACCATGCCCATTTCAGAGCTGTTGCCTCAAAACACTATCTCTGGAACATTTTCTAGCCCTTTCCAGAATTTTACAAACACAAGGCTAAATAACTGTTAGGAAGAACTGGAATATGTCCTAATTAATATAAAAAGAGATAGAGCTAGCAGTTTGTTTACCAGCTGATACACAGGTTCAGTTCCTGAGATGTGTAATTGCTTGCTGGATTTTTGTATAGCAGCCTGTAAAAGTGGGATGTTTAAAAAAAATAAAATAATAAAGCCCTAGAACCTCAGTTCATTGTAGTCCCTAGAGGGACGAGGTAAGACTGCGGCATTATCATTACAGTACCGTGTCATTTACAGTCACAGAGCTACACAGCAGTTGACCTAGTGACTTTGTTCCTTTTTGCAGTGAGCACTCAATTCAAGCCCTGCAACGGGCTTTCTTTCCAAATAAAAAGTTGTCTTTGTCCAGATGGAAGAAAAGATTTTACCTTAACCCTTCAGTTAGCTTTGTATGCTTAGTGGGAGCTGAATGCTCAGTACAGAGAAGAATGAACTGTGTTCTTAAACAGAATTTTTCAGCCATCTCAACACCGATGTTACACTCTTTGGTCTGCTAGAGAGAAAATTCTGTGCTAAATTGTCATGGTCAGGTATATCTATAGTTTCACTGCAGCCATCTTACTCTCTGCAACATATACAATAGCCTTACACACTGTTGATCTGAATGCCCAGTCAAATAAATTCTTAAGTCAGGATAATGCTGGTCTCATCACTCTAAATATAAACGTTTTGTAGGTAGAAAATGAAAGGACACAGAAACAAGCAACTGTCAGGCAAGACAGGCAGACAAAGGAACAACCTCACACACTTGCTGAGATTTACAAGAGAGGTGTATCAGGAGAGGCAGCTAGCAGGGCTAGAAATTGGCTAAAGCAGAACTTCTCGCCAACATCCCATGATCAAATCCAGCCAGAAAGCAAGCCAAAGCCTACAGACTTTGTCCTCTTTTCTCCTCCCACAGATCAGCATGCCTGTGCATCTATTCTATCCTCACGCATGTTACCACACCAGAAATAATCTGGCTACTGGAAAGCTGGGAGAGGCCACCAGGACAATGGGTAGTTTGGAACTGGAAGACTGTGCAGAGCACCACATACTCCCAGTTGGGATACAAAAAAGGGACAAGGACCAAGGAGAGACTCCTGCTCACATGGACAGATGCAGGAGGATCATAGCATTTGGGAGCATTTTACAGCTCTTAGTGTCTCCCAAAGCTGAGCTTCTGTTTCGCTCTGCCCTAATTGCAGTCCCAGTTCTCCTCTACTCCAGTTACGATGGGCTGAGCTCAGAAGACAAAATTCGGTTAAACTTCAGGGAAAACTTTTGGAAAGTCCATAGCAAAGGTTGTGAGACAACAGCATACTGAGCAATGAAGGCATCGTCCCCTTCTGTTTGTGCTATGTAGTCCAGTTGGGTAGGTAAGCTTGGCAGCTGCGACCATGTCACTCAGTGCATCAATGTATCCTTAACCACTGATAGGTTTGTCCCTGCTGTATTCTGAAACTTCTACAGTTCTCATGGCTCTCTACATCCATTGCATGATGGCAAAATAAATATAAATTGCATTACATTTTATTAGCTTCATCAGTCATCTGGAAAACCATACAGCCATCAGGCTGGTGACGCTGTGAGGTGACATAGGTAGACTGCCACCAAGAACAGAAAAATAACAAAAAAGTAAGTGCCCAGATGCAATTTTCCCTGGAAACATGTATGCTAATACTCCTAAGGTGCTCTGGAGACTGGAAGAAAGAAACAGAAGACTGTAACACCCAGAGGAGACATTTGTAATGACTTGCAAATTACCAAGTCGCTCCATTGATAGAGAAACACTAGAGTTTTTGCCCAGACTCCTCTGAAGCACTCCCCCACTGTCGTACATCCGACTGTCACAACCCACAGATCGGTTAATTCTGGCAGCTACGCCACAGATGCAGACGGTTCCGTGTCCAGCAAACAAGCAGCAGCATGAATATCACTTTGTCTCAACACTTTGTAACATCTCGCAACCACGAGGCTTTTACACAAGCCACGAAGCAACACAAAAAGGTGATTATACTTATGCAGAGAGGAGAGGCTCGAAATACCTCCAACTCTTTATTTCCTGAAGCTAACAGGGCGCTTGCACTGTATGCTCCAAGCCACTGGAGGGTGGTAGCAGACTGACTGTCTGCCTGCCTCAGCGCTTCCCACCAAGGAGCTCAGTGTCAAAGGAAAGAAGCCGGATTGCAAATGCTCTCAGAAACACACCGCCCACCCCAACTGCTACGTACGCCTAAAAACATGACGCGCATCTCAGCCTTTACTGGCAGAGAAGCGTGTAATAATCCTGAAAGTGGCAGCTGCAAAGCTGTATCCTGTTCCAGGTTTCTGCCTCGGGTTCTGGATTTGTTTCTTAAGGGCTCTCTTGCTCTGAAACTTTAAGAGAATGGTTACTGATTTCATAACCCGCTCTCGCAATGTCCAAATGCAGTCATGAGTCTTCTGGGGCAAGAAAAGAGAAAAAAAAGAGAAAAAAACCAAGTAAAAACAATTGAGTTGCCTGCTCACAGGAACATTGCAAGGCTGTGCAGTCACCCACTTCCCTTTCCTCTATCACAGTCTGAGAAAATCTCTGATGTTTACTTTAAAGTGCCAAACTTTGCCTTCCTGCATGACATTTCTACTAAAGCTTGGTTAATCAATAGGCAATGAATAAATACAGGTATTTTTTAATATCCTCTGAAAATGGACTGTTAGTAGATCTAGGGATGTTGCTTCATATCCTAGAGGTTCCAGTAAAGCCTCTCTTTTTATAGACAGAACTACATCTGCAATTTTAACTCCCTCCCACATGTTAAGCTTTCTGCAAAGTGGTTTCACGATGGCCCAGTGAAGAACCAGAAGTTTCACGCTGCTCACACAAAAGCTGTTCCCACACCACAGAATTACGCCCTGCAAACTGCTGCCCGCACTCCTTTTCCCTGCCTTCAGATTGCAGATTTGCTGTCTGCCGGCCCCCATGCCCATTCTGTGTCTGCACGTTGCCTCCTGCTGCTGGTAATGTTCTGTCACTTTGGCTACAAAAATTCATCTACGCAGATTTCCTGAAGCAAGTCCACACCTACAGCAGGTTTGCAGATTCACGCCTGTTGTGAGTTTGAATGGCAAAGTTTTGGGGGCTGCAGGGGTGGCCTCTTGAAGGAAAAGCTGTTTGAAGCTTTCCCCACGTCCAGCAGAGCAAATACCAGCTGGCTCCAAGACAGAACCACCACTGCTCAAGGCTGAGCCAGTCAGCGACAGTGGAGGTGCCTCTGTGACAGCATATTTAAGAAGGGAAAAAACCAGGACTGGCAGCTTTTGCAGCCAGAGAGGGGAGTGAGAAGATGTAAGAAACTTTGCAGACAGCAAGGTCAGTGAAGAAGGAAGGGGAGGAGGTGGTCCAGAGGCCAGAGGAGAGATTCCCCTGCAGAAGCCCATGGTAAAGCAGGCTGTCCCATCCTGCAGCCCCTGGAGGATGATGGGGAGGAGAAATCCCACCTGCAGGCTGTGGAGGACCCCATGCTGGAGCAGGTAGAGACACCTGAAGGAAGCTGTGACCCCCTGGGAAGCCCACTCTAGAGCAAGCTCCTGGCAGGACCTGTGAGAAGAGCCCACAGCAGAGCAAGGTTGCTGGCACAAGGCTTGTGACCCTGTGAGAGACCACGCAGGAGCAGTCTGGTCCTGATGGTCTGCACCCCATGGAAGGGACACACACTGAGGCAGTTCATGAAGAACCGCAGCCCATGGGAAGGACTCATGTTGGAGAAGACGGTGAAGGACTGTCTCCTGTGAGAGGGACCCTATGCTGGTGCAGGAGAAGAGTGTGAGGAGTCCTCCTCCTGAGGAGGAAGGAGCAGCAGAGATAACATGTGATGAACTGACCACATCCCCCATTCACCATCTCCCTGTGCCGCTGGGGGGAGGGGCAGAACAGGGGAGGAAGGAGAGAAATTGGGAATGAAGTCAAGCAGAGGAAGAAGGCATGGATGGGGGGAGGTGTTCTGAGATTTGGTTTTATGTCTCATTGCTCTACTCTGTTTTGTGTTGGTAATAAACAAAATGGGTTTTTTTCCTAGTTGAATCTGTTTTGCCCACCATGGGTAACTGGTGAGTGATCTCTCCCTGTCCTTATCTCAATCCAGGATCCTTTCGTTATATCTTCTGCTCCCCCCTCCAGCCAGAAACAACCCACCACAACACCTTTACAACAGAAGGTCGCCCTCCTTCTGAGGGTCGTGCGGAGGGTCATCACTGAGCATGCCAAACAGAAGGTGAAGTTACCAGGCTGCTTTGCAACATGCTATGATTGGTTGGACTCGTGGCTACTGGGTATTTTCAGGAACTCTATTTTTTTAAAAAACTGTATGCAAAGAGGACAGACAGGGGAATGCAGTATGGACATGGCATTGCTGATATTAAGTATTTTTCCCATTCTGACATTTTTCTCCCTATCCCTGATTTAGCAAATAAATTACAATTAATGTAATGTCAAAGCACCCACAGCTGGAAGGACTTCCTTCTGTTCTCACCTAGAGCTGAAGTCATCATGCAGCATTTCTGAATCCTTTCTACAATCTACAGAAAGAGTTTAAGCCAACCTCTATCTTGACATAATCATGCCTTTAAAATTAAAGCTAAAATTATTCACTAGGAGCAGTTGTTGAAACTGCACTCTGCACACTGTACAGAGGAGGACAAGTTTTTTTTATCTCAAACCCAGCCTGAAGGACCTAGCCAGCAGTTTTGAAAGAAGCTCTTAAGAAGTGGAGCCATGTATGATGAACTGAGCTGAGCAGTGAAGATATCTTAGTAGTCTGAACATGTAGCTCTGAGTTATTTATTTCCCATAGTGTAGGGAGGGGCTTTTGGGTCACTTGTTGCAGTATTAATTGGCTCAGGCTCCACAGTAAACTGTTGACTACTATCAACCTACCAGCTGGAGGAAAGCAGCCAAAACAGGAGTTTACAGGAATGGAATTTGTGCAGTGGGTGGGGGAGGAAGAAATAATAGTAATAAAGGACCACAGGGCTCCACACATGTCGGGAGAAGAAAATAGCCTCGTGCAGATTTGAAGTGTTGATCAGAGATGAGACTTCAAACCTGGCAATTTGAATAAAAGCATTTTGGGCCACTGTGCCATCTAAACAACAGGTGGTTACAGACGGTGCCTGAGGGGCTGCATCTAAAGAAGGACAAGCCATGCCCTGCTGCATCTCCCTCCCAGAAAGAAGTGCCCCTCCTACAATCCAACAGGCTGTGCTGGGTCTGACAGCTGATTAAAGAAGGGTTTGGGCTGTGGGTCTGGGTTTTTCCCCAAACACACCCAGAGCACTTTCAGAGTGGAAGAACTGAGCAGGTTCACAGAAACACACCTAAAACTTACTTGTCATTGCCTTAGGTCAAAAGATACAGCCCAGAAAAAAAACTCATGTAAAGACCAAGAACAGATCAAAGACCAGAATTAGACCCCTGCTACATTAGCCACTGAACACAAAAATAAAATCAATTTTATAAATCCCATATTGTACAGTGCATCGTACAGCTGTATCTATGCACAACCTCACCTCCATGTAGTTAGTTTGTAAGATGAGCTGGTACAAAGCCTTCTCTGGCGAACCTCTCTGAAGCTTACATAAAAATCTATTTCTGTCCCTAGGTGACACTAAACAAACCTGGTTGGAATTCAAATGAATGTCTCTGGTGCATTTAAAACCCCTATTAAAAGTTTAAAACTGAACCAGGAATGGGTGCATTTCTAGAGACACATACCTTGTAACTCACTCCTATGTGTGACCTGCATGCCTAGAGTAATAGAAGAACCACACAGTGAAAAGTCTCACTTGGATAAAATTATCATCTGCAAAGAACTAATAATTCAGTTTTCTCCAAATCAAGACAGCACTGTATTTCTTTTTTAAGAGACAGTTAAAAGTGCTGGACTTGAGTCATATAATCACTGTTCACTCCTCACAAACATGTAATTTTTAGCTATGTGTGTCATCAATTAGCAGACCCTTAAAAACTGTAAAATAAAGGTATTGCATAATTTGAGAAGGTAATTTCTGGTAGTAGCTTTTGCAAACTGGAAGCTCTATAGAGAGTACTTGTCATTTACCAAATAGAATAACTTTGGTACCTGCAACCCAATCATCCCAACACAGACTAAGCACACAAATGCTATGCTTTGGAAATACAGGAATGGCCAGACTGTAGGTCCCTCTCATGCAGTGCTCTGCTTCGGACAGAGGCCAACACCAGATGCTTGGGAGAGACGTGCGAGAAACCCCCTGGCAAGCAATTATAGCATAATCTCTCCGTATTGGGAGCTTCTTCCTAGCTCCCATCTGCTAGAATTTATTTTACATCAATATATAGAATGCAAAAGTACTCTGCAAAGTGTAGCATCCTTTTCGAATGCTGAAACATTAACCAATTCTCAACGGATATCTATGCCATCAGCCTTCAGGACTACTGTGAGCTTCTCTTTCACAATTACTGTTTGTTCTCTCACCTTGTAAGCTATTTAAGAAAAGTACTGTTATCTCCTAGCACAGTACACTGCAGCTACCTTATCTAAAAAGATAATCCTGACAGATAAACCGCAGGTGAAACACTGAACTGCTGGTTAGGGATGAGATATCACCATAGTGGGAAGCTGTGGGGAATGCCTGGTACTAAGAGCAAGAGGCACACCTCTGGAACGCTAGAGAAGATTTACTTTAGGTACCTGGGCATATGCCTTTACTATCCAAAAATGTAAACACTACCTACAGGTGGACAACCCAAAAAGAAGCAAGGAAAAAGAAGGGGTACAATCTGTCTCCATTAATTTTTATCACAGTTAGTCAAGAACAGAAGCAGATGCTGCTGTTACCTGCTCTCCCTGCAGAATCTCCACAATCATTCTATCAACAGGATCTAGTTTGTGCGTCACTTTTAATCCCTATGCACCTAGTTGTCTCCTGCATCTGCCTACTGTCTTTCCAAAAGAGCAGCACACCTAATTGAAGGCATGACATTTTCCCCCAGTCACTAAGTAGCAAATGCCTTTAAATCACAGTTCTGCTCTCAAACAAATTAGACATATCCCCCGCTCCTCCAGAAAAAAAAAAACAAAAAAACCCAAAAAAAACCAAACCAAAAAGCAATCCCACAACAAACCAACCAACCAATAAAAAAAGGATCAAACTACCATTCCATAAAGCACAGGTCATAATTTTGCTGCAAGGCCAGTGAAGCTGATTTTCATTTTCCAGTCTGAGCAGGGGGAGTGCTGCATTTCACTATGGACAATACAAGAACAGCCATGAGACATGCTCAGTGCTGGATTTGAGATGGATTGTGCCAGCAAATGTGTCAAAGCAACCTCAAGTCTTCCTCTGCTACAGCAGCCGTAACGAACCATCTCCCAGCAGCCTGTGCCAGAGTCTTTGAACGCCAAGTAGCATGGGATCCCTTTTCTCCCTTTGCATTTTGGGTTATATGGTGTGACAGAAGCTGGGATAGCATGGTAGAGATAGGAAAAGGAGAACAATCAGAGAGAAAGGTGGATAGAGCAACATTTTGGAGATCAACATCCCATTACATGGGCTTGTACACCTCTCTACTTTCATTAGTCCTGCCCAATTAAAGTGAAATTTCTCTGAAGAACTGTTCCTTTAGGCACCTACGGCACAGTTACAATGTATGACCACGGCTTTGTTAGAGACTCTTTTCTTCAATCACCTCCCCGTTAATATTCTTCACACTGCTTAATTTCCTCAATATCAAATTGTCTAGCCTGCTGAGAAGTATCTTGAAGCATTAATTTTGCAATTAGAGTTCATGACGTAAAACTGGTGACACCTGAAAAGCTGAATTAACAAATATACTTTCTGTTTGTTTAGCTGTAGCTGTAAATGTTGTACAGAGTCTTCTCCAGGAGGTACCACAGAACGTTAAGTTAATCCACCTTCTACCTAGAAAATATTCTTCACCTAAGTTTGCCATCTCTGCAACCAACACAAGCATGAAGATACTCATTACTGCCTTGTACTAAATGTGTTTGTTGTTTTCTGCTTGCTGATCATGTCCTCAATTCTCCCATATGTAAAATGCCTTAGAGTTCTAATTTGTGTCTCACAGAATAAAAATCCTAAAGCCATTTACCTGGAGAACTGTGCAACCTGGACTATGGAAGCCTGTGTTGCATCACTACAGCCCAAGGTGTGTTAACAGGAATGGACAGATGTGTAGCAGCCATGGAAATGAAAAGCATCTGTGTCTGGAGGCCGCTGAATGAAGAGCAGACATTGGTACTTGAGGCAGTCTTGGATGTACCTCAAGAACATCTGGCATGGCTTTGATCTCATTTTCTATTCTTCAATTTTATAGATCAAAGATGCTCATACCAATTCTTCCTCCCCTACCCCGTCACCCACTAAGTTAATAGCATAAGTGAACCTGAATGCTAATCATTTGTATATGGTCGTTATTTTCTTCCTGAAGTTGTATACAGCAAATGAACTACACTGTATAGAAAATGTAACTCAATTTCTCAGCTTAGCTTAACAAAATCAGTCAGAATTGTTACAAAGATATTGCTTAGCTTAAATGTCCTTGCATAACAGAACCCTGGTATTTTTAAATACAGAATTGTTTAAACACTATCTTGACATATCTTATTTTTGAAACTATATGTACAGGACATAAGCATATGTCTGAATTGCCATGTAACCAAGATTTAAAAAAGGAGCTGATGTGCTTCGAAATCTATAAATATGACGTTAGCAAGAATACTGATTTCTCAGTGAATGGCTACAGTTGCCTTCTCTGCCTTTTAATTTTCCCACAAGAGATCCAATTAAATAAAAATGAAATAAAGGAAATTTCTCCTGAGGAAGGGCTACAGTAATTAATGCAAAACTACAGCCTAGTGCTCTGGCAAAGAGCTGAGGGAAGCAATTCATTCTGAAAGACCTCCAATGAACGCCACACATGCCAATTTGCCACACACGAATTGGAGCAGATGAGTAAAGATCTGAATAATTCCTGAAGGAAAAGGCGGTTTTCTTTCCAAGTAATTTTAGTACAGGAGTAAAATATTAACACTATAAATCATAAAATATACTGATAAACTGATAATTATCTTATTTTATAATAATTTAGATCAAGTATGGTATTGTATGTTCAAAGAAGCCATTTTTTGCATGAATTCTACCAACAACCAGGCATCAGCCTGTGAACTAAAACTCTGTTCAGATCATTCTCATATCAATAGGTCCCAGGCCAAATAAACTTGAGGCAAATAACTAGTGTAAATTTGTAAGTGCTAATTATATGAGAGATTACTACCTACATTAATCAGATCAGGAATAGCAGCCCACTGCCATTAAGCTGGTAAAATCTCTAGCTTCAAAATTAAACAGTAAAAATGGCACTTTTATAAAAGTCCATGAATAACAAAGACTGGCTGAGGTCAGTGCTTGGGTTGATTATGCTCCTTAATTTTTATATCCATTTACACTTGATTTAGTTGTAAAGCCAGTAGCAAGAGAGTCCCTTAATTACTTTCCATGCTTCAGCTACCTAGCCCCTCTTCTGTTATACCTATTGATGAGGCCAAGCCGTAAAACGTAACACTGAATGGGCTGAAATTAAAAAAAAAGAATGAAAAGAAAAGGGAAAAAAAAGGAAAGAGAGAAAAGGAGACAACATACACTTATAAAATAACTGATGAACTGCAGGGCAGTGTAGAACCCTTTAAGTAAAATGAACATGAAACCTTTTGGCGCAAGTTACACGTGTAAAACAGCTCAGACCAACTGCCTGTTTCAGCCCTAGAAAGCACAGATGGATTTGTGCATCCCAAAGCTCACGTTCATGGTTCTGTGCAAGAGTGGGTAATACCCAGAGCTGGACAATCTCCTGAATTCCCTTTGCTTCTGCAAATGCTACCAAGCAGCAGAAGTAGCAAATTTGGTTACTAGCAGCTAATTAAAAGAGGAAAAAGTTTTCATTTTATTTTCTGGTATAAGATATTTTTGTTTGCTTCTTAAGAGAACCCAAGTTCAAAGCAATGATAATAAAAGCATATTGTTTTGTTCCTCCTCCAGGAAGGATGCTGCACATGTGGATGTCCAGCAAAGTATCATAGTAAGATGGCTTTTTGCCAGCCTAAAGTTATGTTATGATGGTTTCAAGGTATCTCGTTCAAAGAATGAGACGTCAGCATCTCTCATGACAAGTCCATTGGAACTGGCACAGCTGTGTTAATAAAAGCTGCATTGAATGGAAGAGAAAGAAATAGGAAGGTGGAAAGCTAACCTAAATTCTGCCACTACAAGAAAGGCAAAGTCTGTTATTCTTGTTACAGCAAGACAATTTTACTCTGCAAACTACAGATAAATTAGCAGTAATGCTTTATTACTTTCTCTCAAAAATTAGGAATGCAACTGTCTGAATGAAGTAGTCCCTTGCATCCTCAAGGCATCACAATAGGATATAAATGCTATAGAATTTTTACTTTAAAAGCTTTAATATACACATTCTCCCTTGAGCTCACAGTTATTCACTATAATGACATGATAGCCAGTAAGAAAATAATAGCTTTGTGCCTTTGTGCATACTGGTGAAGTATCTGACCCCACATATTACAAGAAATGATTTGAGGCTAGCGATGTTTTGAGACAGTTTACTGGAAGAAAGAAAACACGGAAGCAGGTTGCCTTGACGACGCTGTGCCACTGCACCAGAAATCAAAAGGAAATGTGGGATCTTCTCCTATGTTAAGGACTGCAAAGTATTCACTAAATTGGGTTAAAAGAGAACTAATCCCACAGCATGTCAGCGTTACCTGACCTATGCAATATTAGCTACCACTTCTTATCACAAGCCTTATTAGAAAAGTGATGAAAAAGCCAGATGGTTCTCACTTCACAGCACAGGGCAATAAGAAGTAAACAGCAAGTGACACACTAATGAGTCCTCAAAGTTTCTGTGATCTGCAGATCACTTCTAGTTCTGAGAGACTCTACTCTGGTGAGAGAAGTGGTTTCCAATGGTGACCAGTTTTGAGTTCATCACAGGATTTCACAAAGATGTCTCTGCAGGCTGCATCACTTCTGGCAGTGATTGTCATATTCTTAATAAGGAATGTAAATATGAATTACCCAGATAACACCAAACCAAAAATAAATCAAGACCTTTAACATATTTTTCCATTACTGAATTTATCATGCACACTACCAGATTTTCCCAAAAATGATTTATCTGTAAAGCTTCCAGGTATGAACAACATCCTTTTTAAGGAATTCATTTTTAAGATTTACTCTTTTTTGTAGGACTGCACTGAGCACAGAGGAGACAGCTGGATCTGGCAATCTCCACATTAGCTAAAAGCTCTAACAACTGGATTTCTAGCAGGGCAGATTATGACTGTTTCATAAAAAAGGCACCCTGTACAGTTTTAACTCCGAAAGGGGGAGAAGAAGCAGATGTGTCCTTCCTCCAGAGAGAAATGCTACATCTGGGAGAGAAACAGAAGATTCACTTTTGACTTTCCTTTTGTCTACTATAGCTCTCAAAGCAGCATTCTGATTTTCTTCTGTTGCTTTTGTAAGTGATTAACTCTTTTTTAAGCAGCCTGTGGAATTACTGTTTTCTCTTCCTTACAGCTGGGCATTGCCCCACAAGTTGTCTGGTGGCTCAAACCCTCTATGTGAATTGGTTACACAGCTCCTATTCCCAATCCAATGGTCTTGTTGCAAACAGAGCATTTTTAACCTACTATGCTGTAAGTAAATAACTGCTCTTTATCCGATAGTTAAATCAGCATTAAACAGTCAAAATATCCCCTGAACTGATTTAACCAGTTAAACACTAATCCAGCCACAAAGGGACAGGGATCCACAAGGAAATTTGAATTAGCCAGCTCTAAAACTTCTCTCCAGGACCTAAATACCTCTGCAGAGCAGTGAACCACGTATCTCCAACTGGCACTTAAGCCTTTGAATCCTGTACGGGACTTAAAACTGGCATGGACACTTTATCACTCTTATAGCAATATGGTTATTTATAAAATAAATGATGCCAAGTGGAGAGGCAGCATTCCTTCCTTCTGCTCTAAAAACAATGGCTGGGTACAGAAGACGTTCCACAGAGTTCAAGGGTATAAAACCCCAAGAGGGGCATCTTACATCCTATTTAGAAGTGCAATCTGTCAGTATATATTCAAATACAAGATACAAGAAGAGTAAACAGAATATATATGTACACATTCAAATAAACAAGATGATCAAGTTTCTTTCATTATCAGTGTTTTAAGACTGGCTTTGCTTCTGTTTAATTTAACGGAAACTTACCACTTCATTGTAAATTATCATTCTCAATCCTGTAGTTTTGAAAGGATTTTCTTTTCTATCAGAAAGAAAATCAACTTTAACTGGTACATAATGCTTCCCAAATCAAGAAACTGACTTGCCGTTTCTTAAAGACCAAGAGAAACTACATGGTAACAATGTGCAATATTGCTCAGGCCTCACATAAGAAAGACATTATTGGTAAATAATTTCAAAGCAATATGAAAAGTATTCTGAAGTATAGCAAAACACTGTGGATAAATTCCCATTTGTAGACATTTCTGCATTTTAAGCACCTTTTAATTTGACACTTTAATCCATTTCATACCCACAATCTGACAGAGCTCAATGAGAAACTCAGACAAGCTTCTTGCCACTTTCTAATTCATTCCATGATAAAGGCACTTAACAGATGAGAAATCCTGTGTTACGTACTGAAAATGCTGAATGGTGAAACAAGTTAATTATGACCATAGACAGACATAAGAGACCATGAGAAACAAAACAGACACACCAAGCAATTCTTAATATTTATATTTAGCCAAGTAATTAGACCTGTTCAAATATATGAAACACTTGCAATGCCTGTTGATCAATGCTTAAAAGGATTACTTCAATGCAAAGAGTCACTAAAGTGATTAAACTAAGTTGTATTTGATGTCTGGTGCTTTCAGGGATTCTGTAATTAAATAACTTGCATATTGGCACAATTGGTTTAATAGAGGTATCTTGATTTATGTGAACTTAGTATGCTGCACATGGTCCCTTATGGGTGTTAACAGCTGTATGACACAATATTGAAATGTGCTTTTGCTATAAACCCCTAGACTTTGATGAAAAATAAGAAAAATAGAGGGGGTGTGAAAGGCTGAGGTGTGAATAAAGATGGTAATCCACCAGTTGAATAATATAGTTTGGTTTATAGTTAAAGCCTGCTTTTGTAATACTGCAAAACCAAAAGTATAGATATCTGTAATAAAGTTTGGTGGTTTTTTTCTTTCAGGAGAACAGTAAAATTCATCATTATGAAGCAATGCATAATCAGGAACCAAACTCTAAATTAATCTCACTTCATGAATAAGGTAGTGATTAAAAATCAAAACTTGTTGAGAGATGTGGCTCTTTCACTTGCAGAATGCCACTTCGAATCCAGGTCTAATGGCCACGCAAATGGCACCTTCTGAAGCTGGCTCGAAACTTTCACTTTAAATGAAATTATTTCCTTTTTATAGATATAACATGAATTTATTATGGAACTGAATAGGTACTCTTCTGCTGGAGGTAAATCAGTGGTCTTTGGTTCAGAAACACTGAAACAAAATCTGGCTTTAGAATTCCCCAAAGTATAAAACAAAATACCTTTTCCATCCTTAGAAGATCTGGGCAATTTTAATTCACTGCTGGAAGTCCAGCTGGACTTCGTGCTGGAGACTGGAGGGTCTCAGGGTCTCATACATAGCCAAGCCTTAGCAAAACCTAAGGCTTTCAAGAGTCTGAGAATCCTAAAATGTCTGTAATACTTTTCAGATTCTGCAATAAAAAGGGTTGTGGGGAGCTTCTGCTCTCTGAACTGCCTGTCCCAGAGCATATTTGTCTCTGATAACCAGTCTTCATGCTGTCTCCAGAAAATCTGGCCTCCTAGGGAACACCCTATAGCTGAGGTTCTGGGCTCTGTCAGAGCTTGCAAAAAGTCTGGCAGCGTTTCACTAGAACTTTCTTTGCACTTTTGGAAAATACACAGGCTTTTGACAAAACAGCACCTTCAGTCATTTTTATACAAGATGTTTGGGTGGAAGTCTACCAGTCAGCTGTACTCACCTGGCCGGTTTCTCTGTGATCATTCTTCCCCCCACCCTTGCCCTGTCTTTGCTACAGTTCTCAAAGTGCTTGGTTTTTCAAAACAGCTTCTCATAAACTGTTGGGTGCCTCATAAATTTTTGAGCGATGGTGATGATAACACACACACTTACTAGGGAAGATATATTTAGTTTAATATAACCTATGAAGGGTGCCACTGCTGAATGCAATAACAGCAAAAAGGATAGCTGGTTTTAACTTGAAACCTTCAGAAACTTTGAAAAAGTGATGCTGGGTCCATACTGTACAGCCTTTTTGCTATCTTGGAAATCAAAAAGTTACCTGACAACCAATGATGCTGCCAAAGATGGTAATCATTCCACTGGGAAGTGACAGACTGGCAGGAATTACATTTCTACTCTAAATCTGCCAGTATTCCATTGATTTATTTCAATTAACAGAACCAAACCAAACCAAAACAAAAAGGCAGCAACGGGGTGGCAATGATGAGACACACAGAGTTAGAATTCCTACTTCTGCTATTAACAGTTAAGCATATTTTTCACTTCTTTTCTCCTTGGATGCTTTTTAAAGATGCAAAATCTTACACAATCAGGAAAAGGCTTTTGTTCAAAATAGTAGTATCTGCATATTCTCTTGGGAAAAGTGGCTGCTGCAAGTGTGTTTGTTAGATGGAAGGTTACAGCGGTTTGTGTTGAAAATAGAAACATATATACTGAAAAAAAAAGCAACAAAGGATATTCAACAGGCAGGGGATTTTATACAATTATCTTCTTCCTGTCATATTACCCAAAATTTATCTGCAATTACTAAAAATTAAGTCAATATAATTAAGTTTTTAGCCATCATTTTTTTTATTTCCATCTCTTTCAGTTTCCAGTCTACCTGGCAAGATCTGCCAGGCATTTGAGAATGGTGACCTTTTGAATCACAAGGTTTGCTTGTCAAATCAATCCCAATTACATCTTCGGTGGTTTATCATCAAGGACTTACTAGATAATTTCTCTAGATGGGAAATGAGAAGGGATTTCAGTTGCTCTTCCTTTCTCTGAACTGCTGCCTGTGCAAGGCTGACAAATTTTTTGCCATCAAAACACTTCTACACATGTATACACTAGCTAGAAACTAGCTAGTTCTGTATGTTTTTCAAGGGATCTCACATTCAAATTTATTTTAAATAAAAACTTGCTCTGTTGCCCTGTTCTAGATTGGCTCAAACTTTAATGATGTAACAAAACCCAGAAAGGATGACAGCATTTTAGAGGAGAAATTAATCACTCCAAAGAAAACAAACCCCACGTATGTTTAACAAACTCTTCACCATCCTTATACTGACAACCCATGTACGATTAAACTGATTTATCCTGGAAAGCAGGTGAGTGCAGAGAACATACATTCAACTTTCAGGATGCAAGGTCGCCCTGTAGTATAAATTCCATTAACTAATCTTAATGTACCAGTGATTAATTTGCCCACAAGTATAACAGAACAGATGCAGCTAAATTGATCAACTGTATTACTTCATAGTTGATGCTTATACCAATGTGGAGACAGCATTCTCAAGCAGAAGCTATGGGTTCAGTGTAAAAATTACTGGCTTGACCGGCCTGGTGTTATTCAGGAGCAGAATATGAGGAGTAAGGCTCCCAGCTGGCTTAAAACTAAGCTGATCAGCCAATACCAAGAAGCTGAAGATAAAAACTCTAAATACAAAAACCTTCTAGCTGGGCATTTATATTGCATGTGTGCTGAAAGAGAGTCTTGAGTCAAAATCCTCTGCCACTATAAATTAACCAACTTAAACAAATGAATAAAATCACTGGAACTGATTTAACAAGAGGAAACACAAAGCCATTTTGGACAGTTTCTTTAATTGTGCCAATACTCTGTGCAGCCACCCTGGCTATCTGACATTTGAGGATAATTAAATTGAAAAGCAGCATACCTTCCGAAGAGGTTTGAGCTTGGTCTCCATTATAAAGTCATACTTGCAGAGTTCACAACAGCGCGTGTCTGAGCTCTTAATCCACTGGTGCAGGCAGGCCTGATGAACAAAGCGCAGTGTCCCTGTGCAGCGGCATGGTGTGATGAGGGGACTTTCATCATCTCCCTCACAGTGACAGATCCTGACAGGAAGGACAGCAACAGCTAGTGAGGGAACTTGCCAACCAGCATCAATTCAAAGGCACTGGTTTATTTACACTGCTTCTTCATTTTCACACTTGACATTCATAAGATGAAAGTTATATGACCTTTTGGATGGAGGCCCAGGAAAATATTCCTTGTTCTCTTCTGCCACTTAACAATTTCTCTTCACTTCATTATTTCTCTTTGAATTTTGCTACATGGTCAACAGAAATAACACTGTCTCTGCCTTTTATGCATATCAAAACCTTTAGGACAAATACCAGTGATCTTTCTAAGAGCTGAATAGTTCTTGGTCTGCAAGTATAGCCAATAAAATACACAAAGTTAGCAGAATCTAACCCCAAACTAGAAATAGCCAGTATAAAAAGTATAAAAAATTCTCTTTGGCATTACATGGTTAAAAGGATAAGAGAATAGTAAGAGAACAGTTTTGAGTACTCTGGACTAATGCGTATGGCATAGTGAACGCACGCATGCACACACATTTTAGGAGGCAGATGTTAAAAAGTCATGGTCCTTCCTCATTTTTTCATTCTTCGCTGTCCCTTTGAAGCAGATAGATGTGTTATCTGGGAAAACAAAAACTAAAGCTGTAAGCAGATCCTAAGGCAGGAGTTGGTCCCAGAACTGTTACTTTGCAAAGGGATACAGAGCTTTTCACGTTGAGGTTTTGCATAAAATGGCCAATGTCTTAACATCACAATCGGATGGTTTTCTTCTGGGACACATGTCCAAATGCCTTGGCGACCTTCCCCTCTTCCAGACTCCTGACTATCAGGAAAATGTTCACCCATTGAAACCAATGCCAGCTTTATTGGCGCGGGGCCGAGGTGTGCAAAAAAGCTTAACCAAACACCTGAAGGCTAACCTCAACAAAGAGTAACTTCCTCCCACCCCCCAGCCCAGCAAAATACAATAAAGTACTAAAGAATGTGCTAAGAGCCAAATTGACATGGGGGGTGGGCAGGGCTGGGCTGGCCTGAAGCCTGAGAAATGTTACTTGAAAATAGAGAAGTAGCAACAACAGCACAGATCCTGGTGTCACGCAAACAGAACTCAGAGCTTAGAAACTTCTTACATGGGAAAGGCACCCTCAGATGGATGTCTTCAGAGGAGGTAGAACATGTCTGAGGAGTAACTCTCCCCTTTACGCAGGAAGCTGTGGGCCCACCACTCCTGGGGTAGGAAAAGGGCTGGGGAGGGCCCTGCAGTGAGGCTGTCTTCCTACCAGCCAGGTGAGGGAAGAAGGGCGACCTTTTTCACACCACAGGAGGACCTGGTGTGTATCAGGCCTGGCAAAGAAACCCTGTGGAAGACTAGCTACAGCACAGCACTGACACTGCCAAGCCTACAAGCAAGGGAGGAGGAAAGCGATAGATATATGCATCAGATAGATCTTAGACAGATCTAAGCAATAGAACTGTCTGTCAAAACCAGCTACTTCACTATTCATCCACAGTGTAGTCTAGAGCCATCAGAAACTGAGCCTACACTAATGGGAAAGCAGAACATAGCTGCTTTGGTGGACATACAGAAAGAGAGCAAAAAAAAAATAACAGAAAAATGAAGTTCTGGAACCCTAGTTTCAGCATCTGCAGTGGGGCCTGTACAGCATCTTGTACTCCATGAGAGTGGAGGGGAGGAAAAGATACCCACAACTTCCATCCTGCACACATTCATCTTTGAGACATATTTTACAAGACTTAGATTTACAGTCTTTTCTTTACTAACCCAGTCAAGCTACATGCATTAGAGGTTTAGTTCTTAAATGGAAATTATGTTGACTTCTTATGCAGATGGTAGCTTAAGCAGAACTAAATTTTCAAAACACCAAATAGCTATTTTCTTTAAAACAAATGCATTCCCAGCTGGGAATTACATAAACAACCATTATTTTCTTTTTAAATTAAAGCTATTTCCCAAAGGAAAACCAGTATTCTGTGTTCATTTAAATTCAAGCTATACATAATTTATTTTACAGGCTTAGCATTTAAACTATTTAGAAATGAGACAAGTAAGCTAGGTACCCAAGAGCCTTTTTTCTACTACTGCCAGAATTGCTTAAAATTATTTTAAGAGCTAAAATACAAGCCTAAAATTCCACTGTGATCTTCAAATAAAGTGTCACTGCAAATTTGAAATTAATAGCTGTATTCTTCAGTAGAAATACTTCTAGAGGAAAAACATTATATGAATTATACATTCTATTGATGCTTTCAGTGTACAGAAGTTACAAGCTACGTGTATAAATAAAAGGGTGACATTAAGAACCTAAGTTACACAGAAGCTCCACCTAACGAATCTAATGGCCTCTTCTAGCTTTCTAACCATGAAATCTATAATGAGAATAAAAACAAACTTCAAATGGAATTTAAGTCCAGAGAACATAACCAAAGGCATAGGTTTGCATTAGCTTGAATACTCTTTGGTGCGATCCAGCTCTTCATTATGTGTTTAACCAGAATAAATTAGCTGAAAAAGAAATTTGTGCTACCTAAACGCACAGTCACAGGCTTTGAAGATACGTGGGTGCCTGGCAGCTGTTGGAACAGGCTGTTGGCTAACAGTTTAAATATCTTGTAAAGACTTGGGCCAGATAACTTTTAATAACTTGCTGAGTCATGAGTACTGAATCAGAATTTTACATGGTTTTGCCCTTTATTTATCTATCATGTACATCATAATTATCACAAATTATAGAAAATAAATTGCAAATAAGGGTTTCAAAAAATATGTTGCCAACTGAACTGAGGTAGCATAGAAAGCATAGAATTATCTGAGTGGTATCCAAACCAAGCTGGAGACAGAAAACTTCTATTCTGGTTTCTTATTTTCACATGATCACAATTGTTAAAAATTTTTACTCATCAGACCAACTCTTTATAGGGCTGACCTTATTGTGAGAGTAAAATTTTCTTACATACTGCAGAAATTACTTCAGTGAAAAAAACCCCTCTCCACTATAAAGATGAAGAAATAAAAAGGAAATTGCTAAATCCATACTGATTTATATACAAGTTGTACAGCGCTGATCATGGTTAATAGCTGCAGTTTCAGATGCTCCGGCACACCTACAGAATTTATGTACTCAGCTTTTCTCAACTTGCTAGTCCTTTAGTAGATAAATGGCCTTCATTACAGAGCAATACTTTTGAATATCTGGAAATGGAGGGGAGGAGAGGGAAGGAAGCCATATATTCGAGCAAATCCTTTTAGTTAGAATCCCTTTATAGTCACAAATTGAGCCTGCATAATTTTCTTTTTTGGGAGGTTTGACAGCTTAGTGCTTTAAAGATTCCCTTTCTATGAACAGGACCTTGCTTGCCTAAGGAAAAGATGAGCACCAAGCTCCAATACAGCACTTAGAAGCTATTAGATGGACTTCTGTATCAGATGTACAGATTTGTATGTGTGTGTGTAATATACACCCACAGACATACCTCATGCTACACACTGAAATCACAGAAAATTTATTTTTCTTTAAAGAAAGGTCATTGTGCAACTTTATGATATACTTTAACAGTGCAGTCATTCCTATGCTTAAATTTTTGCTTTATATGTCAGCATTTGAAATACCCAACTCATATATCTCCAGCACAGAACTGTCCCCACAGTCTTCAGCACAGAGATGTACCAAACAGAGAAATTTATGGCAACACTGGCATATATGTCAGACAAAAATCCATAAAAATTCTTCAAAGAATGTTGTTAAATAGCAGGTTCACTGGTAATGCAATAAATTAGCAAGAAAAAAAAAACTCTTTTCAGGAAAAAAAATAAACCAATGCTAAACTGAAAAAAAAAATGCATCTTTTTGATTTTGCAGAATTCATATGAAAGCTGTTGAATACTTCTTGTCTGTTCCCTACACAGAACCCAGCTCTCAAAGAGAAACAGAAGAGGAAATTTTTAGAGCTAGATATATGTAAAAATAAAAAGTTGAAATTTAGAATGTTTTTTTTTTAATTTCTTTTTTGTCAAAACCTTAATTGAGTTTAAGGGACTCTCAAATGATGCTGGAAAAACTCACTGGTAATTCAGTGCCTCATTGGGAAATTCTATACAACACAGTAAACTTTATACCATAATGACTATGCAACAGGAGTAAAGAAACATTGCCAGCAGCTTAAAGTATACCTTAAACTTCACTGAAGGATCTATTGACACCATATATATATTTATATATATATATAACAAAGAGACATTTATTGGATTAAAATCATGAGATGCTACTAAACTAAGAACTCAGTTGTGAGGCATCTACAGAATTTGGTATTGTTGCAGTATCTTTAATTCCACAACTGAACTGTTTTCCCTTGTTTCCCCTGCTCCTGTTTGTTGCCAAAGCTAGAAGGCAGGAAGGGAAGCGTGAAACTAGATGGCTACAGTTTGTAGACATTCATGTGATAATTGGGTTTAGGCTGATTTTCAGAAAAACAGCAAGAGCTATCCTAGATGACTACCCTTTACTTCTCATCAAATTAAGGGTATTTTTTCCCCATACAGACAAACATTTCTCACCGAATTTCTGTTTAACAGGTCAATTAAAATAATTTTCAAGGAAGGAGTTCAAAAGGAAAAATTTCAGGTTTCCAGACAATGGTTTAGTTGGGCAAAATCACAGCGACCAAAATCACAACCTAGCTGGTTAGTCACCATCTGAACTGCTTGTTGCAAGAGATGCAGATAAATTCCAACAGCTCTGTAGCTTTTCCTTGACATGCAAGGTAACAATTTTTCTCTCATTAAAGAGAGTAGCTGCTAATCTCTACCCTCATTGGGAAAACAGCACTTACCCTAACCTATCTTTCACTAATCCACTTCACTCTTCAGTAATTAAGAAAATAGGCCAATTTCTATGCCACTGCAGTGAAGTAGAAAATGCACTTTTTCTGCCAGTCTTGTATACATTGTGAAACTCAGTGCTCTACCCTCACTCAGTTGGCAAGTGCTCCTCTGTGACAGGATCTGTACACCCGACTTCCATAGATTGGTATTGTTAAAGGATGCTGATTGGGTATAGGGATGAATCAGCATGTCCCTGCTTGTGCTCCAAGCCATGTAAGAGCCTTGTCATTAGGAGCTGCGCGGGTGGAAAAGAGTTTGCAGTTGTTCTGCATCACCAAAACCCCTTCAGTGGATCACATATTAGAGACTGGCACTGCATCTCTGTACCAAAATAAATTTTCCATGATTTGGGGCCTTTAGATACAGGCAAAGGGTTTAGCTACATCAGTGTAGAGCAAATAGTTTTTATAGTATTCCATAAAAACATACCAGGCCAAATGTTACTTTTATTAACAAATGTACATCCCAGAGGAAATGCATCTGAGGATTTCAAATATAGAAGGGGCAGAGGCATACTGTTAATATACTTATTTATGTATGAACTGATGTATGGGCTATAAATGACATAATTATGTAAAATCTGCATTGTTCTCCAATATTCCTGGGTGCTATAGAGCTGTGACTGTGCTAACATTGGAAGTGTAGCAAATCATGAAAAAAACAGCTGGTGCTAAAAACTTGCTATCTACAAAAGGCTCATCTGGGTGGGGTTTGCTTTGATAAACTGATGAGATTGGCCCAAGAATTCAATTCACTTCCACTCAAAGGGAATAGAGCTGGAGAACATGGTTTAGACCATCAGTTCAGTAGCAGGAAGGTGATCAGTTCAATAGCAGGATCCTTATCTGAACTAAAGCACTAATGGAAGTGACTTCACTGACAAAATTAGGTGGAGCTACCGCCTTGTGACTGTGATGTGTTTACTGCCACTGTGAAGTGATGTCTGTGCACTGTGAAGGACAGGAGTGTGGATGCCAAATACTCATACTGTCATTTTCCTGTGGCTGGAAGTGTACTAGTAGAACAGAAATGCTTTCAAACTTTTCAGAGATCTCCCTAATAAAAGGGAGAAATATCTTATCCGTATAAACATGCTTGAGGAAGATAATGCCTATTAATTTTTTTTTGATGAATTATTATTGAAAAGGCAGTTAAAATCTTGACCTTCACAGGAAAGCATATCTGGGCTAGAAATGGTTACGCAAAGACAGATTCTTATCCCGTTCAGTGGGCAAATCCCACTGCTATATCTCACTGTCACTAAAGGGAGTTTAGTCAGGGAGAAAAAGAATAGCTGGAAAATGACCAAGTGAATCCCTGGCTTTGATTTTTGGCTGTGAAGATTATTAACTATCAGCATGAACTATGACGAGCCCCTAGGTGATCTTAATTTGACTAAAAGGAACAAATTCCACAGGTTTGCAAAAGGATACACAAAATTGCTGTTGGTATTGGCTGCTAATATTAAGAAAACTGATCTCCTGTCCAAAAAAAAGGTAATTTCCCGCCATTTTGCAAAGTGCTCACAATGCTTTTAGACAGCATCTAAAATTAAAGCAAAAAACTTTATGAACAACTCCCAGCAAATAATTAACTCATAAACAGAAACAAACAAAATTAAACCAAACTTCACTTCTGCATAACTTACCACTTGGGGAAAAAAAGTTCAATTCACTATGTTCATCCTGTGGTAAGTTACAGCATCCCATGTTTCCCTTGCTACCAGTTTGCAGGCCTTCTGGTCTGCAAGGTTTTGGTAGTGCAGGCAAGGTTTGGGGGGATGCTGCAGGGTTGGCTTTTGCAAGAAGCTTCTAGAAGCTTCCCCGAGGTTCGACAGAGTAAATACCAGCTGGGCTCAAGGATGGATCTTCCGTTGACTAAGGCCAAGCCAGTCAGCGACGGTGATAGAGCCTCTGTGGTAACATATTTAAGAAGAGGAAAAGCAACATAAGCAGCCGCTCTTTGCCAACAGAGAAGGGAGTGAGAAGATGTAATGAGCTGTGCAGACACCAAGGCCAGGGAAGAAGGTGGGGCAGGAGGTGCTGCAGGTGCCAGAGAGAAAGATTCCCCCGCAGCCAATGGAGAAGACCATGGTGGAGTGGGTTGTTCCCTGCAGCCCATGGAGGATGATGGGGAGTAGAGATTCCACCTGCAGCCTGTGAAAGACCCCACAGTGGAGCAGATGGAGACACGTGAAGGATGCTGTGACCCAGGATGCCTGTGCTGGAGCAAGCTCCTGGCAGGACCTGCATCCTTTGGAGAGTTGGGCCCATGCCAGAGCAGGTTTTCTGGGGGAAATTGTGACTCCATAGAAGACCATGCTAGAGCAGTCTGGGCCTGAAGGTCTGTACCCCATGGGAGAGACCTACACTGGGGAAATTTGTGAAGACCTGAAGGCTCTGTGAGAAGGACTCACGTTGAAGAAGGTCATCAAAGACTGTCTCCTGCTTTGGCAGTGAGGTTGGACTCAATGGCCTCTTGAGGTCCCTTCCAATCCCTACAATTCTGTGATTCCTATGAGAGGGACCCCACACTGGATCAGGGAAAGAGAACGAGGAGTCATTTCCCTGAGAAGGAAGGAGCAGCAGGGACAACTTGTGATGAGCTGACCGAAACCCCCATTCTCTGACCCTTTTGCCACTTGGGGGGAGGGAAAGAAATCATGAATAAAGTTGAGCCCGTGAAGAAGGGAGGGACAGAAAGAGGTATTTTAAGATTTGGTTTTATTTCTCATTATCCTACCCAGTTTTCACTGGGTAATAAATTAGATGTATTTTATTCCGTGTTGAGTCTGTTTTGCCCATGACAGTAATTACAGAATGATCTCTCCCTGTCCTTATCTCAACTCCTAATATATTTTCTCCCCTGTCCAGTTGAGGAGGGAAATGATAGAGCATCCTTGGTGGGCATCAGGCTTCCAGCCAGGGTCAAACCACCACAACTTTTTTCTCCTTAAATCTCATTTCCATTCTTTTTGCTATTAAATTATAAAGTAATCTAAATGACAGATTGGTCTTCCTCTCTATTTAAACACAGTTTGAATGAAGCACATTAATTCTCTGTACTGATGTAATCAATTAGTATACCACTTTCCTGTCACTCCTGCCCTTCCAGTATGCTCTACAGTCAGTTGCCTTTACCTGACTAGAGGAAAAAGCATTTTCAAAGTATTGCATCACAGCAGTGAAATTTCATAATGGTCTAGGCAAAGCTTTCTCTTGATTTCTGCAAATGTGATCAGAATTTGTAAGAGACCCAAGAGCAAACAACATTTGCAAAAGCACATTAAGCCTTTTATTTTTGTCAACATTTCTCATATTTCTATTAATCTTCCATTATAGGTGATAAATAGGGTATCTAACCACCTAAAGATTTGCAAGTAATTCCTGTCTCAGATGCACTGTCAGTGCAACTCAAGATACATGTCAGACAAGATTTAACTGTGCTGAATGCAATTGAAAGAACTGCATCTTTAAAAAGTATTTAGGTTTCCTCCCATGCACCTAGTGAAAGTCAATGCTTTAACTAATTAAAGTCCCTACAGAACATATAAAAGCTTTAAGTATTTAATAGTGGGACCCTTGAAACTAGGGGTCTCCTTTCACCCAAACTTTCTAGCAAGAAGTAGTACCACTTCACCTGTTTGAATTAGAAATAAATCACTTATTGAGAGAAAGAAGCAGGTACCAGGACTCTCCTATCCCCCAGTCAAGTGTCACTAACCACAGCAAAGACATCCTTGCCTTGTTTCGGTTCTTCTTGCATCCTTCTGAATCATGGAGAGTTTCCAAAAGTGACTGCATAACCAGATGGCTAAAGAGGTGGCAGATGGGCCTTTGAACCATCAGGCGGAGAACAGAATTAACCAGGATTTCATACTGATGGATGAACCACTGGACCATTCTGTAGAGGAGGAGATTCCTCAAAAAGGAGGAGATACCTATCAGAAAGTCACCTTGCAAAAAGAAAACTTGGAACAGGAAAGTAAATAACACTCACAGTTCTTTACAAGGAAGGGGTGAGGAGCCAACACACAGCACAAGATTCAGAGAATTGGCTCTTAATGAAGGAATGCATCACCCTGAAACCCTGAGGAAGGAAGTAACATCCAAAGGAAAAACAGGTTAAAAGCCCTTTTCAGCCCAACACTGAAGTCTGGCAGTTCAGCATCCTCCAGTGTTTGGTGATTTTAGAGGGCTCTGGATGGTATTTCAAGTCTACGTATTCTGCACTCCAGTTTAAATTATTTACTGGATCCAACTTCATGGTTTCAGTATGAATATTTAAAAGGAGTGTTAAACTTCAGTGGGAGCATTCAAACCTATACACCTATCTTCTGTTCACCCTTCTCTGTTTTCCTCAAGTCCATGAGGATTTGCTTTCTCCCAAGAGGCCTTCTCTCTCTGTTGATTTTGCGAGCACTCTAGGACATGAGTATATCAGGATGTCAGTATTTTCATGCATGATACCCTTTTTCAGGTCCTGCTAAATAATATTATAGAAAAAACCACCATGTTATAACACTTAATTTCACAGAAACTGTATAATTATATCACCTCATGCGAACTTCAATGTACCCTATTTCTTCCTATCATTGTGTTTACACATAGATATACCTACATTAGTCTTCTCCTAAGTTGACAATGGCCTTTTAAATAACACACTAAGTTTTTAACGCTGACTTAAACAAATTAAGCTTGCAGTAGAATCTGCAGATTTCATTAAATAACTTCATCATATCCCTGATGACTTATCCCCATTCTTACAAGTTTTTGTCCTATTTACTCCTCAAGTGAGGATCTGTCCTTACCTGGCTGCACACAGAGTCATTCATAGAGTTAAACAAAATCAAAATTCTACTTCCAATACGCATTTTTTTCATAGTGACAAACTCCACCATATTTGTGTATGGTTTCTTTCAGCTGATTACCATGTTACTGCTGAAATGACTGCATCAGTACAAGAGAAAGATTTTACACCAAAAGCATAACTCATCAAACAGGAAAAATCTTTACATTCTCCCATCACAACTAATAAAAAACAACTGCTAGTAATTCATGAAGAAGTTAAGTGTTTTTAAGTGTTTGCCTACCCAAACACTTAAAGACAAAATAGCTGGCACCAGATGTTTAAGATCCCTGTTCCTCTGATATTTCCACACAATTCCATCTAGGTGACAGCCATTCCTCTAAGCCAGTTTTGCCATATCAATTAGAAGACTTGATTATCTAGGATGAAAAGCTTGAAGAAGCACCTCAAGGAAACAAATTTTCCACATCACAACCAGCTGTGTTAATTCCAGCCTCAGAATAAATGTAACAACCCCTTCCTTTTTCTATTTCTCATGCAGAAAAAACGGTTACTGTATATATGCCATCTGTGTTGAAATGTAATTCTGTGGTGGTTTTTTTCAGATGAAAGACTCCACATCTGAAGAAAGACACAGCAGAGATCACAAATCCATTAAGCACATGGACCTGTATTTAAAAACAAAACCTACAGCCCATACTTAATAATTGTTAGCAAAAACATGTCTTCCTCTTTCTTCAGCTGTCTGGAAATTAAGACAACTTAACAGTTATGGAGAATTAACATGTCTTTGATTTTGTAATGTTTTTCCTAGATGTATTACTATCACTATGATGCACCTAGTAATGACAAGAACAAAAAAATAGCGTTACCCTTGACATGAAGAAAAATGAAATTACACCTCTTTTGGCAAATATTACACAACAGGCCAAGTTATCAACTGTGTTGAGCTTAACTGCAGTTGTTCAAAGCAAATCTCCACTGATAGTGAGCCTAAGGACACATACCTAGCAGAAGCTCTCATCCCTCCCCTACAAAACAGGAGCCTAGCTGAAAAGTCTGCATGCACATCCAAAAAGTCCATCCTTGAACCAAGCACCTAGTCTTACAGAAAGTGCCTGAATAGTTATAATAAAATGGAATGGGTTGAAATAACAGATAAAAAAATGGAGTCCACCTTCTATCTGAATAGAGTCTTATTCTGGGGATGTGGGTAACAGGATGAATCTACGTGAGACAATTACAAAACTTTATCTTTTTTTTTTTTTTTAACACAGTTTAGTTAAGCCTATATGAAGACCTATACTGAAATAATTTATTCCAGGTTTTTTGGTAGCTCATATTATTCAGTTAGTGAATAATATTAAGTGACCCTATTACAGATGTACTGTACCTGCTACACCGGACGTGCAGTCTTGGTGGTTCATAAATTTGAGACAACTCTGAAGTTGTTGAAATAGTTATCTGTGCACATCACTGCATCATACCCTGCAGACGTTAGGAAAAGCCCTTCAAAAACATGTAACATGGTGACCACTGCTGCTGTTTCTTTGCATTTCTGTAAGGTGATAAAGTGAAGAGATCCCAAGCCAGTGGTGTGGTCCTGATGTACAAGCCAATGTTCAAACACATCGGGGACTTTATTCTGAAGAATCTTAAATTACCATGACACCATGTTCAGACAACTGAAATGTAGACTCTGGCTCTCTAAGTGTAAAAAGGAGTACATAGCACTAGCTGTATTAGTAATGGCTTGTGTCTCCTGTGGTGAAGAAGCACACACAATGCCGGCATGTCATCTTTTTTTCTTTTTAAAACGAGGATCTTTGCCGTGTGTTTCTAGGTTGAAGTATGCTGTGAACCTGCATGATGTGTAATCATGAACTTCCTGATTCTGACTGTGTTTACATTTCCATGCAAATTACTTCCCAGTAAAGAAAAGTGAGAAGTTTTTAGGTTACAAGAAACTAAGCCTGATCCTCATTTACCGGCTCAAAAGTTTGGGGAGGGAATTAAAAAAAAGAAAAAAGAAATACTTGTTTCAACTTGTTTCAGTTCTGCTAAACTTAAGGATGGTGCATTTTGATTCATCACTAAATTAAGTAACTCAGGTCCACCCAGCTGTCTACTCCAAATTGAACTTCAACTCAGAAATGGCCAGCTTGCTCTCATTTCCAGGGGAAAATGTTCACCTTCTCGTTGCAGGCTTCGTAACAAGGGTATGAGACTGTCAGAAGTCTGAACTAGAGGGAAGTGTTGGCGTTGCTTTTTCTTTCCCAAAGCTTCCTTTAATGCTTATTCTGGCCAATCACCCTTTGTACCATTCCAACCCTTGTGATAGGTAATGAACTAACAGCCCCTACATGTTTCACAGGATGGAGGTGTTCAGCAGTGCAAAGCCCCATACAACTTATGCCCAACTGGAGAGGGTGTTTTGCAGGCACCATTCAGCAGACTGGTGTGGTAATGGCAGCTCTAGAGGACACTGAATCAAGACCATAAATTTAGTTCATATAAGCCAATGAAAAATGACAAGGAGGGACCAAAGCTGGATTTGAACTGATCACCTAAAGGGGAAAAACTCCATATCCCGTTGTATTGAACTATGTGGCACTCTGTCTCTGGCTGGAGATTTAAAGCACAATAATACCCTGCTAGAGGACAGAGCAGAGCAAAGAAAAACATTCAGTTCCCCTCTAGGATTACTGTTTTAAAATAAGAGAAGTACATCTTCAGATTGAGATATGCTAACTTCTCTGTAGCAAAGGTTTTTCTGTTGCTTCTGAAGTCCTGCCTAGCAGTTCATTACTGAGAAACAGTGACAGAAAGCAGTCAAGAGAAGGGACCTCAGCCCACGGCAGTGAGAATTTCTTCTTAAGAATGTTAAATCTTTCTTATTAGGAACTAACCTGCATACTTCTAAATCATCAGACCAGTCATCATACAACACTGGAGGCTTCTGAACAGCATCAGTCACACTGGGCCCTGCCGCAGCAGGCGCGCTGTTATCTGGGACTGCCGAAGCATCACTGCCAGAGCCTGGCTCTGCAAAGCAGTTCTTTGAATCTTTACTGTGTTTAAGGAAAGATGCAGGCTGCTGATCTCTGCAGATGCTTTTCCCTTTGCTTTTCCCACATTTCCTTGAGGAAATCCTTGCTTCCTGAGATGACGCTGAAGACTGTGATTCCTTAAGCATGGGAACATTTCTTCGGCGGTGATTTAAAGTAGGATTCTCAGGGCCAGATACCTCTTGCTTCTTTTTCCCCATTGTCCCCAAGGTGACAAGTTCAACAGCATTACTGTTTGAGGACCCATTCTGGTTACTGCATGATTTATTATTTCTTCTCCCTCTCCTGGGCATTCTGGCCTTTTCTCTTGCTCTCCTCCTAGCCTGAGCCCACTGACTCTCATCCGAAGATGATGATGATGAATCAGATGCATTCCAGCTGGATCTTGCAGGCTCAGGATGCAATTTTACAGTCTTTCCCTTTCCTTGCTTTTCTGAATGCTCACCATTGTCTCCAGTCTCTCTTTTCTCCTAAACCTTCGTTTTACTGGTTTCTTACCAGACTCCCTATTAGAAGGAGTCAGCACCATGACAGGGGTTGCATGTTCAAGCTCATCTTCTGACAAATCATGCAAGGCAGTAGATCTAGACAAAGCAGTAAGCAAAGGAAAGGGATGGAAATGGTGAGGGTGGGTGGAAAGAGAGAAATCACAAAAAAAAAGAATGAAAATGAGAACATGAATTTTAATAGAAAAACATGAGACTGAAAATAAAAAAACAGAACCAAAACAAAGACAGACTGAAAGAAAACTAAAGTCTATGTAAATTATGAATAGTGTTAAGCAGAAGCAAGAGCTACATATTATTTAATAAAAACAACTAACGACTATCAGCCAGAGTAGAGTATATTTTTCTCAGCACATACCTACAAATGTCCTGAGTGGAAGGGCAGACAGACAACCGTGACTGACTCCGGGGAGCTGTTCCTGTTGTAGGACTGCTTGCCTGTTGAAATAAGTTAGACAGTTTGGAATCTTTGTCCATGAAATACATTGCAGATATTTTACTGCTTTGCCACATGATTACAAAATTAAAGTAGCTGCTGTTACTGTTGCTGCTGTTCATAGCGCACTGCTGAGTACATGTAAGCTCACAAAATACAGGAAGCCTGACCAAAAGCAAAACCTATTTGTGGAACTAAATACGACTGAAGTGTTTCGGCTCCTATTCGCTCACGACTGCTTCTTCTCACTGTTTGAGGAAGCAGCTTTCAACACTTGAATTTTCATTTTGGTTTTGATCTACTGTAAATGTCTGCTGGGAAAGATGTTGGGTTTGTTTCATGCAATCAACCAACCGTGATGATTCCTTTCAAAATGGAGTGAAGTGCATTTACCTTATGCTGAGTGCTGAAGAGCACAGAGATAACCGAGGTTGAGTGGACTGACAGAACAGTGAGAAAATTAAAGTATGTTCTAAAAGGCTTTCAAGACAACCAGATATTCTAGAAGAGCTGAAAAATGCTAAGTAGATGAGCCTGAGAAAACCAAAGTGCAGGCTGCATCTCTATAGAGCTGATCAGATCCTCAGACAGCAAGGGAAATACAAAACATGTTTAACGTGACATTTTCCTCATAAGAATATTGGTACAAATTGCAGGCTCAGTTGCTCAATACTTCCACTGAAAACTTATTTTGATGATGTTAAGAGCAAACCATTTCAATCTGCCTCACAGTCCACTGACAGCATAGCTGTATGGAATCCAAATTGAAATCCAAGGCTTTGAGATTCTTCAGGATTGCTCCCAAGGTACAGTATTGCTGGAAGAGGGTTCAAAACAAATAATCCTTAAGGCCTGTGGCTGATAAGGCTATAAATCTACATAATAGCTATAAATCTACATAATTTTCATTATGCCACCCTGTCCCATTGTGAGCACCACTATCAAAGAGAGACAAAATACTATAAGCCTATGAGTTCCACAAGGTCACACACCAGATGCAAGGGGAGAGAGCCCATTAAGCAAGAGTACAAAGTACAAATAATACAAAGATGCACAGGCTGTCATCCTAAGCTTTTGTACTAGCAAATCATGTACAGTCACACATTGAGTCTGCAATTAAAATTATTTCTAGCTCACCTTTCACAGACATTTTTGTGGCAACATGTTCAAAATTAACAGTACAAGCAAAAATAAATAAATGCAGCAAGTACCTGCTGACACTTCACTTTTATCCAAGGTTCTTAATATCCATTGTATTTCATGCATAGATCTTTAGGAAACGTCAGTCACTGTCCATTTTTGCCTTTAATGTGATACCAGCTGAGAGTTAAGAATGGGGTTTTTGCATTAAAATAATCTTCTATCTTCGGAATTGAAGTAACCCCATTTACCTCCTAATGTGTTAGTATCACAACACATTGAAATATTACTAATGCTTTACTGCTAGTTCCACAAAATGAAACTCAGAGAGAGAGAGAAATTAAATCAAATGAAGCATTTGGGCACAATCCCCATGTTCAAACCGTTTCTCAGTGCCTGGATCCACCAGGCAGGGAAGGAACATCAGTGTGTCTACATACAGTCTAATGCTGGGAAAAAAGGACAAGTATCAGTGAGAGAAACTGTTTGCATTTCATATCTCTTTTTCTACAAAAGCAACATTTCAGCTGCACGCACAGTGAAGGAATATGAATTGTTCTCACAGACACATTAGAAACAGATGGTATATGTATGGTTGGGTATATAATCTTTTTCCACCTCAGCCTCTGTGATTAGCTTTAAGTGATTAGGCATGCCTTAAGCCATTTGCGCAGTGACTTAACGAGGAAAGATGCAGACATCAGCACCGGGGCCACACTGTTGGGCTGCTGCTCTGGGGCTACTGAAGAAATCCAGCCCCAGAGTCGAGTGCAGACTCCTGAATCCATCTCCTGTGACTGGCTCCCACCTCTTATCTCCCCTCACAGCTGCAGGACTGGACCACTGTTTCTTTCAGGATCTTGCACTACAGAGGTGCAGACTGATCTTAAGCCACGTCATCCCCATGTCATAAAGGCCAGATTTATGTCGTCTTGCCACAAGCATTACCCTAATGAAGGCATAAGGAGGATGGCTAAGCTGGCCAAGCACCCATACAAGAGATCTGCACAAGTTCAAGAAACTTTCAGCAGCTCTTAAAGCAGGAAGTCAGCTAGACGGTTCTTAAGAGGGCTGGAATCAAGCCAAAAATTAAAACAAATTCCTTGAAAAACCTTACACTTATTAATTGGGACTGGAGACAGATGGAAATCAAATTATTTTAAGATAGAAATTACATTACCAGTTTGATTGCTAAAATCTTACATTTCACTCTCAGCTGTAAAGAGGTCTGGACTGTTTCAGCCCTGCTCAGTCAAATTTACTTTCTAGTTCCCCTGCACTGGCATAATGTTGTTATGTTCAGTTGCACATAACTCAGAGAAAGGTTTATTTCCTTCTAAAATAATTTGCATCAAATTCTTTAAAAAAAACTTAGAAACTTTTTTTTTTGCTTGTTTGGCTAATCCCTGTTGGAACAAATCCAACATCTGGGAATGTGCAACATTCAAGTCTTCAAAAACAAAGCAGCAAAACTCCAACATGCCAAGTTACACACAAGATAATTCAGATTCTTATCTGTGAACAAGTTGCATTAAATAGCTTTCTACAACTTTTAAATATAAATTTTATTTTAATCTACTTTAAAATAGGTTTTAATGGTAAAATCACAGAATCACAGAACATCAGTTTGGAAGGGACCTGAGGGATCAGCTGGTCCAGTCTTTCTTGGCAAAAGCTCCATCTAGACAGGACAGCCCAGCACCTTGTCCAGTTGAATCTTAGACGTGTCCAGTGATGGGGAAATGAAAATTAACTGATTAGGTAATTTCTAAAACCAAGAAAGTGTTTCTGATATGCATTGTCTGATGTTTAGTTATGGACCTCACAGCTGAAACTCTACCCTATTAAAGTAATCATGGAAAGGAAATGCAGCTTGCTTTTCTATAAGTTCATAAAGAGATCCAGTCTGCTTACTTTTGTCTGAAAATTTCTGCTTTTTTAAACCATGCAACTTTTAATGCAAAACATCCATCTTTATTTGATAATTCCTCAGATCTAAAAAGATCAAAACATGGTAGAAATGACCCAAGCCAGGTGTATCTTATGAAGTGTGTCTTGCTGGCACCTGAGACTAATGCATATGGGGGAGTTCTTGGTTTAGATTCGGTTCATTTTCTTTTCTCTTTTGGTTCTTTATGATGGAGTTCCTGCTTTATGCTCAGATTTCAAAGGTGTTACAGTCTGATGGCTTCACAGCCACTGTTAAATTAATTGATAACCCAATTTCTGTTGCATTTTCTTTCAGTTCTTTTTTTAATTCTTCACTGCACATTTCCTCCTCAAACATTTTCTTCCTCTCCTGTCCTCCTTCCCCTCCTTCCACTTGCCTCTGAAAAGAAGGAATGAAGGGAAAAGTAACATAGAAGGAAGGAGAGGAATTATCCTTACTATTTTGCTGAACAATACCATTCAGCACCTTTGAAAGTCAGTATGATCCTGTTAGGAAATTATTTGAAATCTAAATCACTAAAGCAGGTTTACTGGCTATTAAGTAAAATCAAAATTGCGATTGGCGAAGCAATCCTAGTATTTTAAAAAAGAAACCAACAAAAGGAATTACAACTTTGAACTGCAGCTTCAATAAGCTTTTTTAATTCCTTTCTCCTATCTTATAGATCTATATTAATCTTTATTTAAAAGGTAGACAATTTACTCAAAAACCCACTCTTTCTATAAACATAGAAGCTAACCAAGCTTTGAATTATCAGATGAATGATAATTTACAAAAGCCTTTGTACGGCAGCAACACAGTATTTTTGACTCACAGTTTCTCTTCAAGGATGCATCTTTCTAATAACTTATCACTTGCTTAATAAAAATGTTTTGCAGTTCTTAGAAAATTAATTACACCAATGTAGGCAGTTGAAAAAAAATATGTGCTGGTCTTTTGAATACCAAAGGTGCAGAGCCCTGAGACTAGCAGCTTTTGGCTGTCTGGAAGGAGCTACATGCAAATTTAGCCTGTAGGAAAGGTGAGGCACAAAACTTGCGCTGCCTTTGTTTCTGGATTTGCAGCACTGGAGTTCTAAAGGCAGCCTGAATCAGTAGCCACAGAACATCAGCTAGCCTTTCTCTTCCAAAGAGGGCATCTGTTTCTACATATCCCTCTATCAACAAGACTTAAAGTCTCAAAATGCTTTTATATACTAAGCAGCTGTCAGTCACATGACATCCCCACCACTCTTCCACAACTGTGTGTGTATGAGTGCCCAGACTCACTGTATTCTTTCTTTGGTCCGATGGGTTATGCAGGAGACAGACTAGATAAATTCCCATCTGTGAGGATATCATTATGATATCTGAACAACTCTGCTCTGGCGTGTATTTGATAGCTATTTATTCCAGTCCTGAGGAAGAGATAAACCTAAATGCACCAGAGCGAAAAAGCAGTATAAAGAGTATTGAAATGACTAAGCCAAAAGACAGTGAAACCTTGACAATGCATCATTACGAAAAACAGGATTCAGCATATTTTTATGAAGTGCAATAAACCTCAGATTGCAGCAAAAAATAGTTCTGTGTTGCTGCAGAAATAAAGTTTGCTTAATTTAATTCATTTTTAGGGCAAAGACCTGAAATGTGCTTCTGAGTGTCATGATGGAAGAATAAATGCCACATAAAAATTTCCAGGAGCACCTATGGAGCACACATGTTACTGATCACAGTTCTTGTTGATAACTAAACAGTAAGCATATGTAATAACCATGTTTACTAAGGGTAAATCAAAGCTACTACTCCTGTATGGTTAGCACATCATAGGCTAGAACTGAGAACTGTGCTAACGCAATGCCTTTACAGGCATGGCAATTAGATACAGGCATTACCTACACCAAGTGAGCTTGTACAAGCACATAAAGTTTCTGCTACTTGACACATTTCAAACACACATGCAATTTTGTCTGGATGTGTCAATGTGACACATTTAGGTATAGTCAGAATAAGATGTTGATAAGAATCCTGATTTAATAAAGCAAAATCTGTGCAACTATATGCATTATTGTACACATACAATTGTATTCCTGTATGCATTCCTTCTCATTAGAACACGAGATTAAAACAGGTCAAGCATATCCAAGAATAAATTGAAAATGTATTCTTTTCTAATGGTTGTTCCCTGGAACTCAGATGTATTTAATGCAATTTTATTCAGAAGTTCAAATTTCAGGCAGACTTAGGTAAATTCTGCAGTCATGACTTTTATTAAACTCATTGTAAATAATAAATGGAATAAACAGTACGGACAAGATACAAAGTGTTCTCTAGACAAAGAAATAAAACATATCTCAGAGGGAAAAAAAATGCTGTGATAGTTATTATGTTATTGTATCTAGTCCTACATTTTTGCCTTTTTCTGCTTTATGTTTTGATGAACAAAATACTCTTCAGTAACTTGTTTACTTTGTGCTGTTGTTCTTTACAGAAAATGAGAGTTAAGTGCCAGGTTAGTCTTCAATATTGATATTAATGATTCTGTTTATGAGCAAGAAGAATCGTTTAGATGACTAACATAACATTTACACTCACGTTTTAACACTGATTTTATATACATGGTATTATTCACTGTAATAGCACTTTTGAAGGCTGACATTTTGTGCTTTACAAGAGCAAGGACCTTTTTTTCTTGGTTTATTTTCACTTTTGAAAGCTCTATGTTTTCTCTCAGTTGCTTCTAGAAGCTACACTTGGAGAGAATGGAGCTACATGGTTCCATGAAAAAAAACCCAAAACAACCCATCAGTTTGGAAAAGAATTGTCATTTATGATTAGTGTGATGCTGGAAAAGAGCAGTAAGAATAGCAAATGTGGATCAACTCGTAGCAGTGCTCTCCCCTGTAGCAAAACGTGAGAGGTCACACAATTGCTCTTTAGGATTCAGTCATGGAACAGGTATCTTGTAGATGCTGCAGCCTCTTTCAGGTTATCAAAGTCTGTGATAGGAACTTTTTTTGAAAAAACATTTAAGTTCTTCTTCCACCATAAAACCTATCATTTGTGCTTACAATAAACACGGCAGAAGATATTGTCCATACTCTTTTGGCATCACTGCAAAAGACATGGTGGCATGTTTACCCTTTGAAAACTGAGTGTGTGTAATAGTGAGTTCTGCTTCAAGTTTTGTAAATCATCCAAACAGTGACAAAGAACTCTTTATAACCTCACCTCATACTGAGAGAGGAAGGAAAATTGGGGAATATCAAAACCCATGGGAAAGAGCAGTCAATTTTAATTGAAGAGATTAAAAGGAAATTTGTATTTCAAAAGGTTGAAATATTATATTAGACATTATATAAATTGATACTCAGTTTCTCGAATATATTTCAAAATCACAAACTGAGTATCTCAAATCAACATCCTAAAAATTGTCAGGAATAAATTTTTCATCTAAAACTTTAGCGGGCAGTACTTTGACATGCTGCTGCCTTTTACTTTTCACTTGTATCTTACTGAGAAGAGCCCAACCTGGCATAAGAAATCAGTATAGCCATTGCAAGAACATCTAGCAAAATACATTTTTTCTTTCTTTCCTTTCTCTGTTGTTTTTCATACTCTAAATTAGACCAATGAGTATTATCACACAGAATATTCAAAAACAATCATCTCACTTCTTCCTGATGTAATTCAGTGGAGTTTTATTAGATGGATGCTTCATAGACTTGTAAATAAAATGTTCTAACACCTGCTTCAGGCTTTTGGAAAGTAATTGAGCAAAACCAAAAATCAGGCAATTTGCTCCAAGCCTGAGTTTCTTTGCACTGAAAAATAAACCCAAAGTTCCCATCAGAGAATTTAAAATCTTACTGCCGAGAACGCAACCTTCTCTAAGGAGCTCTTGAACCATAATTAACATGCAAAAAGATAATTACAGTGTGTTAGAAACATTTCTTCCATAACACATTTTAACATAACCAGGCAGCCTCAGAAACATATATAAGCATAACCTCTACAGACTGTAAATCAAACACAAGATTTGTTCCACTGGTTAACCACAACAGGAAGAAATTAATCCACCAGATCCTTCTCTGACTAGCTTTCCTCCTAAGCTACATACGTATTTAGGAAGACATAACAACTTTAACAAAAAAATCTACAGTGCACAGAATTAAGCAGTGGCAGATAGGCAACGAACCTGGCCAAGTTTCTAATTTACTTTGATGTTAAACACATAGAGATAAGATAATTGTAATGCTGAAATCCAGAACACTGCACAAGACTATCTCTTACAAAGAATAATAGTCGCCCCTACTACCAGCAACGTGGGAAATGTCTGTGAAAGTCACAGGTTTAGAAAAATGTATATTTAAAACCAGCAAGGCTGGCTCATACCTCACATTTCCAACACTTCTATGTTTTTATTTATACTTCTTACAGTAGACAGGTTTTGAAAGCCATAGCTAGTAACTAGGCCTCCACTTTGTCACCATGAGATAATATGAATTACAGATCAGTAACAAAATATGATCTCTTACTCCTAATGCTGGTAGGGCAGAAGGCAAGGAGCTCTGTTTATTGATTTCTTATTTCTACTGGTTATTACCAGAAGTGCATCAGGAAGCAGACACATATATTTTCCTAATTGCCTCTGCTTGGAAAACTAACTGAAGCAGTTGCTCTTGAGTCCCAGTACAGTTTTACTAATGTTTATGCTGAAGCAAATGAATGAAAGAATGTCCCAGGTGGACATTCACTGAGGCAGCCACAGCTGACTGTCAGTCAGGAGTACCAGAACCAGGCAGACACAATTGGGCAGAGTATGGAAGAGTGAGAGTACAAAATGATACCAGATTATTTTCAAAAACCTGTAATTAACTCAGTGGTAACCTCACAAACTGGACATTTAAGGTCACCGTAATGAACTGGAAAACAACACAGAGATGTATCAACAAATAAGTTTGAATGCTCTCCCTCCTACCTGCCAACTGAAATGGTGCAGGAATGGCACAGGAGGGCCAAGGGCTGGAGGTGTAAAGCAGTAAAGCACAGTGTCTTATGGGGACAAGGGAGAGTGGGAGCTACAGCCCTACTATACTTCATGTTCACTGTGCATGTACTCTTGCCCACAAATCAAATAATAACACTTGATTCATAGTTACATGAAAGTAATTACTTTCTGCATTTGGCTTGATTTTATAGTAGTACATGTAGAGAAGCACATTGGCCAACCACTATTTTTTAGTTGGGAACATGTATTACAGTAGACTATAAAGAAAAATTGTAATGAAATCCTATCGAAATATTTTAAGTTTTGTCCTTTCAGTTGCCTAAGGTATTTTATTAGTGAAATTCTTACCAGAAATGTATATGCCATATCAGAAAAGTCTTTGCAACGTGTAAAATTTTTGTGCTGTCAATGGGCAGCAAAAATGAATGACAAAATTGAAGTGTTGGTTTTCCCCTACCCCCACCAGGCATGCTTGATTTGAAAATCTATAGATTGGATAGGTTTATACTAACTAGTATCTGGTAAATAACAAAAAAACTAAAAGAATTCCTCCTCATTATGTCTAGATGAGATATATTTAATGTTCAACAACTCAGTTCAGTTTGTAACACAATGTAATTCCAAGTTAACATACCCAGTACACAAAATTGCCTGAGCACGTGCTGCAAGCCTCAGGTGCCCTCTCTGAATAAGCAACTTAAGAGCATTATGAATACGACTCTCTATTTGCAGAATCTTTGCTATATTCCATTTCAAAAATAGGGTAATACAGGATGCAGTGACATGAGAACATCTACCCTGCTCTGCACCAAGAGCCCCATATACATCCAAGGGTGGCATGCACAGTATACAGTATCTATTAAAATCTAAACTCTCTATTTGACCCTTTTTAGTTTATTCATACAGGGAAATTAAAGCACTAAAAGATATAAAGTTACTACAGTATGTTTTGATTACTGTTATTTACATTTCTAGATAAAGACTTCCTAATTGTTCTGTCAATTGCAGATTTTGTTGTGTGTGATACCTGTCGCCACACGGGATTCAACTCTTGCCTTTGTATATAGTTTATATCACCTGCAAGGTTCCAAACTTGGTTTGGGGTGCAGTATTTGTTACTTTGTGCCATGCCATAGTAACCTGAAAAGTCAGGCGTTTCCTTTTCTATGTATAAACACATGTATACCCTCCCGTTTTACACAAAACCCACAACGTTTTGGAACAGGCAATAAATTGGAAACTGGGTTTCCAATCAAGTGTCTTTCAACATTTGAGAAGCTTCACCAGCAGGCAGTGTCACTGAACTGAACCCAAAGAACAAATGATGCTGTTCATCAGAAATTGATAACGTGCATGCCTGAAAACCTTGCTCGTTAATGTACGACTTGAAACGATGCAAGCATCCCTTTCTAATAAGCACCTATACTGATTTCTGCAGAAATTCTTTCAAAATAAACATTAGTCTCTGCCACCTGTCTCATGCCAGTGAACGTATTCATGCTTTGTCACGTTGCAACCCATGCAACAGACTTAAAGCAGAAAAAGTAGTATCAAAATCACATAGATTTACAGTAATTATAACTATGAACATACACTTTAAACTCTTGGTGAAATTAATGCACATAATTCACTGAGATCAAGCTTCTAAGTATATAACTACAGACTTTTTCAAATTGAGGAATAGATTCTGCCATATCCTGCAACAGGCTGGATATATTCTACATGGGTTTGCCTGCTCTTTTTTCCTTCTAAATGTAAAAGAGCAGAACCTAACATATATCTACTTTCTTTAATTAACAAATCACAATTTTTTTTTTTTTTTTACAGCTCTGAGAAGAAAGCTGGTTTTACAGTGTGTACCCCCCAGGCAATAATATTGTGGGGAAGAGGCCTAAGGATCCTGTGCTTTACCGGGATGCAAAATATTATTCTTTAGATACAAACATAATACATGTCAGATGTTTGTCTGGGATTCAAACAATTATTGAGATTTTACCTTTTACTTCGTGCATATCCTGGCTTTTTGGCACATATTTCAGCCACATCTGAACCAAAAATACAGAGAAATGGGAGCTAAAAACAAAGAACTCCAGTATAAATCACATTCTGCCTCTCCATACAGTTTCCTTTCTCCATTTCCTAGAAACTAAAAAGCATCTAGGTATAAAGTCTTGGCAGCACTGAACCATAAATCCCTGAAAAAAGAACTCAGAATTCAGTCTGAAATTATGACACATTCATAGCTTCACACTCTACAGCTGTCGGCATTTGGGTAGGGCAGGGAAAGAAAGATAAAGGCATAATTCCATCTTAAGACAAAGTGTTAATGTTACATTAAGCGGTTGTGGAAAGTCGGTGAAAAAAGTACAACTTCTATTTGCTTATTATTATCATTAAACATGTTGCAGTAATGACTAATGGAATATTTATATTTTAAGATGGATTTTACATGGAAACTCCAATGTTGGGCAGTAAAAACTTAAAACCTGATGTTGGTGAAGAAAACATCTGAATATGCATATATGGTTAAGCAGAGTAAAGTGCTGTATGGTATCTGATAATTCTTTCTTTATATTTTCTTTAAATTCTAGACAAAGAAAATAGATTTCATATACCTTTGAAATGTTACTTGATCGACTTGTTGAACGCCCTGGGGATTTGTCATTCTGGAAAACAAAATTGAAAGATGAAAGAAGTCACGTCATTCAATTCAAACTAAGTTGTTCTTTTTGTGATTTTGAGTACATGATTTTCTCTACTTCCATTCAGTATGGTTGCTGACTGTACAATGGAGGGCAGCTTAATAAATAAACCGTTACAATATTCATATGACAACAGTAAAAATTGAATAAAAGCTCTGTAACAAAATAATCATAGAATCATAGAACGTGTTAGGCTGGCAGGGACCTTTAATGGTCATCTAGTCCAAACCCCCCACAGTGAGCAGGGACATCTTTAACTACATCAGCTTCATCAAACCTGCCCTTGAATGTCTCCAGGGATGGGGCCTCCACCACCTCTCTGGGCAACTTGTGCCAGTGTCTCACTACCCTCTCAGTGAAGAACTTCCTCCTAATGTCTAATCTAACCCTATCCTGCTCTACTTTAAAACCACTGCCCCACATCCTATCACTACATGCCCTTGTAAACATCCCTCCCCAGCTTTCCTGTAGGTCCCTTCAGGTTCTGGAAGGGGCTCTAAGGTCTCTCCGGAGCCTTCTCTTCTCCAGGCTGAACCAGCCCGACTTTCTCAGCCTGTGTTTGTAGGAGCAGTGCTCCAGTCTTCTGGACACACTCCAAAAGGTCCATGCTCTTTTTGTCTTGAGGGCTCCAGAGTTGGATGCAGCATTGTAGGTGGGGTCTCACCTGAGCAGAGGGGCAGAATCACCTCTTGATCTGCTGGCCATACTTCTTGTGATACAGACCAAGACACAATTGGCATTCTGGCCTGTGAGTGCACATTGTTGGCTCACATCCAGCTTTTTGTCCATCAGTAATGTTAGCACTTAATTACTGTTGGCTTATTTTGCAGGGGTTTTTTTAAACAACATTTTGAGTGAATGATTAATGTATCATCACAGCTTCTAATGAAAAATTGTACAAGTGTTCTGTGATTCAAATGTTCTGAGATATATTACCTGCCATAGTTTTGGTAAGAAATTAGTAAGTGCTCATCCTTTCCAGACAACATTATATATATATATATATATATATATATATATATATACACACACACAGTTTTGAATGTCTACATTTATACTCATAGAAAATACACATTGGATATTTTGGTTCAATGTTCAGAGAAGCTCTGCTTTGACCTCAAAATAATAGAAGTTATGGACCCATTAAACTGATTCCCCTTTTGAGGTTAGAAATTATGAACAGGGATTCTAATTAAGAAACTCCCTCCTAAAAACATGCAAACGTCCATCAGATGGACTAAAGAATTCATTTGTATTTTCTGACAGTAAAGTGAACTCTGGAACTCTAACTTCCTTTATTTTAATAATCTTTCATCCAAGATCCATTTTCAAAATCTGCCTCTGACTACAGCTCTCTAGGCTTTTTACTATGGCACATATCCCCTTCACTTTAGTTACAACAAGCTCCTAAACTTCTAGTTGGAGACTTCTAGCATCCACACCCTGCAAATCCTAACTCGTTTGCTGAATAGTCTAAGTAGTGAGAAAGAGCGCAGGATCTACAGCTTTTGGATAAAGAAATAAGCTTAATAATAATTTTAAAGTTCCCATTTGTCATGGTGATTTATCCTGGAAAGCATAAAATAAACCACAAAATGTTGCACTGAGTAATTGTACATAAATTGAAGGTAGAATTCTTCATTCAAGTTCAGATCGAACTTGTGTGACTGTTCATACAAACAAAGAACAGAATAGAAGTTACGGCAAAATCTGTTTTGAAATGTGTCCTTAAAGAATGCCTGCATGCTTCTATTTTTAATGGTTTATCTTTACAAAGCACTCACATTGTTAAGAATAATTGATTCCTTTTCCTTACTGTAAGTGAAACTTTTTATTGAAGAACATTTTTCCTAAAAGCTTGCTAAACACCAGTAAAAACATTTTTTCCATAGATTCAACATTAATTTACATTTGAGAGGTTATATCTAAAGAAATATATGATCAGACATCCATACATATTTTTGTGCATCGGGGAAACCTCTTCTTGTGTCTTTTCAATCAGATTTTTTCAAAGAAAGTAGCATCTGCCCTTTAGAATTAACAATTCTTAGCGGGAATTATTTAATGTCTGTAACTTGGGCTCTTGATCTCCCTGACTGAGTTTTCTAAACTTACACATGTAGAGGTCTGGCTCGTGAGCAAAGTAAAACCAAAATATTCAGAGTGATCACTTTATGGCCTAAGCTGTCAGAGATGTCACTGGATATCTAAAGAGCAGGAATTAATACTATTAAAACTGATGTGTGGACTCATTACACTCATTTAAATACCTTACCAATAAAATGGAAAGACAAAAAAAACCACAAAACAGGAAACACTTGCTGTAACTGATAAACAAAAAACTCAAATGCCTATAATCAACAGAGACATAAACACACTGTGCAATTACTGGGCATTGTGCATAATTTTACTGTAGAACGCAGACTGTTTTCAATAGCACAGAACAGCTAGGTTCAAAATGCCAACTCACAGAACAAAAAAGTCTGCTGCAAATATCAAAGACTGTGATGCAGATGCAAGCCTTAATTATAATGATAATTACATGTAAATTATAATAAAGAATGAAAAACTAAACATCAATACCCCTAGTATGTATTGTTTATATTATTAATATATATTACATCACATCTCTATACATATATCAATAAAACATGCAAACTGCTATAACTATCTACCTATTAATGTATTTATAAGTATAGATATGTAAATGTATTCACTACTTTCCTAGTTATCTCCTATTGGGCATGACCAGAGCCAGGATAATGCCGTCTCCCGCAGCGTGGCTACTGTTACATTTTTCAAGAACTATTTCACAGTTCCTCAAGTTGGGGTCTAAATTATTAAAGCAGATATAAGTATATACCTATGTATTTATGACTATTTATATGAGGAAGGTAATAACATTATTATTGACAGAGCATACAACCTGCCTCTTGGCCAGTTCAGGCTTGGACAGCCTTTCCTCTACAGGAAGAAGGTACTGGGGGAAATCAGTTGCTGGGGGATAGCAGCCTAACAATATACAGACTAACCAGCAATTTCTAATCTGATGTGAGGAATTTGAGTCCTGGAAGGAACACAGAGCAAATTTTAGCCCAAAAATAATATTGAGAAACCGGGTCATTATGAATTGATAGTCATCTTTTATTATTCATGGGATTATTTTCCATGCCGTTATTTTTTGATGCTTTCAAATATTCAGCAGTTAGTCACATAACTCCTCTTATAAATGAGTCATACCACTCAGTCACCAAATATGAAATTGTTGGTAGGTAAGTCTGCGTTAGGAAATTTAAAATTTCTCTCCCTTCTTTGTAAACAAATAACTTGCCATTCTAAGAAACTGTAACTTCACTTACAATTTCAACATCAGTGTCAATCACAGGGTCACTGGGCAAGAGGCCTGTGTAGAAGGTAAATCTAACCAGATTGAAGGTCTCTATTGTAAAGCACAGCTGTGCAAAACCAGATAATCACAAACGAAGCTTCTGAGGATGCTGAAAGCATTTCAAACATGTCATTCTGACTGTCACCTGTGAAAACTTACCACATAATCCAGTGTGATATAAAGATGTTGGTTTTATTACCCTAGGATTCGCTTGGTTTTCGTTTTCATATGCGGGCAGAAGAGCAATGATGAAGGAACCTCCCAATTGGTGGGCTGTTGGGTAACCTTACGTAAGAATAACGCACAGGTCCTTTACTTGTCATATGCCCTGTTATGTCTTTAGCAACTAAGATATCCTTGTGGCCAGATCTGCAGCATGTAAGACCACAAAAAGCACGCATTGGCACTTTCACTGGAATCAGGATTTGGAATTTAATGTTTTAGAAATGCCACAGGAGTGCATGGCACAGATGTATCCCTGTATGACTCAGAGATGCTTTGTGCACTGGTACCTCTAGTGTGCTTAGGTTCCTTTCCTCTCCTATCTTATACCGTCTTAGTCCACATCAGTCTCACTGGTCTCAGTGTAGCAGCTTTTTTTCTTAGTGTAAGCTGCTAATAAGCATGATAAATATAGCAGAATCTGATCCACCATCCTTTTGAGTTGAAAATGCTAATTACAACTTAATGAGGCTCAGAGCAATTTCCATCACAGGCCAAGATGAGTCAATAGCACGCTTGCTGTTACAACATAAGGGTTTCACAGCGATGCTTCTACCTGCAATTCTATGGACAACTTCCATGTTACAACATTCAGTTACTTTTTCTGTATTGCACACATGTACAAGGTCAAAACTGCTTTTAAATAGGGACTAAATACTCCCTTACATTTAAAAAAAAATATCCAGCATCAAATCAACCTTGAAGCACAGCACAGACGTGCACAGTAACAGTGAGAGAACTGCACATACTGAACACTCACCTGGCGTAAGTACAGTGCCTTTAACAGTTCACATAAGAGCCAGATTTTGCTTTGTTGTACCACACTTAGCAAAAAGTGAAAATTTCCTAGAAATCCTTTCCAACATGATGAATGAAACAGTCATGAAGTTGGAAATAAGTTCAACACAAATGAGGGAACAATGTGTGTCAGTAGTTGCCTTTGACTGATGATAAGAAGCTAGCCAGAAGCTTTTATCAGAAAATTATTTCCAGTAATGCCTAATACTAATCCCAGTGAGGTTAAATGACCAGAATGGAAAATAGAAAAGGCTGGGATTTCAGACAATGGGAAAAGGAAGAGTCTTACAGCAGTCACTATTCACAGCCTATAGACAGGAGTCAAAGGGTCTTGATCATCAGTGCCTCCTGCTTTCTGGGAGCAAAGAGAACTTATTCCTACTGCAATTAAGATAACCAGAAACTGAGGGATGGATGTGGCTCTCATTTTCTTTTGCACCTCCAGACCAAGAGAAGCCCTTTGAGTCAGTTCAGAGGCTGAGGGAGATCACGTTCCTGCCCTCACTGAATGGAAGAAAAGAACTTGAACAAATCTTAAACTGATCTAAGAACTGCCTTCCATATTTTTCTGCTGCAAATTACATACTTCTTCATCCAAGTCAACAAAACGCAGTGCAAAAATCCAGCCTTAGCCACACGTGACTCAGGGTTTGAGCGATTGAACAAGTTACCAGTGGGGAACTTTCCAATATAAGCTTTCTTTATGAAGTTCCAGCATATAAAAAATGTCACAAAATGCATATATATCCTTCAGCAGCAGAACATCCTTCAGAAATTATATTTGAAGTAGAAAAGATGCTAGAAAACCCTGGCTTAAAGTATGATATGCTTCTGCATCCAAAGCATCAAATTATTAAAATATCAAAGAGAATTCAGGGATTTATCAAAACAAGTAAGAAGTACCAGTATTTTGCATTGCTCAATACAGTGCATCACATTTCTGAAAAATCTCCCCACCTACTAGAAGGTGAAGCACAGATGCCACTTAGAACAGACTTGGACGATAGGTAATGCAGTGTTTGGGCACAGCCTGGCGCCCAGGGATCTTTCTGCCTCCTTGATCTGAGGCAATACAGCATATTGCACCTACTCCTGCCTGAGAGGTTCACAGTACTCTTCTTGTCAAAAAGAAACCCATGTTACATCACCCAGCTCGTTTCCAAATGACACTAGCTATCAGAAATTGTGGGCACCAATATCCTCACCAGTATCTTGGTTCATGCTCACAACAAAACCTAATTTCACGTGACTGGTTTCATAGATGTGAAATTTCCATATACCCCCTGTTTCACCCACTGAATTCATCAGCTGACTGACAATATGCATATTATTTTCTCAAACTAATCAGGTTTCATTTACTCTTTTTCTTACTTTAACCTTAAAAAAAAATCACAAGCATTTAATCCAAGGTTGTTCTCTATGATTAGGTATTCTAAATCATTCTTAGTATGCAAAAACACATCTAAAATAGTATCTGTCCTTGTCAACACAGGAACTGTTTGGTGAACAAGCATAACACTGCATGAAAAATCTACTGTAATTAGCTGCCTTTGCTCTTCAGTTTATACCTTGGGGCTGGGGGGGTGGGGGGGGAAGCTGCCAAAATTATAACTCCTAGTAGTTCTTTTCTAACAAGATACATGTGATGCCTTTCTTTATCCAAAGCTGACCACATAGTTAAAAATTGAAAGCTGCAAAAATAGATTTTTGGACAAGTGAAACTTGTCATTACCTTCTTATTAAAATGTCACAGGGAAAAAGCACAGAAAGACTACAATTTAACAAGCTGCAGGTCTGTACTCTAATGACACAGTAGGGGCAGGATGGATGGAACACTATTTGCGAAGAGAATTAATTAAATGAAAACTGCAGAGTGATAATATTAATTATAACTGAAGAAAAGATTACAAAAATGAATAAATAAAACCAGAAGGCGGCAGATACAAAGGAAAAAAGATGGAATGAAAAATAAACACGGGAAAACATTTTCCCTGTGGTGTCGAACTGTGGAACTACATAAAAGGCAAAATTTCCCCAATGCATACAGGCATTTAAAAGAGCTGGTTCTTTAGACTCAAAAGAGTAACCTCCAGGGAGGGAGAGTAATAGCATAAATTCATGACATTAGTTTTTCACCAAAGCGCTGTGCACGTATTGGCACACTCAATGCAAGGCTCTAACACAGTGTCTATAAAGGATTTACTTACCATGTTTAGGAACAAATTTAGGCTGACAAACATCTTACTAATGTTTTTGTTTTCCACTGCTATTTGCCAAGATACTTCTCTTCAGCAAAAATACAGAGCTGCTTATTATTATTGTATCAATATCTAACTACAGCCTGTTTAATTTCAACCATCTCACTACAGAGCACTTCAGTTATAACAGATAGAAATATAATTTGTGATTTCCACATGTCAAAACCACCTTCTGCTACTTCCTTGCTAATGTTTAAATTACCTGGCAATTATAAACAACCTGCATGACTGCACTAACATTTTATTTACATTCCTTTATTACTAGAGCCACACTATGGGAGATTTTGTGTTTGGGTGTTGTTGATAACGATACCTTACGTTGGGAAATTGCCAATGTTATTTTTACACCTTTTTTTTCCTCTGCATTATTCAGTTATAGAAAATGAATACAAGCACCAATTTTCCCTCCGCCTCCCCGTATAAAATACAGATGGCAACTGTCTGATGGCTTTACTTTGTCAATCTGTTTTGTTAATACATGAGTTCAGCTTTATTTTATTACTTCTACATGGGTGTGACAAATATCTGCCACTGTACACCTTTTGGTTTCAAATATGAAATAAACCAACTATTTAATTATCACTTATTTTCACACTGTGTTACCCTCCTTAAATGGGTTTGACACACAGAACAAGAAAGTGAAATAGAATCGTCCTCAGTACAGCATCAGATTTCTCTTTTGTCTCCCCTCTGTGATCAACAGAAATGTAACACAATACATTTCACTGCAGCACTCTTAAATCAAATGGTTCTATCATTTACACATCACTATAATTTACAGATAATGTATTTAAGCATTTCCATCCTTGATCAATAAATATCTGATTTTTCATTTTATCTGGTACAGCATGATAGAAATTCAGTAAAATAGCCACTACACTTATTTTCCAAAGCTCGTGGTACCACATGAAACTTTGCTTTTCAATAAGATGCTCAGTGATTCTGAAAAGAAGACTTGGTCTTTTCAACACCATGTTGAACTCCAATCAATGTTCAGTTATCAGGCTCACTGCTCCTCTTTTTTCTCTGAGTGACATCCTTTCCTCATCCTACAGGATATTTCCCCAGACACCTGGTTTCTGTAATGATCCTCTATAGTATGAACACTCTTCAGTATACAAATTTCAGCAAATACTTTTAAGGGGTAATGGATAGCATTTATTTTTTTCTAGAAGAAAGTAGACATGGTCTGTGAACCATGTAATCTGATTTTAAGTTCGTAGTATGACATGCACTCAATTTTCTTTGTTAAGTATGACTACACAATTTTTTTTTAAATTGAAAAGACAAACGAACTTGTTTCAGAAGGCAGAATTCAGACGTCACTTTGTTTTCTGCTACTTACTGTGACCTGCTAGATTCCTGGCAGTTACAGTATCAGAGTTGAAAGACTCTGGGTTGCCAAGTTCTTGTCTAACAGCCAAATATTTATCAAAAAAGAAAAGATTAATTAAATACACACAGTGTCTCAATTGCTACAGTTATTAAACATTATTCAATTACGTGCTGTACTTGCAAATATCACATTTTCATACCTTTTATCTGATTACAAGTTCGATGTCTTCAGTGAACCTTCTCCCTTTAACTCTAACTTCAAGTAAATAGGAACATGAAAGGAAATACCATTTTCCCCAGTCCTCTTAAAGACTATCTAAGCATTCAAATCCTTTAAGGTACAGGTGCCACCTTTCATTGTCCAATTTAATTCATTACACAGCCTAAACCCACTGATACCCAACTGAAACAAGAACAGGAGCAAAAATATAAATGTGGAAACAAAACCTGACAAAGAACAACACTGTTGCTTTTATATATATATATATATATGTATATGTCTCGCTTCTGATATACAGCAAACAGGTATCTCGGGGATCTCTATGTGCATAACAGAAATGTGCTTGTAAGCAGAATAGTAAAGCTTACAGGGAATACTGCCATTAGATGAGTGGGACTAAAAGAATTTACGTTGAACCCTGGTGGTCTGGGCTGCTACTGCTGGGTGCAGCTGAAAAGTCAGAGGTGTTACCAGCTGAATAATTGAATTCTGTACCAGCAGGCCCAGATTCAAAAGCCCATGACTCTCAGTGCTACAGACTGAGCACACCTGGAACCTTACTATCACGAGCTGAAAATAACAAACGTAAGGACGTGAAGGAAGCTTTTTGCCAGTTGAATCAGTGATGCACACAGATCCCTCAGATACATTCATCAGCATCTTTCTTACCTCTTCCAAAAATCAAAAAAATCATCTTAAAGCTAGATTAATTGAATAATTAAATAGTTTGCGGCTTATTGCTTAATGTAATTATCTACACATTAGTTTAGTTATGTAGTTTCTGATTTTCAATATAAATCAACCTTTTAACATCAAAACAAAACATGATGACCTTCAAAGGTCTCTTCCAACCTTATGATTCTGTGATTCTGTGATAACATGATTCCTGAAGAGGTGGTGGAGGCCTCATCCCTGGAGGCATTCAAGGGCTGTATTGATAAAGCTCTGAGCAACCTGATCTAAAGGTGTCCCTGCTACCTGTTGGACTGGATGACCTTTAAAGGTCCCTTCCAAGCTAATGCATTCTATGATTCTATGATAAACTTTAGTGCTTCAATGACAAAATTCTTATAAACATGCTTTTCAGCTAAGCTGTATATGAACATTCATGGAGTGATATATTTGTTCACACTATAATGTGTAGAAAATAGGGAGGAAATATAGCTTCAAGACAAAATACATATCCACAGCCACTTCTTTCTGCTTCAGAACTAATACTGAAGCTCATTTAAATCTTATTTCTATGTACTTTGATCCAGCAATCACAATCCTTCATCAGTGATGGGATCCACCATCAAGGTAATACAAAGTTTCCTTCCTACTGTGAAGTTTCCATATATGCTATCACAAATCTTTATTATAGAAATGGTAATTTTTGCCTACAGGTAAGCTTTGTCTGATTTGCATCTCTAAAGTTACCGAGTCTTCTCCTAAAGAAGTTAGCAGCAGAATAGTAGCTCATTACTGCACAAACACAGAAGTGTCACTTACTCCAAACCTTTGAAGAGCCTCCATGACAAAGACTAGATCCTGGTTTCATTTACATCTGGAATATTTTACATCAGCAAGGTTCAGGATCCAGGACACAATTTTTTAATTTTTTTTAATTTTGCTTTCTGAACTATTCAGTACATTCATTGGAGGAAGGATAATGTAAAAATTACATCAGGCTTATTCTTACGTATCGATTTATTCAGTGATCTATTGATTTATGCAGTCAGGAGATCAAGACAAACTATTTTACAAAAGTTTTGGGTTGTTTTTTTTTTCTTCTTTAAAAGTACACTAATGTTTAATTGAAAGGCTAAATCTTGATCCTATTTTCCACTTAAAATAATGTGTGTGGAACACAGTATCCACTTATTTCCTAGTAGACTTGCCTGGCAATATATATATTTTCATAATGGACACCTTTTATTTCCAGACATCACATACGTATTTAGTCTCAATGATGTGCTGAGAGGTGGATATGCACCATTTATTGATTACTCCCCTTGAGCAGATTTTGAGTCATAACAGAAATCTCTCAAATGGAAAGACCACCACCCATGGGGAAAGAAGGAGGAAGTTTGGGGAAAACAGGTAACAACCTGAGCAAGAGAACCTGAGCAAGATTACCCTGTCTTAAGTAATAGAATATTTTACTGTTGAGAGCACAATTTCTGTTTCCAGGTGTGACCAATAAACGAATGAACAGAGAAAATAAAAGAAAAATACAGGAAGCTATTCTGCCAAGCTATTTAGCTAGTTATAATGTAAAGACATTGTAGAGAGTTCTTAATTCCTCCCAGTCAGATCTTCACGCCTAATAAAAAAAGTCCTTGGCATAATTAGGACAGACAATAATTCAAATCTTCCCAGAGTGGCTATAAATAACTACTTCCTAGAATATATAATAAACTATATTTATTTTATTCATAACTGTTAATTACTGCATAGAATTTAGACTAATGTGTTGGGAATATCATCCTGACACTGTAATTGACTTGAGTAGTTCCACACAACATTTATATATGTCTGTCTTCAAAGGCTCTAGCTGTTAAAAACACCACTGAAATTATCCAGTCTCTTATTCATTAAACATTTTAATTACTCTCTTAGATATCAGTTAATACCTTATGCTTTGCTTTTTTCTTTTTGCATTACTGCAGGCCACAATGAAGCATGTGTGATTCCCCTCTATTCTTTTCTGTACTGGAATCCTGCTAATCTTAGTCACAACACATAGTGTCAAATAACATTACACACAAATCACTATTGTCATTTTCTATCTAGATACCACACGTCCTCTCACTTCACTATAGTAAGTCTTTAATGTAATAAGTGATCTAGATTTTTAGCCTTCAGTGCAATTCCAGATTTCTAGTAATCCACATTGGAAAAGACTTCAAGTAAAGTTATTTTAAGAAAATAAAAAATATTCTGCCACTTGTAGCTGGCAAGTATTTACCTAGTGACTTATTCAGTGTCAACTTGCACCAGATCTGGCTCATTCATCTCAGACAGTGGTCCACACTTTGAAATATGATGCTCATAGAACATCCTCAGTAACACATTATCTTTCAGATTTTTTGAGAGCTGGGACTCCCAACTCTGGCACACATTAGCTTACGTAGCTATAAAAATGCAGATGCTATTCAGGTGATTCTCTTTTAGATCTAAAAAAAACCCCACCTTTAGGTCCAACTAATTCTTTCCCTCCTCATACGGGAGCAATATTCTTGACAAAGAGGCAAACAGGGCTTTCAGAATCTGAGATACTAAAGAAGAAATTATTACAGAGAAGAGCCTCAGAGAAAGGATTAAGAATGCAATTTGCAGTTCTGACTTTTTCATTAGGCATTTAACTGGTTACAAATGGTGAGTGATCAAGCTAAAACAATGTAACGGGATTAAATCTATTTTCTTTTTTCCCTTCCTTCCAGAATTCAGGTTTTTTTTTAAAACTTGCATGCACAAAGTCTAATTGCACAGAAATTGTGATTTAACTTGGAAGGGCCATGGAACGCTACCATAGAGAACTGGAAAAGAGGACAGATAAGGGAAAATGTCAATACAGAAGCAGGTGAAATTGGTATCTCCTTTGCTGTTCCTATTTCACAATAAAGACAAAGTTTGAAGATGTAATTTCAATATTCCAATTTCAGTAGTTCTTTCCAAGCTCAGCTGTATGCTTCATCACTTCAGTAATAAAACTTTTCCTTTCTGGACAGTTCTAACGTTTCGGGATATCAATGATCCATTATTCCTATGTGGCTCCCAGGAGGAAAGCTTATGTTTTCTTCAGTATGTTTCAAGTATGTATCCTAGTTGGGATGTCAATTAAACCATGATTCTATTTGGTTTTCCAGTTGTAAAGGTCAGAATTCAGATTTAATCTACACTGAAGGAAAATTAACCTTTGCATTCGAAGAAAATAGATGTGCTAAAACCACTGAACTGTGATACAGCTGAGCTCTACAGCACATAACTCAGCTTACTCATCCACATTAGAGACAAACTGAGGAGGGAAGATAAGGACAAACTGACAAAACTTCTGAATATGATGCCAATTAGGAGGATGAGGAAAATAAGCCCTTACTGTGATTAGATGGAGAAATCTTACTGGCAGTAAAGGATGAAAATATAATCCCCAATAACAACAGCTCTGACACGATTTCTCTTTCAAAATCAGAGTACATTTATAGTCTTTAAATTACAGCAGGTTCTTTTACTAGTAAAAATGTGTTAATATTTGCCACCTTTTTATTACTGATCTGGGGGGACTGCAACAAGCTGGAAGTATAAAACTGCAGCTACCACTGACACATCATTTAGTGGGAAAGGACAGTGAACATCTTCTCCCTATCTCAGTGTATGCAAAAGACAGAAGCAACTACTCTACCCATGAACATCTCAGCCATCCTAACTCTCGCAGCCTGCTCTCTACTCATAGCATCAAGTGAGATCATTTCCTTCTCTACATTACGTTTCCCAGGGAAATTGGATTAAAATAAGCTTAGAAGGCCCATATAAAAGACAGAAGATTAAGTATTACACAGACAGTACGTTAAGGCTCTGTGATGTAAAGTATCTATAAGGCAAAGTATAATATTTATTTATATAAGGATATGCATGTGGGAGAGAAGCCATATAAATGTCCCAGCTTTTCCTTGTACACCAGACAGTGTTATATGCCTGGAACCCCTCTTCACTATGTTTTGGGGGACTTTTTTGTGGTGCAAGTAATTGTCCCTCTGCAATTAACTGGAAGTAGCACAGCTGGATTTTCTGTCCTTCTCAGGTCTGAGCTGCTCAGTCAGAATCTCCACAACATAAGAAGACAGAAAGTGAGATTAGCTCATAATTGCAGAAACAGTAGGGGACACTTCCAGTTTAAAAAAACCCACATTAAAATTGCCTTGCTGTCACTCCCTCACTGCAAAAATCAGGACTAGGAGCACTGAATCAGCTACAGGTTTTCAAAGACGCAAGGAAGAAAACCCCATCCTGTCTCTTAGATGCTCAGTCATTAGCAAGAATCTGTTCTTCCACTTCAAGCATAAAATGATGTTTTTACACCACTTCAAATCACTTCTTCATTGCGCTCCAAGCTAAATTCCCACTCTTCAAGTGCGACAGCACACGCAGCTTTGAGTTCGTATTTATATTGGCTTTTCAGTTCAGTTTTACCATGTACAGCTCCATGGGCTATAATTGGCACGTGTTCTTTTGTGCCACTACGAAAACAGGACATGAAATAGCAGGAGAGAATGAAAAGCTGTATGTCTTTTACAAGTACTTACTGGAATCTGAGAGTAGACATTGGGAGAACAGTAACTTCCCTTGCATCCTAAAATAAACATATTCTGATCCCTGTAGTTTATTTAGCTATTTAATATAGTCAAACATTCACCCGATAATCCATTAACATGCTCCCTGTACCAGCAGTGAGTCAGGCATACGTGTTGTGCACTGATCTCCATGGCAACAAGCTTGTATATTTGGCAACTTAAAAAACCTGGTAAATTACGGGTAATTTCCTCTCCTCTTTTACTCTCAGGCACTTTAAAAAGCATAAAAAGGAAATAATGAGAAATATAATAAACAGCTCAAGATATTTTTCATGATGAAAATGACACAAAGCAGAACCACCACAAAAAGGCAGTGTTTTTCAGGGGTATTTTTTTTCAATGAATTAATTATTTCAAGACTCAGACCTGTCAAATGAACACTAGCTGGTGAATCACTAGTTTATTAAGTATGCATTTGCAATGTATGGTAACTGCCAGTTCTGCTTTAACAACCACTGTATAGAAAATCCACTGTACAGTGTATTGTATACTTAGGGTAGCCAAAAGAAAAAAAAACACTTCCCTCCCAAAGTTTCTTTGTCTCTGCCACACCTTTGCAAATTCACCTTAGCCACCATGGAAAATCATTATTTTATTAACCACTGACCATCTATCTTCTTTTCCTCTGTTGTGACTCTAAGCTTCCTGTGTAAGAATTTATGAATTAAGATAACCAAGGCAGGCAAAAATTCTTTTCTGAGCTCTTGCTTTCTATTAACCTGATAGAACCATTGTTGAACAATGGATGTCACACCCAGGTCTGACTGGGTGCTCTGTTTAGTACTGAGAAGTCAAATTCAGATATAACAAAAAAGTACTACAGATCTAGAGTGTACGTATCTATTCAAAAGTGCAGAGAAATTAATAGCACTATTAATGCCCATGAAAATGACTGAGGTTCATCTACACACCTTTAGACCTCAAATTCTGCACAAGGAGAAATTCTGCATCTGGGCTCATGAAGCAGTTAGGCAAGATATGTTTTCTTGCCTTAACATCTATATATGGTTCCAGACATTAAAATTTGAGACTCTTGGGTAAATTTTCACATTGCATTCAGTACCCTTTACTGTTCAAAAAAATGAATGTACAGCTGTGAAGGGATCCTATAAAAAGTTGAGGTTGTGTCCACATAATGAAATTATGAAGAAACATACCCTCTGGATGACTATATGTAAAAACATATGTGCTAAAAAAGACAATGAGCAACAATTTGCCAAAGGCATAAACATTCACAGTAATTCTCTTCCTTCCCATAAACGCACGAAGAGTCAGATGTCTACAGTCAATAAGTAGATGGATGAATTCTGCAGAAGGTCTAAATAAACTATATAGCCATTCAAACAAGAAGAGGTGCAACTGAGCTGAAAAAATATAGAGGGCCACAAAATCTCAAGAGGTGTGAAAACAGGAAATAATTTTCCAGTCTACCCGAACTAGAACAAGACACCACCAAATCAAACTATCTTGTGGTAAGTTCAGAACAAAGCAAATACTGTTTAATAAGCACATCAGAAAATTTTTAAAGCTTACAAAGGATCAAAAAGAGACAGAACGTATTTGCAGAAGGAAAGTTCCTTCAAGAAGAACATGTAAAAATTTACTTCTTATCCAGGAACTCCCTGAACTGCAATTTACTGGAGTCTGAGAGAATATTCTGCAGAGCCACACTAACAGCTCACACTCTTATCTTACTCTTCCCATAGCATTCAAAATTAGTTATTGTCTGAGATACCAGGCTACACAGGCTTTTAGTCTGTCTTCATTTAAACCTTCTTACATTAATAGACATAAACTGGATAATTATAAGACTGAAATTTGTTATTTCGATTACCAAATGGAGATAAATGAGAACATTTCACACTATCAGTAAAACTGTTGTACAATATTATGTACAACAGTGTTTCACTAATTCAGTTCTGGAAGATACCTTTGCAAATGTAAAGCAAATCATCTAACTCCCACTAAATTAAAGAGCATGGAAACTCAAAAGCTCTAAAAGCTGTGAGGAGGTATTTTTTTTTAATGCAAATGTCAAAACTTGCAGTGAATCACAGACTGTTAATTTACCTGTATTTGGGAAAGTTCTTGGTGAGTATAAATCATAGAATGGTTTGGGTTGGAAGGGACTTGAAAGATCAGCGAGTTCCATTCCCCCCTGCCATGGGCAGGGACACCTCTCACTAGACCAGGCTACTCAAGGCCCCATCCAGCCTGGCCTTGAGCATCTCCAGGGAGGAGACATCCACCACCTCCCTGGGCAACTTGTTGCAGTGTCTCCTCACCCTCATAGTAAAGAATTTCTTCCTAATATCCCCTCTAAATCCACCCCTTCCAATTTAAAACCATTCCTCCTCGTCCTATCACTACATGCTCTTGTAAGCAGTCCCTCCCCACCTTTCCTGTAGGCCCCCTCAGGTACTGGAAGGTGCTATAAGGTCCCCCCTGAGCCTTCTCTTCTCCAGACTGAGCAAGCCCAACTCTCAGCCTGCCTTCATAGGAGAGGAACTTCAGGTCTCCAATCATCTTCATGGCCCTCCTCTGAAGACTATTTGAGTAAAAAGTGAATAAAAGGACTTGAGATTTAGACCTTTATCCATAGCTTTGTCCACATTTTATTCCTCACAGGTTAAGTTCAGAGTAAATTAAACAATAAGCCCTCACCTTTGCCGAGTTATGTTTTGAAAAAATACTATCACTTATAAGGAAACTGAATTAAATGATTTACAATAGCTATGCTAAAACTCAATGTCTTCTACAAAAGGGTTATAGATACAACATAATATAACTTGGATATTAATTATGCTTTTAGTATTAAATTAGTTGTCCAATTTGTCTTTAACGAACCCCCCCCCCAAAAAATATATTTAATCATTCTTTAATGGAAAAAAGTTTCAGAGCAATGTGTCAGCACACCCACCCATATTAGTAGCTGAGCATCCTCATGACAGTATTTTTTAAAAAAAATTCAAAGCTAATATCACTGTACATTCTGCCTAATGTACCACTTTAGACAGCATGTTTACATGGCAACCTAAAAAAATCATGTATTAAATAAACATTTATACTATGTAAAGTAGCAAACTAACTTTTTTAGCTCTGAAGTACCAAAACCAGAAGCTAAATCCCCAGATGTTTGTCCTAAATTCACGGTGTGTACATATAGCTACAGTAGCCCTTATTCTGCAGGCCATGCAAGGAACACCAAGGAATATCTAAATGTTTAAGTAGACTGAGGTACATTTATTTAATGGCAAATATATAGAGAAGAGCAATGAAGCTGGTAAAGGATTTGGAACACAAGTCTGATGAGGAGAGGCTGAGGGAGCTGGAGCTGAACAGCCTGAAGAGGAGGATGATGAGGGGAGTCCTTGTCGCTATCTACAGCTACCTGAAAGGAGGGTGTAGTGAGGTGGGAGATGGTCTTTTCTCCCTAGCAAATAGAAAGAAGAAATGGTCTCAAGTTGCTCCAGGGGAAGTTCAGATTGGATATTAGGAAAAAATTATTCACTAAAAAAGTGGTGAAGCATTGGAACAGGCTGCCCAGGGCAGTGGTGGAGTTGCTGTCCCTGAGGGTGCTCAAAAAGCAGGTAGATGAGGCACTTCAGGAGATGTTTTAGTGCTTATGGTCATGTAGAGCTGGCTGATGGTTGGTCTTGATGATCTTGAAGGTCATTTCAAACCCTGATGATTCTATGAAAACACATCTAAATTACAAACTATACAATAAACATTGCCTTTTAGGATAGTAGTGAATATCTAAACTCTAATCTCTGTTTATTCTATTCAGTTTCAGTAATAGGATACAGCATTGGATTTCCTTGTTTGATTTGGGTGAGGTCCATTTCAGGTACTGGAAGGCCACTATAAGGTATCCCCAGAGCTTTCTCTTCTCCAGGCTAAACATGCCCAAGTCTCTCAGCCCATCTTTGTAGGAGAAGTGCTCCAGCCCTCTGATCATCCTTGTGACCCTCTTCCTCTGGACATGTTCCAAAAGGTCCATGTCTTTCTTGTCTTGAGGGTCCAGAGGTGGAGGCAGCACTGCAGGTGGGGTCTCACCACAGCAGAGCAGAGAGGGAGTATCACCTCCCTCAGCCCGCTGGTCACGCTTCTCTTGAACAGCCCAGGATTATGGTTGGATTTCTGTGCTGCAAGTGCACATTGGCAGCTCATGTTGCCTACGACAAGGTAAAAATGTGAAGAAAACCATGTTTTAGTCTTCCCTAAATGAAGGGAGCCCAGCAAGGCTGCATGACAAGAAACAGCACCTGAAAGGAACATGTTCTGGTTTGATGAGATCTCTTCATTTGCTTATCAATGAACGAGCAGACAGAAAACATGTTTCTTGAGTTTTAAGAAAATCTTGGTTCCAAATCTGCAACATGGGGACTGGCCCTGCTGATACACACTGGCTTGTTATGATGTAGACCATAATGCAGGCAGTGTGAAGATCTGTACATTAGTATATTATCTCCTCTCCATGCTCCACATTCTGGTTACTGCTTACCATTTTCATTCAGATGTGGTTTACGATAGAGAAAACATCATCTAACATTCCCATCCAATTTGGTAACAACACCAGAAGTGTTAACTCAATTCTACACATTCAGTGTAAAGCCTCAGCTCGAATGATTTGAATTGCCCAGCATTTTGGCTTCATTTATTTCAGTAGGAAATTGAATCCTGCTATGCAAGCATGGCTATATAGCCACGTAATTGTAACAAAGTCATTGTTATGCTGGAAATACAACAATTAATATGAAGTGTCTGATGATATGCTCGTACTCCTAGTGAATGCTACCACCAGCATTCATTTTGAGTCCTGTTCCAGATCATTGTCATAAGCCTGAACGCAACTGTGCCCTGAAAACTGTCACATTCATTCTGAAGTCAAAGAAATACCCCACCCCTCCAGTCAAGCTGATGGGTTACACTCAGGGCCACTAAAATAACAACTCAGAAAATTATTCATTATTTTTATGGATAAATTTGAGAACAGAAATGCTGGTGCCGTGGGAGACTTGTAAATTTTCCCCCAGCTTATTTTTAAAGACTGGAGTATTAGAAAAAGGAAATCATAAAGAAAAGAAATATATAACTGAACAGTTTAGCTATGGTGTTATTTTTAACTCACTTAAGTATTACATGACCTTAAATAGAAGGTATTTGATCATACAGCTAGAAGTATGATCATAGAAGCTTTACATATACTGCAGTGTAGACATTTTCATATATGCAAACTAACCAGTATATGTTGATATTCAGCAATGCAACAGGAATGCAATGTCTTTTTTTAACTCACTAAATTACTGGAACTAATAACTTTTCATAATCTAAAATCTTACTGCGCACCTGATAAAATTAATATTATGGTTAACAAGAACCTAGGCGATTTTAACTTGGAACTGATGAAACACCATATTTCAGCATAGTATGCATACAAGAAATTATTATTATGATTATTAACAGAACAAGAAATAATTAAATAATTCTAAAACTACAAAAAGTGTAAAAACCCACGCGGTTTATTGCCAACTGTAAACTCCAGATAACTGGCTGAAAATGCTGCATTTATACTTCCTAATGCCTGTGTGACAGAGAACAGCAAAAGGCACATTTAACATTCCTCCTAAGATATAAAGCCCCAAGCTATTTCTAAAACAAGCTGAATGTTTTGAAAGTGCTTGAAGATTCTCTAACAAAAACTAAGCATCTCATTTCTAAAGATGCATGATCCCACTTCGAAATTTTACTTTAAAATACTCTGAGGCTGCTGTTGTAACCTACCAAAAATATACAATTAAATATTTGCATAACTAATAGAAGGCATACACAAAATATAAGCCTCTAAACTCAAACACAAAGGTTAAACAAATTCACAGTTAAGAACAGCCACAAAAAACCCCCCCATGGAATATGGAATCATTCAAAAACCCTGCCCTATGACAGTATTTTCTGGTCAAAAAATTAAATAGCATGTCTCCACATGAGGGATAAATAAGTTAAGGTGTAAGCTAAACAGGTCACCTGCAGTCCTATTTTCAGGACTAGTCTGCTAATACTGTCTGCTGCTTTCACATACAGACTGCATTCAATCATTTCTCCCTCCAAAGAAGCATTTCTTGATCTCCACACTTTTAGCTTTACCTCACCTTAAAATCAGATTAAAAACATTTTAATTATTATTTTCCAGTGAGAGAGCTTCTAATGACAGTATGTGACTCTAGCAAAGCCTTTGAACATAAAGCCTTTTCCACCTTTGTATGATAACTTGGGTGTCTGCATAATTCATGAAGACAGATGAAAGACTACTTCCTATGTAAATATGTCAGGCAGAAAAATAACTACTTTGAAATGAAACTGAGGATAAGATTTAGAACAGACTTTGGGAATTACAGCAGAAAGCCAAATTCCTAGCAAGTGTTACAGTGTTTAGATATTGCAGGGGGTCTGCACAAATTAGGGGCCAAATTCAGCCCCATATCAAAATCAAAATCTGACTTTTAGCTAAGTGTGTATCTTGTACATTATAAAAGCTATATAATGCTGAGGCACCCCAAAATTAGGTTGTGTGAGGTATATCAATTACTTTTGAAACACGTATGATCATTCTGCACTTTTGAATTCATAGAAACAATGAGAGAGCATCTGTTTTAGCAATACTTTTCATACAAATAATAGCTCCACATTTGGAAATCACAGAAGATCTGTCTCCAGGTAGAAACGTGAACCTTTCAAACTTACTTTTTCTTATGTCTGATGAGAGAAACTCTACTGCAAAGTACCTAAAGAACTAACCCAGACACAAAATTATAAACTGAACTTCTTTCTGCATCTATTCAGAGGATGTTTTTCAAGAAGCAGTATTCAAGAACAACCAACTCCTCCAGAGACTCCACCCTGATTCCAAGCGCCTTTCTGCCTCAATTAAAAAAAAAAAGTGTTACATTTTAATCTGAAACCATCCTCCAAACATATTCAGCATTTTCATGAAAATAAACCTTTTTTTAATTATCTATACTTAATTCAGCAATTTTTATTTACACAAAACTTCCATCCCCTTCCTCAAACCCTTCAACCATCAAGCCAGCAGCTCAGGAAAAGCTGCTGTTTTTTTTTTTTATTACCCTTGCAAACAATATTGGGAGTGAAAAAAGAGCAATTTCTGTGATTATCATCCTGATTGTGCACTGTGATGTCCTTGCCTCTCGTTCCTGAATTGAGTAGGCACAGCACCAAGACTGCAGGAAAGAGTGGGATCTGCCAAAATGGAACAGTTAGTGCTACCTTCTACTCTTCCATTCATCTGAATTTTCAGTGCCCGCAAACCTGCTGACAAAGTCTCTCCTGCTCTGGTTATTTTGCGCAGGGAAAGTTAGGAGTAGCCCTCTGCCTGATAGGCTTTTGAAGATCATTCATATTCTTTAGACATTCAACAACAAAACAGGTGTTTTAAAGCACCTAAGTTTAATTTCTTTAATTGCAGCTGTCAAAGGCATAATCTTGGACATAGTACCAATAATGATTTTTTTTTTTTTGTCCTTTGCAAAATTTCCACAGTAGCCTCAAAACTGTTCAGAAACAACAAATACATTGTTGGCTCCCAGGGAGGCTTCCATTTTTTTTTTAATTTGGGCTGTGAAAGAGGTAAAAATGGCACTCTTTCTGAAGATTTGATAATTTATTCCAATATGCATCTGAGAGCCCAGGGTTATCAATAACAACAACAAGCAGACCTTCTTCACAGAATCAAGTAATTAAAATTCAAAATGCTGTCAGAGAAACTGGTTAAGTCAAAAGTTAATGTTCAATGGATATAAAAAGCAACTGTTGAAATTAATGAAAGGAGAAACATTTCTCAAGGGCTGTTAAATACCCAGTGTTGTCCCATATGGATGAGGATGACCTGTGAATGTGTACCTCTTCAGATTTGAGGAGCATGCCACAAAAATATTGATATTTGTCTTCTTCCACAGGGATCAGGCATTTTTGAAGGAGACATGACATTGGGCTAGATGAATCCTCTAGTAACCATGCAAATACATCAGATTTTGGATCAATCTGGGTCGGGAATGATTTTCATGACCACCTTTTTTAAGTGGACAAAGATGTAAAGCGTTTATGTTTGAACTGGATTATTGTTTTCTCATTATTCAACACTGACAAAACAGAAAAATAATTCCAAGAGTTGCAATTATAGGACTACAGTTAATACCAAGTCATATTGCAACTTCCTTCAATCCCAAAAATATAGTTCATGGCTTACTTTATATAATACTCAGCTTCATATAAAGACATTCCATTGGTAGTTAGAGTAAACATAAGTAAACTTAATTTGAATTACAAACATATTTGCATTCTAGGTAAGACTGTATACTCAAGTGTTTTTGTAAAAGCTGTAGCCAGTACCCAACATGAGAACAAGAAAACTGATGTAACTGCTGTGTGTCCAATAATTCAGAGAAGAATTGGGAAATTTCTTGATTTGCATTTTCAAAATAATACACCTGAAAAAAATAAATTTAAACCCACATAAGAAAAACATCTGCTGAAAAAAAATAAATTAAATCTTAACAAGAAAGGAGGTTTGGTGTTCGGTTTGGGTTTTTTGTCCCTTATAGGTCTCTAAATACTCATTAGGCCTTTCACTCAACTCACATGCACATGTGCATTTTAGAGACATGGTCTATAGTGCATGGTTAAGAAATTTAAGGTTATGAACAGGTTTAGTTATCCTATCCATTGAAAAAGATACTCTTTAAAAGCACTATAATGCATGCATTTGGTTAGATCTTAGCTCTCTGAGCATTGATTAGTATTATTACTAGGCAGTTAATCCTCTTGCAACAAAAAGAACTAACTACTCAGATAAGAAAATTTGGTTACACCATCAAAATCAGCCATGAATCTTTAATCATCAAACCTTCTGGTTTTGCCAGTTCTATTTTAATCCAAAAATTAGACAACATTTTTCAAATCATAACAAAAATCCTTCTACTCTGCAGTACTGAAGCTGTGATTACAACTGAGGAGCATTTAAAATGATCACAGCATACCTGTGAGTTGAAGTGTATTTAAAATTTATATATAGTTGACAAGGTGAGAGGTACAATAGTAGAAAATTGTGTAGAAAATCCTCCTCTGAAAAAAAAGGGGGAAAAAAAAGTGACATTTATGCTGACCATTACTGGGTTTTAAAATTTGCAAGATGAAATGCTGCAATACTTCCCTCTTAAATGCAAAGGCCTTTTTAACTGGGGATGTAAGAATGTATTACACTATAAGAAATGGAAGAAAACAGTATGCACACTATAGCATATATATTCTGAAGATGATTTTTGAGTTTGAAATGTACTGAAAGCTTTTAGGTTTTATTATTTAAAATAAGGACGTGGAACCATTCTAAAAATGTAAAATCTTAAAAGCAATCTAAACAATAAAATTAAATTTAAAAAAAATATTCTAACAAAGGAACTCAACTTTCACTGAGGGCTTTCACTGATTAAAAAATAGAGAAGTCTCTTACAAGCATGGTGTGATGACCCCGGCTGGAGGCCAGGCGCCCACCAAAGCCATTCTATAACTCCCCTTCTCCGTTAGACATGGGAGAAAACACAGAATGAGAGGATTACAGATTGAGATAAGGACAGGAAGAGATGATTCAGCAATTAATGTCAGAGGGAAAACAGACTGAACATTGAATAAAATGCATCTAATTTATTACCCGACCAAAACAAAATAGGAATGAGAAATAAACCCTAATCTTGAAATACCTCCTCCCATCCCTGCCCTTCTTCTCAGGCTAAGCTCTATACATGATTTCTCTCCCTCCTCCACCCCACCATGTGGCACAGGGGCAGGGGGAATGGGGTTTTGGTCAATTCATCACAAGTTGTCTCTGCTCATTCTTCCTTCTCAAGAGGAGAGTCCTCACAATCTTTGCCTGCTCCAGTGTGGGGTCCCTCTCAGATGAGACAGTGCTCCACCAGCTTCTCCAACATGAGTCCTTCTCACGGGGGCTTCAGTTCGTCCAAACTGCCCCAGCGTGGCTTCCATAGGGTGCTGATATTCAGGAATAGAGTGCTCCAGCACAGTCCCCTATGGGGTCACAAATCCTGCAACCCTGCATCAGTGTGGGGTCCTCTCTCCACAGGTCCTGCCAAGAACTTGCTCCAGCATGGGCTACCCACCAGGTCACAGCCACCTTCAGGTGTCTCCACCTGCTCCGCCATGGGATCTTCCTGGAATCTCTCCTCTGGCACCTGGAGGGCCTCCTCCCACACATTCTTCACTGACTTAAGTGTCTGCTAAGAACTTATGTCTTCTCATTCCTTCCTCTGGTGGTAAAAAGCTGGTGCTGGTGGGTTTTTTTCCCCTTCTTAAATATTTTATCACAGCAGCACTACCACCATTGCTGATTGGCTCTGCACTGTCAGACCCAGGAGGAAGCTTTGTGCAGCAGCCACCCCTGCAGCCCCACCACTACTACCAAAACCTAGCTATGCCAACCCAAATCACAAGACAAAGCAAAATCCATTTTGTCTTCCAAAGGTGAGCCTTACAGAATACAATACAAGACCAGATGTTTCCAGGAAAAAAGCAGCATCACGACTGTGAAACTTTCATCACAGCAATCTCCTGACAGCATAGGTTTTACTGAGAATTATAAAGCAATTTCAACTACACTATTTTCATTAATATAACAATCTCTGGCCATCCAAAGCCAGAGCAGTGACTGGAAGGCTATTAGAGAACAATAATAAGCTTTCTTGAGCAGATGTGTTATTCACAGACTCCCTACTGAATCTCTCTCGGGTTTTTTTATACTCTGTTTTAAAGATAACCTAGAGGTCAAATGCATTGGAATACATTCAGTCTCCACCAGCAGCTTGCTAAATAAGGTATTTAAAAAGCTAGCATTTCTTAGTCTTGGACTTCATTTAGTATTGGGGCTGAAGGGGAAAGGAGTGGATGTGTAAACATCCTACTTTGCAGTTTCACGTAGCTGATTCCCCTCACACACCCTATTTAAAAAAAAAAAAGAAAATTATTTTCTCTCCCCATTCTTTAATCATGGTAGAAAACTTGAGTAGTGTAATTCTCATGTCTCAAATGTAAATGAGTTTTTTCCCTATTAAATATAATTAAATTATAATGCAAATTATCTCATTTCTTTGCTTTATGTAAAGAATCAAAATAATAATAATAATAGTCCTCAAAGCAGCTTCAGATGGTCTCTGGATTCATACAAACTCCCAGCTAACAAATCCTGAAGTAGTTACATTTTCTGTCAGCTGCTATCAGGCCAAGGCAATTGACTGGTTTCTGAAATGTTTCCTCATAACTAAAATAAAACCCACAAAAACTTTCCACTACTCCTGTGATTCACAGGTTACTGATTCTCATTTTTCTTATCTCATGTTTTTTATTTATAAAACTTATCTTCTACCTAGAATGTGTAATGAAAAAAAGCAGATAAATATATTGTGAAACATGACATCAGAAATTTCATAGTTTACAGACTTAAATACAAAGAGATTCAGAGAAGTCTAAGTGCTAAACCTGAGACCATAATAGTGCGGAGAAAGCCCTAGAAGAAGTGCTCTGCTTGTTTGAGCAAGAACGTCTACACCACCATTTACAATTTTATGATAAGACAGATGTTATTTGGTGGGTAAGCTGTTGCAGTTATTTGGGAAAAAAAAAAAATGCTGTTCAGCAAACTAGACAGTATAGTGCCAGTGGGGAAAAGCAGAAGCCACTAAGCTGCATTAGAGAACAGTCTTGCTACATTCTTAGCAATATTAAATGAAAAAAAAAAAACATTTTACTTATTATTTTAAATAAAGCCACACCAGGAGTTTATCCATTGGAATCTATTCCATTTCTCTTTAGCTTTAAACTGCATCTATTACAAAAATGCATAAAAATTCTCAGAAATGCATTACTTTAATTAAAGTGAATATATTAACTTTTTTAAGAAGTTCTAACAGATTAAGTTAGACATTGTATTTACTTTGCCTGAGAGTGCTATACTGCAAGTCTGCAAGCTTGCCAAAATGCTTTTTAGTCTATTTATCTGAAGGTGGCAAAATATAAGCTCATAACCAGGAAAATGCAAATACTAGGTTTCTAGTCTCTCAATTTACAACACAAAGCATATAGGTAAGGTCAGAGTCATCCAAAAAAACCCAACATTAGCACTTGGTCTGATCCCCTATGAGCTAACATTTTTCCACCTTTATACTGTGGTAAAATAAGAGTTTGCCTGTACCATGCAGCAATAAAATGAAAAATAGAACATAAAACCCCCAACCCCCCCAAGCCCCCAGAAACAAAAATTCCTAATAATGTAAGTAATTCTCTAGGTGACTAAAATTTTTTAAAATCACACCAAGGCATTTGTTTGCAGGGATTTTTATTTTTTTAATTAAATTACATTCTGAACCCAAATATAATGGGCTTTTTTATGCAGACAATTTGATAGTTACTTCTGAATGGATAAACAGATGCACATACATACACAGATTCTATTCTGCCTGGCCTTTGTGCAGGTAATTAAATTGCTTTCAAAGAAACCGTTTGCTTTACTAAACACTTTGAGAATAAAAATACAAAATTGCTAAACTAATTGCCCATCTCATGCACCAGAGAAGACATTAAGCAACACCTTTTCCATGGCTGGCACCAAATGACCAAAGCTTTAACTCACACTTAATCCACACTTAAAAAAGTATCTCTTTGCAAATGGTTCTTCAAATGATAAATATGGAGTTGGAAAAAACCCCTACCTATGCCTAACCTCTATCTTATTAATTAATTCCAAAGGCGTTGTGAGTGGCAGACAGGATCTCTGTACCAGTTTAAATTCAGGGCAGTGTGCGAAACCAGCCATGAACAGTCTCCACAGCTCCACACAACTTAAAGTTCATGGTATGTTCCACAGTTTGGTGACAGAAAGGACACTGTGGAGCAGCCACGTGATGCTGCAGTGGTTTAAGAATGTAGGGCTCCACCTTCGTTCTGCCTTCTAAAAATCCCAACCAAAATCACCTGAACCAGGCAATAGGAGACAATAATGTAGGTTCAATTACTTATGCCACAAAAGGGGGGTTCTTAATGCTGAAATTCTCTCATATCTGAACTCAGTAAGAAAGCTCCTCTTAAACAGTTTTTGGGTTTTAAGAAGAACAGAGCATGCTTTCAAGAGTGGTACCAAACTAACATTTCTTGACTCAACCCTATGTGTAGACATGTGTTACTTGAAAGCTTTATTTGTATATGTTAAACAAAAAGCTTCCAGGTCACTTAGATCATTATAGCAAAATTATACTGTTACACACTGCAAAATTCTTCACCTTTTTATTACTTCTTCAGAGTCATGGGAAAAATGTTTTCCAAGAAACACACCTAATTATCTTATACTGTATGTTCACTATGTCTATGTTTAGAAAGAACACATGATCAATGTTCAAGACAGCAGGAAAAATGAAAGATCCTATGATTAAAATACAGAAATCAGAAGCAAGACAACTATTTGTGATTCCTGTCAATGATTGTACAGGTGAAAAAAAAAATCATTTTTTTCTTAGAACAAATCTTCAAAACCAATAGATTAGTGATTAATTTCTTCAATTTTTTTTAAACAGCATATTTTAAACATGCTTACATGCTAAAAAGGTAGGCACCCACAGAACACTTTAAAAAAATGCATTTAGTTGGAAGTGTCAACATAGAGAACATTCAGCCTTTCAGATGCTATCACCAATCAATAAGCCAAGGTGAATTGTCAGTACGGTGTGATAACAAAGTATTTGGAAGCAAATGAATACTAGAAAACAAGTGAATGCATAGTTGTACAAGATACTAATCAAAGTGGAGTTGACATCTGTATTTATACACAGTTCAGTTCACTTCTGTCCTGTTTTTTTCCCCCCCACTCTCTTAATTTCATTTTCTCTGTCCTCTATGGAGAATTAAACATAGTGGAAAGAAAAAAAAATAAAGTACTGCTTCAATCATCCTCTGATTATCTCAGACAACTCCTGACAGTATTGAACCTTGATTATTTCAAGATTTCATTCATGGTAGATTTTTTGATGCTATCTAAATTAGACCTTGTGCCTAAAAATCACGCTTTTAAATCACAAAACTCAGAGATCCATCATGTCAGATATTCTAAACATGTAATTAAAATTGGTTGCTTTGAATGACATTTTTTATTGAAATCCCAAATAATTATTTAAAAGCAAATTTTCACATTCACATTTTTGAAAACACTGTTTTCACTATAGAATAGGATTTTCAGAGATAGGGAGCATCATGAGGCATTTAAAGTTAATGGGAAATTAGGATCTCTAAAAATTACATGAGTATCTTGAATTTGCTATCCACAAAAGGCCATTTTCAGAATTTTGTAACCTCAGTTTTAAACAAAATGGCCTTAAACCTGCAACAGCAAAGAAACTGAAGGGAAATTGTATAAAACATTCAACTATCTCATACTACTGTAGTTCAACAGACATCATTACTGATGTTTTGACAATTTAGTAATTATCTATGCAGTTATAAAATCATTAAAATTGATTAATTGAATTGCTTATTTTTCTGCATTTTATTTTTATCATCTGTTACTAACATTTCATAAGCATTAATATTTATAGACTACAAAGATTACAAGAAGCAATTAGCACATTCTGAAATAATATTACCTAGAGAAAACAAACATCAAACATGATTAAATAAACTCAGGTTTCCATAATAAAAAAATAAATTCAATTATTTCAGCATCAGGAAATACAGTAGTCTAAATTAGTGTCACTTACCAAGAAGAGTATATGCCTAAATCCAAATTGGTAAAATTATATTTCCCCACTAAACATGAAGTTTGAGTATGCAGTTTTGATGCCCCACATTTCTAGATTATCAACAGACTACTTTGACAGCCCTAGGAAGCATCTCTACCACATCTTTGGTCTTCACCTACAGTGGGTTTGAGTCCATTGGATGGATTGACATCAACACGCAGCCTGGTACAATGATCTCATTATTATAAATTTTACTACATATAAATTTATTCTGCTCAGCCAGCAGCTAAAATAGATCTGCTTGTCTGCTCTTCCCCACCCCCCACCCAGTGGGATAGGGAAGAAAACTGAAAATGGAAAAAAAAAAACACCAAAACAAAAACTCCTGGGTCAAGATAAAGACATTTTAATAAGATAGAAAAAGAAGAACATGATGATAATAAAAAATATAAAAATCAAGTGATCAAAAGAATAATTACTCACCACCTGAAGTCGATGCTTTGCAAGACCCCAAGTTGCTCTGCCTCCCAGCCAACCCCCTGTTCATATACCGAATATGATGTCATATGGTATGTAATATCCCTTTGGCCAGTTTGAGTCAGCTGCCCTGATTGTTCCCCCTACCAGCTTTTTAGGGCCCACTGCCTTCTCACTGACAGATCAGAATTAGAAGCTGAGAAGTCCCTGACTGCTTGGCAACAGCTAAAACATCAGTGTGCTATCAACAGTATTGTCATCCTAAATCCAAAACACATCACTACACCAGCTGCTGGGTATAACACAACTACCCTCAAACTTAATCCTATGCAGAGCCTGTAATCAACAGCTTCTCTGTGAAACACAAGGAGCAGAAAGTCTCCAGATACTTCAGGTTTGGAGGTTTTTCTTCTGTTTATTTTGGGAAATTTCATTGTCTGGGGAAACCACAAATTCAAATTCATGGCCTAATCAGAAAATAAACTAGAAAAAATTCTACGATCACTTTTTCTTCAACAATACACCTTTTCCCCTTATTTACACATTTCCCTTCTATATTTCTTCCATTGGTTATACTGAAAATTTCAATTGTGGACTGACTGAAAGTAAAACCCACAACAGATTATTGATTCTTTCCTGAACTTCAAGACACTAATGAGCCAAATTATACCAAGGAATAAAAAAGTGGCATTGCATTGAATTAATATAATTATTCTATGTCCTTCAAATGTATTTCTTTTTTTCAGTATTTGTTTTCTATTGTCTTTGACTCCTGACAAAGGAAGTCAAAACTGCTACAAGCTATCTGATTGATTTCTGTGGAAGGAGTACAGGTTATTAAAAAAAGACATCATCAATAATTTTAATTTCAAATGTTTTAGTCAGTTACATTTTCAAAGAAGAATTTTTAATGTTCTTTTTTCATGCACATTTTAGAATCCTAATCTTAAATTAAAAAAAACCCAAAGTCTTTCCAGAGCTGTTTTCATATATTTACAAATATTAAAGGGGAAGAGTAGCTACAGCTGACAGCAAATTGAATTGTTTTGGGAAACTTTCTACTTTAGCAGTGTTAGGTTTATGGTCGGAGTTGATCCTAAAGGTCTTTTCCAACCTAAATGAACCTCCTATGATTCTAAATAAATAAATAAGGAAGAAACAACCTAAGTATCTCTATAAGATTAAAATCTTCCTTCTTTCTCACAGCAGAAAAATAAAGTTCAGTATTCCAATTTAGTAAACTCACAATATGTTTAGTAGCACCTTTACATATCACTGGAACAAGGACTCAAAGCCTGAAAAAAACCAATATACACTACACACATAAGCACACCTCAACACAACTTAAAGCATAATTCTTGTACATTAAATAAGTGCAATATTAAAACTTAGAATAACAAACACCTCTCAAAATTTAAACATATTAATTTGGTATAAATGGAAAAACAAGACTGCTCTTTGCAATACAGAAACATCTATGAAATCAAATTTTGTCATGCTCTTCCCCTTTTTCTGCCATATCATGGTTATGTTGAACATCATAAAACTGTTTTTCTCCAAAGCAGCAGCAAAGAGAAAAAAACCCAGAAAATAATACACTATTTTTCTCCATCATCCATCATGAAAGAGAATGAGTGTTTAATTTTTTTAGTATAAAAATGATAAATGCCTGGCTACATTTGGTGCCTCTCTTATGTAAGGTGGGCCAAAAAGATCTATTTACAATGCCTTATGAAAATTAATTAACTCAGTTATGTAAATTACCATCTACACAGTTAATGAGGAAGTTTTGGCAGGGTCAGTGCAGACTGAAAAAGATAAAAATATGAGACACAGCAATAGATCTTCATAAAGGATAAAATCTAAACACTTTATTTAAACAGTACTTAGTTATTAGACAATTCAGAGCCAGGCGACTGATCTAGTACAGAAGTTGTGCCTAGCACTGATTTTATTGAAGGATCACTAGGGCAAGAAAAGCCAGGATGTATTTTAGAAATAGGAAAAAACCCTATATGCACAGAAAACCAGAGGCAGTAAAAATCCTAATACAAATATCATGTGCAAATGTCTCCATGCGAAATTTCAAGGATGCAGACATGGAATTCCTGTAACCTTCAGTATAAAATCATACAGCAGCCTAAGACATTTCATTGTCAAGAGCATGTACTTTACCTTCAGTCTCAATTTCTCCTTCTTAATCTCAGCTATTACTCCCATATACTTTATGAAAGGGCAAGGGAGAAAGAATAAAATATTAACCCCAGATCTAATTAGCCTAACAAGGTCACAGGCAGTTTTTTCTTTCATAGCCAACAATATTGACAGAAGTGATACAGTCAGCATCTACACATGGCCATCTTCAACCATGTGCCCATTTTAAATTATATTAATGACGCATTTCCATGACCAAGATTTGAATTAATACCTCAAACTGCAGCAGGGTACCTAGTTCATGCTGTTATTTCCATCTCCTGTGGAATAAACACTAAACCTCAGCCTATCTCATGGTTGCTGCTCTTAGTTGTAAAGGGGATGCCACAATAGCAGTTGCAATGGCAAGTATTCAACGATGCTGCCAACTGGAAAACGGAACATTACACATCCAGATGTTCCCCAGAGTCCTTACGGTAGAATCTGTTTATAAAGGTTATTTGAAGACCCTGCCCTAGCTCAGTACTCTATCCAAATATTATAAAAAGGGAAACTCAGACATGCTTCATATTTCAAGAGGCCCTACTTAACCTTCTATGCTACAGCATGCCTCTGCTAAATAAAAGGAAGAACCACAGAGCATTGCAATGAGGACTCAAACCATCTCTATACAAGCTAAGAGTCCATAAGATAATTCTGATTTCTACAGGAAAACCAGCCCACAGGTTGAGGGGACACAGTGCTGAATGACTCACTGACATACCGTCATATCAGAACAGCTCCCTGCAGAGAAGTGCACTGCAAAGCCTTCTATGCCACAAAACCAACACCAAATCATCTGCAGGGTGGGGAAGATGCTTACTAAGGACTGTGTAGAAGAACACCACATTAAGGCTGTGTCTAGGGAGACATACAGCTCACTGTAGCTTACTACTTTCTTCTTCCACTACTGTCTGTAGCTAAATTTATGTACTAATATGAATGCATGAAATGGCTTTTATGCATGCACGTACAACACCATTTTCCTCTTAAGAAATTTTTTTGAGCCTTTTGGAGTATATTTTGCAGTAATAATTGCTTTGTAAACCACTTAACAGTGAGAATGAATCCTGCTGCAGAAAGTGAACAAACATGTGATTAGGTACAATTTAAACTAGCAGGGTTGAAATAAATAAATAAATATTCAAGAAATCCCAATTCTCACCCTTTTCTATCAATGCTCTAAACTCCTGTACAAACTTCTACGCGCTTACTTCAGTGTAAGCACACAAATGGTGTCAGTATAGATGCTCCAAGCAAATTATGCATGTGCATTTCTGGTTACAGAACTGTGTTGCACAGACCAAAGTGGTCAGCACAGTAGAGAGCTTGTCCTAAAACTGCTTCTGGATCTTGTATTTCTATTATTACTTTGCAAAATACCATGCAAACAACATGGATCCTCAGGAAAGGGAGTACTATAAACTTCAATTTAACTCGAATACTTAAATGTATAGTATTACCACGAGATTTTTTTACAAAGTAAAGTGTCAGAATCGTATTCTACCAATACTTCCCCCCTCTCCCCTCCTCCTCGATGTGCTTTTGTAGCTTTCCTTGTTGCTATTACTTTGGCAATAAATGACTGAGCAGAGACATTTCTTCGATGCTTCCTGTCATCCTGGCTTCCCCATCAGTGTAGTTTCTTAGTTAATGATAGGACTGAAGGCTTTGCTGAGCTAAAATGAGAATAACCCGTTTTCCCTTGTAAAATGCAGGTTAATTACTTGGCCCTTTCTGACTTTCTTATTTTTCTAGAACTCATTTTCCAGTTAGAAACTGGTGATCTGGTAATCCCCTCTTTGTTTCAGTGTCTATAACCCTACATCATATAACATGAAGCTTTACACGCTTCAAAATAAATCTAAGATTTTTATGGACATATTAAAAATTGCTAGGAAAATTATTATTGAGGTTTCAGTCAATGTGAACAAGGGAACAAGTCTAATGTACTGAGACATAACTCTTGTCTCCAAAATGAAAAATTTAATACATTTTAAATCCTACACTTCAAAGATGTCCCTTTTTCCTAGGTGAAACAGACTAACAAGACATCTTCAAATACACAAAAAAGAAAAAAAGTTATGAATAATTTATATGAAATGGGTTTGAACCAATCTTGTGATCACATGTTGATGTGAGAAACAAAGTGTATTAAATATTTTGGGGAAAGAATAAAGGGTTGAATACAGTTTGAACAGATATTTAACAATATTTATTGTTAATGTCTTTTTATAGCAATTTGATCTACAGAAAATAATTTTTTGCAAATTCCACTGATAAAGGTATCTGTAAATGGGGACACCTAAAACCTAGAAAATGTAAATATCATACAAGTTATAAAGCTAAATAAAACATTACTTTTTAAAAATCATAACGCAACTATTTGTGTGTAATAAAGGCAGCGGTTGGGTAAGCTTTACTTCTTTTCCCTCCAATATCTAAGTTATTGTTGCTTCTATAATTGCAATTTCTGCGTGGCCTCCATTTTTGTCAGGAAACATGTCATCCTTTTCACAAGAGAAAGGAAAATTATTTAAGTGAGGACTGTAATTTCAAGCCTGTCACAGGGGAAGCATCACTGAAATCACTTGTCAAATAAGTAAAAGTTTGACCACATGCATCCTTCTCTTAAACTATTAAAATGCAGCTGGTATACGTGCTGAGGGAAAAAACTGAACACTGGGGGAAACTAACACAAAGCTTTGTCCTACATCCACCCCAGTTTAATGGTTCACATATCCACAGAAAAGAAACACAAATGAACTCTTAACAACTTTAGGTCTTTAGAACATATTTGTGGTGAGAAGCCAGAAGGTGATGGCAACCCAGGTTATGACTGCTAATTGGCTTTAACTATAAGGAAAATCAGCAAGATTGGCCTGGGGTGGCACGACTACTGAGGCCACTGACAGCTTAGGCTGACCCTGTAAATTGGAAACTAAGAAATGGTTAAAACAACTGCCCTGTGGGCACGCATCATTGTGTACAAGGATAAGCTCCATGTGGAATATGTACCTCACATGGAAAAGTTTCCACTGCTTAACGTCAATTGATGCTAAGGGAGTTACTAACTATAAAATTAAAAAGTAACCCACTGTAAAATGCTAAAAATGAATGTGCATCTAATTAAGTTTCTTCTCAAAAGGCTGTAGAGCATCTAAATCTTTAGAGGAAAGATTCACAGGTGAGGTGAATCAAAAAGGACACTGAAAAACGGCAACAAGGATTTTAGCCCAAAGATACCCAAACAAATGCTGGGTTTTGCTGAAATGCTCTAGAAGTTTCATAATGTCCATGAGAAATGAACAGAAAAAACAGCCAGTCACTCAAGACAGAACTTCTCAGCACCAGAAGAATAGAGGGAATCAGCCCACCTGAGATATATAGAACCAGAGAAGATGAGATATCTGGAATCCTCCGCTTCCCCCAAAAATTATTGAGACCTCATATTTTATTCCACAAGCTGACACAGAAGCCAGAAGCGGTACACCTAAACCACAAAAGGTTATATTCTCCATGGTTCCTTTGTTCAGTGTGTAATTAAATATGCTGTACTCAGGGATATTTTTAATTTCTTTACAAATACAGACTCCACCAGTGAGCAGGCTGGGGTGCACAAGGAGTTGGGAGGGGACACAGCAGGACAGCTGACTTGAACTGTCTCCAGCTGACCAAAGGGTTACTCCATACCATATGATGTCATGCTAAGGAATAAAAGCTGGGGGGAAGGAGGAGGAAGTGGGAATGATCAGAGTGATGCCGTTTATCTTCACAAGTAACCGTTGCACATGATAGAGCCCTGCTTTCCTGGGGATGGACAAACACCCACCTACTGATGGGAAGGAGTGAATGAATTCCTGCTTTTGCTTGTGTGCACAGCTTTTGCTTTACCTGCTAAACTGTCTCAATGTCAACCCATGACCTTTCTCACTTTTCCCCTCTGCTTCTCCCCTTTGTATCCCCGAGGTGGACAAGTGAGTGGCTGTATGAGGCTGAGCTGTCTGCCAGGGTTAAACCACAAGAAACCATTGTTTGTTTAACTATATTTTGGAATGATCATTGACTACTATTAACTTGCTTCATCAACATCTGTAGATCAGACGTGGCAACCTGGGATCTGCCAGTATTAAACAGATAATTCATAAAAATATTTTACTTTCCCTTGGAGAAGCAGATGGTATCATTTGCTTGCATATATATTTTTTAAAAATTAAAATCCTTCCTTAGAGTTAAATTAGATGCTTGATCATTTTCCATGACTTAATTTCATTTGCATGTACAAACATAGATTATCTAGTTACGCACGTGACTATACTTCCACAGATATTCATCTAGTGCAGAATATAACCAGGAAAAGTAGAATGTACTAATGACCACAATTCAGCATTAAGCTCACGTCCCATTCGCTTCACCTGTTTAACATGATGCACTGAATCAAGGTCCAATCCATACCCCATCCAGAAAAGGCTGTACATAACCATTATGAATATACACTGTGATAATGCTCAAATTCCAAATTAGGACCCCAAGAAACACTAAAAACTGAGTGAAGATAGACACAGAACTGCTCCTAGTCAAATAGCTTAATCAATGTTAATACATATTTATGTATTCCCATCACAATCATTTGAACTAACCATACATATGCTTACAGAATCACAGTAAAAATAGATGCTGTCAGTGTGGAGACAAGTGACTCAAAGAAAGAATTTAAAATTTTATGTTTTCAATTATATCCATTATCCTTTCAGAAGACAAAAAAAATCTGAAAATACTATTGCACAGAATTATAAGCTTTCAAGACCTGGACTCTTTTCAGGTAAGGAAGAAAACATTACTATTCTTTCCCCAACTCTAGCAAAAATCAGATAAAGGGAAAAATTAAATTACATTAATTTGCATTTAAGAAAAGAAACTGTAGAGAATAATCTGAACATCTTCAGAATTGTCTGAATTAATATCTACTTCTGAATAAATACAGTAGATGAAATGAAGCAAGCTTACATGAAATAGAAAAGCAAAGAAACATACTAGAAAATAATGAAAAAGTGAGACTTACTGGGTGGGGGAGGGCAGAAACCAAACAGAATCAAACTTTCAAAAAGAAAGTTTAATAAAAATAGGAAAAGGGTTTTTTTTCGAAAAAAATATAAAAAGCAGTGAATGGAGGAGCAATAATTTTAACTGATACAATCTTCAGGTACTTAATCTAGTCTAAGGGTTTGGTCTCAAAACCGAAACAACAGTTAGCTACAAAAAATATGTAGATCAATAATGAGATTTTAAATCTATACAGTTTGATAAATGTCATACTGGATAAGGAACAATTAGTGTCACAATTGTTAGAGAAAGTTTGGTCAGGGATACTGTGCACAACAATATATAAATGACAAACACACACAAACCGTTAAGAAGTTCAGCTTGAAATGACATCTAGTTAGTAGAGAAGCAAAAGACAATTCCAGCTACATGGCCCATTATACCAAGTTAACCAGCTACATAAAATTGTTGTGAGCATGAGAAAAAATAAAATTTGGTCTACTCCCTATTAATCTAAAACTATCAATATGTACCCCAACATGCAACAAATTGTAATATTACTGTTTTTTGAGAAGTTATGCCTCCTTTTATTACAGAATTACTCAAAATTTTTTATATGTGATCAGAACCAAGAAGCTAGGGTTCCATCAAAAGTTGAACACAGAGGCTTTAATCTTCAAATAAAGTAGACTAAGGTGATAAAGCCTGGGGATAGCATTATAATTAATATGGAAACAATAATGGGAAAATATTTCTAAGAACATTTAGTTTGGTTTTGCTGAAATATTTCAGAACTTGATTTGGATGAAGCTAAACTCAACATCAAGTAAAACAAAATGCTATAACTGAATTTATTAAACTCTAAATGTATTTCAGTGTTTTCATGAGCTAATTTCTTTTTTTTTCCTGTGCTGCTGTTCAGTATTCCATTTACTTGCTTAATGAAAAAAGCAATTTGTTAATGATCATAATATGCTTCCTACACCACTTCCATGCTTACACTAAGGGAGAAAAATATTTCTTTTCATAAAAATTAATAAGATGTACTTGCAATTTTCAGATCATTCCCCTTTGGGGAAGCATCATTGTGAAATGATCACTTTGGGGATTTATTTTTAAATACGAAGTTTCTTTTCAGAAGGTTTAGTTGAAGTTCTGAAATACAGAAGACACTCTGCTGCATGAGGCATACACAAAAAGGCGTATGTCACAGGTGAAAAAAGATACAGTGCTCCTTCCAGTTTACTTCCCAAACAAACCCAGACTTGCCACCCACAGCCTAAGGAAGCAGAGCTGTGCCCTTCCTGCCGTAACCATGCTTGCAAGACAGAGCAAGTAAACCCCTACTAAGGGAACTGGGTCCACAGAGGAGCTGCAATGCACTGAAAAATGGTTCACTCAGAAGGGACTTGAAGGTGTCATTGGAAGTGACTTTTGTACACTTACAACAAATAATGGCCCACAAGTTGGAAAGACACTGTCAACGAAAGTTTATTCTGAATGTCATTTCTTCAGAAGTGATGGATAGAAAGAGTAATGGTTGAGAGACCAGGAAGGAAAGAAAATGAAGAGGAAAGCTTAACAGGCCTCAGTGACAAGGCCTTATTTCTGGCTGCAAAGAATATTATTATATAGCCAAACACAACATTATAGGACATGCTGTGTCTTCCACAGCTCTGTATATCCTTGGCGTCCTTACACATTTCATCAATTAGGCAGCAGTCTATATAGCTTCATGCAAACTTACTTCTGAACAAGTTTTAATATTAATAAGGTTAAAACATACTAAGTCCAGAGGCCCCTTCCAACCCCATCATTCTGTGATTCTGTGATTTTGTAATTTCTCTGAAAGAAAATAATTCCAGATGAATATAAGCTATAATAATAATAATGTAGGATATTAAGTAAACTATAAAATTTTGCATTTTTGTGTTGCCTTCCTTAGCAGAAACTTACATTCTATAAAATCTACCACTGAACAAGATAGTTTTGTGATATTAAGTAGGTGCTTTTTTCACGAACACTTCAACAGCTCTCAGACCACTGCCTCTTCATTTATGACTTTCTTCACACTCTTTGGAATACCACATTTCATCAGTGGTTATAAATAATTATTCATCTTTCTGGTTAGATATCATCCTGTCCATGTTTCAGCAATGGAAGGGCAGTATTTCCTGACACCTCATTCTTCCTAGAATAGGAAGTTATGCCTATTTTAACCTTAATGAAATTGGACCAGGTATATTTAACTGAGTATGTTTCAAATAATCAGTTTTGCTATAGTCTGAACATGTCAATACAGTTGAACAAAAACAAGTACATAGACAATTTTTGCTCTTACATGCAGGACAGTCTGAAGCTTTTGCCTTGAAGCATCAGTTCTTACTCACCTGGGGTGGTCTACTGCTCTGAATGGATTTATTTGAATGAGCAAACACTGCAGAATCAAAATTCTTGTCAATGAGTCACTTTATTCAACTTCATACAATTCATGGTAACTCTGCTATGTAAATTGTATACTTTACATTGCCTGCATAACTACTATCAATAGCTTTGCATGCAGAAAACCAAACATCTCTTGCAGTATCATGTTAAATATATGAAGATAATTTTTAAGTCCAGCTGTCTAACACAAATTCAGACTTACTATACTTTGTCCCTGTTACAGGCAGGAGCAAAGACAGATAATAGCCTGCTGTATTTGTCAGGGCCCAAATGCCAGTGCATCAATGAAGAACACAAAGAACGTTGAGTTATCAATATTAAGATATTTCCTGCTTAAAGACTTCACTATTCACAAAACATCAATACTGATTTATAGACATACCATGCAAGTCAGAACGCACCGTGCATAACAAAAGATGGAAAAATAGCAAACGGAAAGATTAAACAGCAGAAATGTCAAATGGCACATGACACACACCGAGCTGAGGCACTCAATGGCAAACACTACATTTTGAAAAATAAATTCAGCATCTCTGAAGTTCATCTGAGCATGCCACCATCATGAAATGCAACTTTTCACTCACCAAAGTAGAGTTATGTGAAGCATCACCTGAGACCTCGGGTGTTCTTGTGCTGTTTGGAAGTCTGTGAGGGTTACGAGCTATCGCTTGGCACCAGCCCAACATTTTCTCTTTCCACTTATACCTTCTCAATTTCTGAAATTCTGAAAATAATTTAGATTCCCTGAAACATTGACAATTTGAATTTATTGTGTGCATGTCTCTGGATGCATGCCTTTAAAAACAGCTTTTTAAGTTAAATTTAAACAAGCTAATAAACATATTTTTAGAATAACAGGTTTCTTTAAAGTGCTCTGAAGGGTTATGCCCTGCAGGTTAGAAAACAATTACACACTTTCAGGAGACTTTACATGCATTAATACTGTTTCAGTGCCAGCAAACTCTGTGCCTCCTCTCCATGTTAATTCTTTCTTAAGTTATCACTTTAATTAAACAAGTGTTACTTCATAGGACATTTATTTCAAAATAACTGTGAGACTAGCACCATTCCTAAAACCATATAACATTTGGGTGCAATAACCCACCACATTCCCTGAAATAACTAGAAATAGCCCAACAGCAGTAGCAGATATTAAATACAAATCAACAGTGTGAAAACAAACATGTACTCATGGCCACACACACCAAAATATCTGACTTGTCTTGAAGTGTTACACTAGGATGTGCTATAAATAGCAAAAAGTAATGTACACACAACAGCAATAAATGCCACATACTAAATCTAAGTTGGGTATGGACTTATTTTTAGTTTGCAACAGCAACAAAATACCTTTTAAGTAACACTAACCCATTCTGGAAATACAGGGCTAGTAAGGGAACTCTTTTTTACCTATAAGAAACCTTCATAATTTTTTTTTTAATTTCACAATCTGCTTTTCCCACTTGGTATAGGTGAGGTAGATATTCAATGAAAAACTTCACTAATTAATTACAAATTTCTTTTTTAAAGATAAGTACTTACTATGAGAAAGCCAAATAGAATTTTGGGAGTTTTTCAAGCTTGTATTGGAAATTCTAGGTAATTTCTATGAACTGCATTGAAATACAACAGCATTTACCAACTAAACAGGATTTAAAACAACAGTGGAGGCTCATTTCTAATAAATTAGTCCCCAGTACCCTCCTTGCCTCCCCCTGCTTTTTTCTGTTTTTCAATAAGCACACACAAAATCTTCTGATAAACTGTTGTTTCAAAACTATTCTGGTATCTCTGGAATTTCCTAATTTTAATTCAAAATTTCAAGCAGAAAGTATTTCAGTGTTGTTTAGACATTTTTAAATGAGACAAACCACTTGTTTCTGCTGTTTTGGAACCTGGTGGTTCCTCACATATTGTCCTGTAAGTGAAATACGAGCAGAGGAGGGGAGCTGTGCCACGTCTGACATGATCAGCTATTAAACTGGGTGACAAGGGATGATGAGCTGCTGCTCTCTTTATGATTGCACTGGAGCCTGGGGGAGGAGGTACTGTTTGCTTTATGCCTAACAAGTGAGGTTCATAGGAAAGATGTTGAGCCAAGCTCTCATGCCACTTGAACCTCCATCTACAGAGAAACAGCTCTGGGGAGGTACACCTTCTGTTTTAGTAAAGTCAATTGGTAAACTCCTTCATAAAATCTTTTACTAGACACAGGACTTGTGGGCATATTTCATCTATTACCGTTGCTGAACTGCATTCTTCCATGATCAGTGAGCTATTGTTGGGCATTTTTTGCACAGATGCCTGGAAACCGGAGATTAATGTTGACTAGAGAAAACAAATCCTGAAAAAATTAAAACCCCCATAAAACATGTATTTGGAATAAATATGGCTAGTCACACAAATAGACAGATGAAGCTTCCATTTGAACCATCACACTCATGAACACTTGTTAAGAGCAAAAGCTTCAGGTCTTCATTGAAGACCCTTGTCAATATTCTATTACTTCTGATGAACTATTATTCTTATTTTCGGTTTGTATTTTAAAATAACTTCATGTGTCAGAACATTTTCTTTGTTTCTGATTCTCTAAAAAAATTTCAGGTAAACTTTTAGAAATCAACCTATATTGCTGCATGTTTCAGTGTACAGCAAATTCCTCCAGAGACTTGTTTAGCATAGAAAAGTTATGCAAATTCCACCATCTCTAGAGTCATATACTCCTCATGCTTGAGGTGGATATAAGCCAGTTCAACCTGAGAATACAACTCTACACATCACATACAAGCATACACTGTGTTATTCTACAGAGTTTGAGTTTGATCAAAGATGAGTGAAAAAATAGCAGTCTAAGGTTATTCTACAAAATGACTCTGCACAGCTGGATGCTCCTGGTACTTAGAACTGACAAAGAGCCATAAACCCCAGGCAACAGCTGTAGTTTGGTATGACAAAGGTAACTACCTGAAGTCATTACATTTTGAATTTCTACAGTCAAGACAGCTATATGGCACTTTAATGATCTGCAGAAGATCCTCTGTAATGTCAAGCTGGCAAGAAGTTTACATTCTCAAAGTTTTACAGCCTTCTAAAAGAATGTTAGTTTAGAGCTAACAGAGTTTTAGAGCACAGAGTCTACCTGAGCCGTAGGTGTAGTAAAGAGTGGATGCCCAAGATCAGTGCATGCCATCTAGCTGTGGCACCAGCCTTTTAAGGATCTACAAGGAGACCATTCCAAAGAGTGACACCCCCCACAGTAAGTGATGAGACAATTCTTTCTATACTGCTTGCACCTGTAAAGACAGGGAATCATGTGATTATATCTACAGTCCTATTCTGTCTCTCTTGGGGATGAGAAGCTCTTGGAACATTTTCAACTTCTCTTTTGCCCTGAGGAATCAAAATTATGACTACCACTATACAGATCATAATTAAAAGGATGACTTTGCACTTCCTCACACAACTAAAGAACCACAACCTCAAATAAATTGCCTGAAAAAAGTATCTTAATTCATCCCTTATAAATTTGTGTAAAACCAAAATAATTACTTTATTCATACTTCTTCAGGGGAAGCAATTTTTACCTATAATTTAGGCAAAAAAAAGGGACATAGAGAATTCTAGATTCAAGCACATCTTGCACAATTTTAATACTATATGAATAAGGGTTTAGTTAAGGATGATGTATTAAAAATTAACCAGTTATGTCAAATAAAAGCATAACGTCTCCAATAAAAGTTCATTAATCTAGCATAAGAAAAGAAACAGTAAGCCTAATTCAGGAATGTAATTAAATTCAGGTAACAAAGGTCTCAACAAAGGGTGAATTAAGATGAAGTACATGAGGAGGTTATGCCTTTTCAGTCCTTAGCAGGATCTAACACTACACCACAGAACACCAGGAAAGTGAACACAAAACATACTGTTCTTTATCTAAGCTAAATAGCTTCGTAGTGACAGTATTTGTCCAGCATCTGAAACACTGCATGACTTGTCAGATCATCAATTAGAGCTGCAGAAATACTGAAATGCAAATACCCTTCAGTTGCTGAGCACAAATGTGGAAACTATCTGTAAAACTTTTTTGTTCTGTCAGTAGGGCTGAGTACTATCTGCCCCTCCAAAGTAAGGAACAACTTTGGGAGTCCCGCATTTAATGAATCTAACTTGCAACGTCAGTAACTTGCAGGGCCATCAAGTTAGTAAAATGTTATCTTCCTGACTGATACTTGCAGTAATTAGCTAAAATATGTACCTAATGTGCTAGCCTCATTAAAAAAAAATTCAGACGCCAACATAATGCAAGTACACATGCTCACACACTATTCAGTTGACACCTAGAATGATGGTACCAATCAAGCCTCTGAGTACCAATTTTCTTGTACAGCTACTGGATTTACATAGTCAAACACCCCTGCATTAAGTGGATGTAAGGATCTGAATTCAAACATGTCCTATTCATTAATGACCGATTTCAGAAGTGCTTCTAGGGCACTACTTGAAGAGTAAACCCAATTATGCACAAGTAAATGTATTTTCCGAGATGTACAGGCAAACAGAAATGTCATTTAACTTAGTTATGTTTACCAAATGTGTCACTTCAGCAGCTCTTTAAAAGCATAAGCACAGTATCAGCATCTCTCTTTAGAGTATTCAAAGTTTTATTATATTTGAGTTTTATAGAACTTGTTTCAGTTATTTAAGCTTGCAAATTGTCAACTACAGCATCTTCCCAAATTACTACTTTATCAAATCAGTTTTCAGAGACTACAAAGTGGCTATTTTGATGCTCCTGTACCTTAATTACCCATATAATTATTCCCAATAAGGCAATCTATGTATAGTTCCTTTCCGTTATACTGTTGATATATTCTGAACGGTCCTTAGCCCTTCAAGACTTTTACTCCTTTTTGTCATAATTAAGGATCTAAATTGCACCCATTACTTAAAACAGTTTAATCCTTGAAAATAAATCAGTTTAAGATGAGTAGTACAAAAATTATTGTAGCTAACATTGCTTTGTGTAACCACTCCACTACCACTACACCCAAAGAGTGACAGGAAATCTTTACAAGCTTTCAAAGAGAATAGTCTTTTGGGTTACCAAAGATATAAAAATTGTGGATATGCTTGTCCTTATAGTCACACTTCCCTCCTCCCAATAAAAGGTATCTACTGTGTAAAGCAGAAAGCAATTTTAAATCACTCAAGGCTCTTTAGAGAATCCACAGTTGTTTGGGGTTTTTTTCCCATGGCAAATTTTTGGCAGTGCAATTCTACCTCTCTGTGTTTATGAGGACTGCATGAAGAAAATGTTTTTAAATTATGAGAAATACATATTTTTGGCTACTGATTTAGTATTTTTTAAAAAATAATCTTTATACATGCAGACAATGCCAAATCTGTATTTGCTCATGCAGAACTTTATTATTTTTTTTAATTTCCAAACTATTCTAATCAGCAACCTTTATACCATCACCAAATATGACTTCCCCCCCCACCCCAAAATGTTCTTGCTCTTAATATCACAGCTACTCTTCTTGGGAATGCTTTGCTCATCCAAGGTTTGATGTCTCCACTGAATGCACTCAAAGCTTGCAAAAGCAATGCAAAAGCATGAGCAGGAATGTGATCCATTCCTGCCTACAGGTGAGTGACATAGATGCCAAACACTTCCCCTGGGACCTCTCCATGTAAATTCCAGATGCATCAGACTCCCAAGTACAAAAAAAAAAAACAAAAATATTTGAGAACAAGAACAAATTACTTGGTTTTGCTTTGTGAGTTTGCATATATTTTAGCATACATGATTGCCAAGCAGCTTAAACCAAAGCTTGAATCAACAATAAAGACTGGTAAGTGCAGATGTTAAAACCATACCAAGCGCTTGGCAGATGGAAATCCTCAGCAACAGCAGAAAGCATAACATGCAAAAAATCCACAAGGTAAAGCATTAACTAACTCAAAGCTATGCATGCAGGTATCCAAATGCACAGAAGCTAAAGTAAGTCTTTAAAAGACCTTATTCTGCATATTTAAAAGGAAAAGTGCATCTGAAGAAGCTTTCCCTCATTCTTACGTGGTTTATTTAGAGTAGGAGGATATATTTATGGTGTAAGATAAAGCCTACTTTGAATCAGGTAGAGCTTGTTATTGAAGTGAAATATGAAGAAGAGAGAAGTAGCTTTTATTTTTTTTTTCATCCAATAAAGGTTAGATGTCTAAAAGAAATAATTTAACAGCTAAACACTGCCCCCCCCCCCCCAAAGGATGCATAATTGATACTGAATTTAAATGTGATTTTAAGAACAAAGGGAAAAATCACATTAAATCACATTTCATTGAAGTGCCAGAAATGCACATGCCACAGTGCCCTAAGACCACACTTGGTCTAACAGAAGAGGCATCTCTTCCTTGAAATATTTTTAACAGTTCTTCTGTCAAATACAATGTTCTGTGCAGTCATAAACCATCCTCCTTTGACAACCCTAAACACAGAAACCTTGTTACTTAGATACCATTGCTCTTCGTAATGCTATCTGTAATGACTCTACAGCAGGACAGGCTATATTAGAATACCACTGCTACTTTATCTTTGCTAGTTTCTTAAATGTTTGTTATGTAATTTCAGATAGTATTCAGAATCTGGTTTAGGGTAAGTAACATCAGAATGACAGGAAAGCAATTGCTGCACCCCAACTAAATGAGCAGACACACCTGTGAAATTCTAACCTGTTCCAAGATGTTCACTTGCTATACAGAAACAAGATGAAGCTTTTTGCTTTTCCCTCTTTTTTTAATAAAAGCTTGATAAAAAATAATTAAGTCCACTACACCCAGCATATTTTCTGCATGTATTCTCTGCTGACCCTTTAGGACAAGAGAGAATATGGTTATACGTTATTGTAGGGATTTTGTTTCTTTTTAAATTCAAGTCCTTAAATAACTGGTTTATGTAGAAGTATGTTTCATTATTGGTTTTGGCTCTTTGTGCTTTATTTCACAAACCACCACAGTATAAAAGTATTATCATTAAATAAATGCTTATCAAATTTCTTTGATATTGATTAGGTTTTTACTTTTTGCCTCTTTTTTTTTAAAAAGTCACAGAGTTTATTAAGGTTCAGGCTTCATTTGAAACTATTTGAAGACACTTTTAAGAATCCCATTCATTTCAGTTGAGAGTGCTATACTGATATTTATCCAATCTTGTGGCACCTCTCCAAATTTATTATCTATTCAGCAAAACATTTCTATACATATTACAAAGTAAAATACAAACATAAAAGCCATAAGGGCTACATAATCCTTCAACCTTTTTTCCCCTACTCATTTTCTCCAAGTATTTCCCAATTTTTATTAACAGCAACCAGAGTGACAAGAATAACTGCTTCCAATAATTATGCCACCGTATTTGTTACTGTCTAATGATAGCACCATTTAGATAAAATATTTCAACTGAGTCATATTTTTGCATCTACACATTCATTTCAATGGCCAAATTTTGTATTTGTTTCCTGGAAATGGCAGCAGAAGATTATCACAGTAGGATTATTCAAAAGTTTATTCACATAATGACTAGCTTTTAGGTTAACATATACTTTACTTATGTAAGGGACTAGTTATTTAAGCTGTTACCAGTAACTACAGCATTAGGCCAGTAGGCCAGTAATTATTTATAACTTAAATAACCTGAATCCTTTTATCCCAAAAAACCCTGAATAGGTCATCTGTCACGATTTCCTCCTAGCAGAGGTCAGATCTTAAGTAATCATCTTCATAACAAAGTTCACAAGGATGGAGGAAATGTGACAAAGGATTACTTGCAATATTATACTTTGGTTAGTGAGTAGTAGCAACTATTTAATGAGCTTATTAAACATTTGTTAAAAATTAATCCAAATTTTCTGCCTTCAGCAGATCTCTTACGAGTTTTCATCAAATGTAATCTGGTATTTACATCAATTTATTAGGTAGTACACTTAGTTAATCCTTCACAACAATATAAGCCTACTTCAAAATAATTACCAGAATTTTCCTTATTATAACACATGCAAATGTTTTATATCAAATTTCACCTTCTAACTAATTTCAAGTCTGTGGTTGTTAACAAGAAAATAGTTACACCTCAGTTTCCAGAGGTAACTGAATTTTCTGTCAACCATCATTCAAATAAACTATTTCATGACTATTCATCAGTCACAGGATGCCTAAAACTTTGTATTGGGGATGTGACTTCATTGCTCATCAGTAAGTAGGTAATTATTGCAAACATTACTTATTACAGATAAAAATAAACTAACCGCAGCCATTACTCATAAAACAATGTTTCATAAAATTATCTAACAGAACATGAGGGCAAATGACTAATGGTACTTACAGCTGAACAAAAAAGCCCCAACATTATAATAACAGACTATTATTATACTCTTATTAATAATAGTAGACCATGGAGATTTACTAATTATTTTCCATAGATAATATTGATTTTTGGTCCTTTGTGAGATGAAACAATACAGGACATGTAGTTACCATCACCACAACACTCATGGCTGCCAGTGAGCTAAGATTCACACAGAACATATGCACATTGCATCTGTAAATGCCACTCTTCACAAACCATTTTTAAAAAGATGGTATTCGTTGTGTTTGTTAATTAAAGTGTAAAACTAAGCACAGCATCAGTTTCTTCTACTTCAAAATAACCCTAACTACAGAACAGGTATCCACCTTCTTGCAATTCCAAAGAACCCCAAAGAAAGGAGATGTTGGCAAGGATACAGACAAAATGTAGTTATAAAACTGAGATCTTGAGTGTACAGAAGAGAAACCCAATACCTAATGGCACAGCATTGCTCCCTATAGTGAGTGATGGTGAACATGCTTCTCTGCCATGGCTGTGGTGCAGCAGTCAGGCAGCCAAATTTCATCCTGCACCATCCAGAAGGTTTGATTTCTGCCTCTGACAATCCCCTGAAGCATGTCATCTTGCAGCTATAACCTTCTCTGACTTTGCTGCCATCCATACTGCTGTCTTTTAGGCTACACTTGAACACCAGTGCTGAAGTTGAGACAATAGTACACAGTATAGCACGGTGGAGGCATCCCCATGGCAGCTGCGGGATGACCTGACCTGGCACAGCTATGTAACACAGTCCTGTGCTATACAAAGACCCCATTCCAAAAGCTGTTTAACTGCTGTACCAAAGAGCAGCTCCATGGCTAAGCCCTAAGCCTTACCCTCACAAGAACTATTGTACTGTGGCGTGAGACCTCCTTAAGCTGTCACTCAGCTTTCTCAGATAAGCTCAGGGTTAACTTGAGTAGCTCTGCAGTGTCGCTTAATGCATTATCTTCAGGTATTTAGTTTGCCTGTGCCACATAATACCTGAACATCCCATAATTTTGAATTATTTGTATCCTCATCATCTCTGAGATATGAACGTGCTATTCTCTCCCTTCTACAGCTGAGGCATAAGAGAGAAGCCTTACCTTTACAAAGATACTTTATACCATTCCTGACCTGCATTCAATTCCTTCTCAAGGGTAACCAAAATTCCCACAGCCATGACAGGTTTGTGGTACTTTGATATTTCTAACTCTATTCTGTATCATTTATTTTCATATATATACATCTCTAATCACAGCATTTTTACAGGAAGAGGGTCTCTAATTTGAATCAAACAGGCTTCCTTTCTAGCACTAATGGCTTTATTCTCTTCAGAATAATATATTGAACTAGAAATTTTTATTAAGAGTTAATAAATAAGAATTTCACCAACAAAATTCTGGCAACCTGCTAGAACCAATACATCACAAAAATAAGCAAGAACTCATAAAGGCACATCTACAGATGCATATAACTTGAACAAACCCATATTTACTACATTGTTAGGAGACACACTTACAATTTTGAAATACATGCCATGCTACAAATCTCAACTAGCTAATTAGAATAAGTACATCATTTCCCAATGCCATTCTGTTCCCTCTTCCTCAGATGCATGAGTGAACCTAGAATATGCTTACTAAGTACTAGTTCAACAGCTGAGATTTTATTAATGACCCTTTCTCTGTATACAGCTCCACAGAAACCACTTCTGCCTCAAGAAACACAAAATAATGGAAAACAAAGATGAATGAGAAAACATAGGCAGGTAGTTGGCCTATATTCAGTTTTAATACCCATTTAAGAAGGCTAAATAGAGAGAAACTAACTTTGAAAGTAAAAGCTGTATTTAACTGCAGGATAGTCACCTGCAAAAATAATTTCAAGAAGTCTTGAGGAGAAAAAGAAATGTATTGGTGACATACAGGCTGGCTGGGTATTGCTACTGACAATACTTACTTTAAAAGACTTCAAGTACCAGCCCCTCCCTCAGATTTTCCAATATTCAGGGTATAGCAAATTGAGGTCAGACCCCTGATAATCAGATGAAACTTGGAAAGGAATAAGAAAAAGACAAATAGAAAAGTGCAAAGATACACAAAGAGTGTGGTCAAAGATACACAGAGTGTGGTCAAAGATACACAGAGTGTGGTCAGACACACGGCTCGTCTGTGCTGTGAAAAATGGGAAAATGAAATGTGCACAGAGCATGCAGTATAGCAAAGAGGCAGGAAAAAGAATCTTTTAGCCAAAAATGACAATAGTCTTTGAGCACTGTCTTAGAGTTGAACTTCCATAAACGTGTTTAAGATCTCATTAACCCACTCTGCTAATCTTTAGATAGGGTTAAGAAGTGAAGGACAGTCTGTTAATCTTGTGTTGAAGCTATGTCACATTTTGAAGGATCAGGACCTCCCCAGGCTGGAAGAAAAGATGTGCCAGTATGTTGAGAATGACAACACATTTAACTGTGCCAACAAAGTGCAATGACATATTGTTCTCATTTACACTAAGAATGTACCTCTAACTGATATTTAAGGTGACATTATCAAGCAAATCAGATATAGTTTTTATTTTTGCCTTTTTTTTCTCCAAAGGACATTTAAATGAAAGTTCCACCATAAGACAGAAGGAAATACATCTTTCTTTCTGTCATCATATATGCAGAATTTCATCCCAGAAAATTCTTTTCCCATCAAATAAAAAGCCCACATGAGTAGCAGTGTAGAATGAAAGTGCCAGCTCAAATTTGCTTTTCAGAAGCACAGGAGCTCTACTACAGAAGGAATACTTTTTACAGTTTTACAGAAGGCACCACATAGTCCTTAAAGTTACAAGAGTATCAAAAGACCTGAAATAGAAACAACACTGGAACTTAAAACATGTTTTGCTTCATGTAAGCTCAGCACAAGTACGACGAGACATGGTTTCAAAAGTGAGAAAATTACACATTTTCTTTGCTTGCCACTAACTGCTGCCACACTAAAAAAAAAAATATATATATATATATATAAACTACCCAAAAAAGTACTAGAATGTACATTTTGCACATGCAGAGCCTGGTGAAATAATCAAGAAAATGAAAAATGTCAAGCATACTCTTTAAAAACTATTGGAGTCTACTAATTAAGGTCTTCTCCAGTAATGTCAGGGGATTATATAAATCTAATTAAATGATGACACTATATAGATATACTTTATTGACAACCAGTAATCAGTCAAGGTAATTTAATCAGGTCAAGTGAAAGCTGTCACAGACTTACAGTATAAAACCCAGCTGTAGAAGAAAATAGTTCTACTAAATAGTCTACTAGCCGAAACATGAAGTATTTTGTTTATTCCTATCTGTCCCTCCTCTTAGGAATAAAGATATTTGAAATATTTTTTTTATCATAAAGTAATTGATACATAGCAGTGGGAATTCTGGGTTCCAAAATTTAAATTTTGTATGTTGAAAGAAAAAGAACAGTAGTAACTAGTAGCACTCCTAGCACGGCATCAATTTAAACTCACTGTTAAGAGTTTAGACTCCTCATTCAGTCTATTTTTGTACAGAAAAATTAATTTCTTATTCATCAAGGAGCAGGTAAATATGCTAAATACTCCTCTGAAACTGAAGCAGCAGGTCAATCTTCCAATTTCTTTCATTTAGCCAGAACTAAACCAAGACTGCTTGGGAGGTGACAACCAATGTCGGTAGACTCATTCCCAGTAACTATGACCCACTGACTTTGTTGCTGCTTCTCTATCCTTCTCTTTCGCGACTGTTTAGTTAAACACAATAGTTCTTGGAGGGAACTGTATTAGTATCTTCTGAACATTTCTAAGCTTCTTATAGAAATAAGCCACAGCTATCACCAAAAACCTCTCTAGCAGATTTTGAACTAATTGTATATTCAGAATCAATGAGCTACACATAGCTAATGATAAAACCATTTTACAATAAGTCATCACAGAGCTATTGTTGTCACAAATCTAAATTTCAAACATATGCTTAACCTAATTCTGAAGTTCCAGCATATCTAAATATTTATATTGCAAAACCTAGTTTCCAACAAGCATACATTAAGATATCCATAAACCATGCTTACCATTTGTTGTATAATGAGGAATTTCAGATTAACAGAAAAACGGTTTAATTAGCTTTGAACATTTGAAATAGGCTTGCTTGGCAGAACTGTTTGCTAATAGTGAAGCATAACCATATTCACAATCAACAAAAGCTGCAAGTAAATTTTAAGTTATTCTGGACTATTGCATGCTATCATTTTGATCAGTTACACAGAACTGAAACCTGGCCGTGACACTCTGGAGGTTGCTTAAGCAACTCCCTTTAGAAAAAACACCAATAATAGTCTTTAGAATTATTAAGCCAGGCACCTTCAGAATTAGCTAAATCTAAAACAAAACAGATAACTATGAGGTAAGAGGAAAGAATGGAGACATATTAAGGCAAATTCTGCTTCTTTGATCCTTTGCAGTTCTTGGTGGAAAGTCAACAGTATAATGAACAAAGAATAGAAATTCCTATTTACCTCAAAGAACTATAGGTCACAGCTTCCCAAAAATATATTTAACTAAGTAATCATGAGAAGTAAGCAACTGTTTTGGATAAAAACATTTCTTGGTTGAGCTTTTTCTATTGTGAAGACAGCTTCGAGGGTTTACACTATGGTCCTCCAACTCTGAAATTTAGAATTTGCTGCTTGAAGAAAGTCGCCAAATTTGACAAATCCCACAATAAATTGAAAAAAAACCCACTATAATTCTAACAGCCTGTAATACATGCACTATAACCTCATTAGTTCTAGGGTCATATTCTACTTGTCATTACTTCACACACACAGTGGAAAATAATCACTTAACAAAGGAGAGAAAAAACAAACCATGAAACCATGTTTACCGCACTGTCTAGATCCTTCTTCAAAATTAATCTCAATTTCCTCATTGGTTTTACGATAACATTACTAAAAACAAAGAAAATTCTTCATTATCCCCGTGCCATTATCCATACAGGTTACCAATTATCTGTGGCTCTGAAGCAGCCACAGAGTTGGTGTTTGTGCAAACACACCCTAGCTCTGAACACTTACTTCGCTGACCTGTGACATGACAGCAGCCATATTGGTTATAGGCCTAGAAACAGTTTAGTTGAGAAATAATTATTAAGCAAGTCTGCATCTAAACGGACTTCTGAAAAGTTGTGAGCATTTCTTTAATTTTGTTAAAGGATGCCCAAGCTTTTCTGTACAAATCCATTTGAGTGAGGGTAAGATTACTACTTCTCTTCATGCCAGATACCTTTATGCCCTGGTGATATATTATCCGTGTTTTCCATTATCCCAGACAACAAAAAACTGATTGTCAATTCCCACAGTTTACATAAATTAGTTTTACAATGTTGTGGTTTTACCCAGGCTTCAGCTGCCTGCTCTTTAAAGGAAAAGAGAAGGGAAGGGGAGGGGAAGGGGAGGGGAAGGGGAAGGGGAAGGGGAAGGGGAAGGGGAAGGGGAAGGGGAAGGGGAAGGGGAAGGGGAAGGGGAAGGGGAAGGGGAAGGGGAAGGGGAAGGGGAAGGGGAAGGGGAAGGGGAAGGGGAAGGGGAAGGGGAAGGGGAAGGGGAAGGGGAAGGGGAAGGGGCAAATAACAACCCAAAACCAAGAAACCAAAAGCCCATGGGTTGGGATAAGGATAGTTTACTAGAATAGCAGAAAGATAAAATATAACAATGCTAACAGGACTTTAGAGAAAAAAATATATGAAGCTGTTGATACAGGATGCAGTTTCTCACTGAACCCACAGCTCAGGCCGTGCCACCCAGAGCTGTCCCGGAACCTGACCGTCCCCCAAAAACCGCGTGTCCTGGAGCCGCCCCGTTCCTCCTCCCATCAGCCCCCTTTATACTGAGCATGAGGTATTGGCATGGAATACTCTCTTTGGCCAGTTTGGGTCACCTGTCCTGGCTTCGTCCCCTCCTTTCTCATTAATAGAGAAATATGAAGAACTGAGAAAGTCCTTGACTGCTTGACCACAACTAAAAACATCAGGATATTAGCAGCACTGCTCCCATTTTAACACCCAATCACAACATTCCATCTGCTGCTACAAAAGAGGTTAACTCCATCCTGACCGAAACCAGGACATAGAACTTTACAAAAATCATCTAGGTGACAGCCTAGAATTAGGCTTCTTTTTCTGAATCTTTTGAAATATAGGTGCCTAGCTCTTTACACTTCTATACCTCTTTTATGGGAAAACGCTTATAACAAGTACTTCTCCGGTATTTAATGCAATGAGTGACCTTTAGTGAGACTTGGATGGAGTGAAAATTAGGAAGGAAAATTTCCTCCCTCAAGTATTCTCTATCTTTGGCTCTTTTATTGGAACAAATATATTAACATTTATCCTTTAATGGCATTTTCATTAATGTCAAAGCATTCATTTTAAACTTGTGGCATCCATAAAATTTGTGAGGTCTTTCATACATATGTGATCTCATTTTGGTTTTCATCTCTACAACACTCTGTATTTAGTACTGTAAGGAATGAGAATAAAAACTGCCTCGCAATAATATTCATATCCTTCCACTCTTACCATTTTTATGAGGCTAAAGCAGTCTTGTACATAATTTTAAAAGCCTGAAGGGGGCTGGTAGCCTTGCAGTTTCATGATGCCCAGCAGCTCTGTTCTTGCTAGTTCGCAGTATGTTGTTAACAGATCTGAGCTGAGCTGTTAGGAATCCTCCAGTCACCAATGGAAATTTAAAGTTTTGTGGCTTTGAATCCTCATTAATCCTTAAATCCACACTGAAATCTTGGTGTAAAACTAATAGTATGCATCTTCCTCAGCTATCTATTTCCACTAGAACTCTGAATTCTTAACTGGCTTTGTTCCCTCTGAACAGTTTTGCACAGCATGAGGAACATATGGGTTTATGCATTTAGGAAGGGTTTCTGAGTTTGAAAAGAGTAGAAATCTTGTATTTCAGGATTATGCTTCACCTAATTAAGAACATCTATATTATTTGGTTCAAGAACTGACTCAATGAAATCTGTTATTCCTGGAATTTCATGGATCATGTGAGTAGGTATTTGAGTGATAAGCCCATGGGAACACAGCTGATAATTTTACGACAACTTTTGAAGGCTATGAAAAGTGTAAACTTCATCACCTCTACCACATCCTACAATTTGTCTCACATAGGAGATAAACATCTGCTCCAGAAATTGGAAAAAACCCAACAAAACCACACAGTAAAGTTTGTCAAGAAATTTCTCATCTTAACAGGAGAAATAAGCCAGTAGCAAACCTGAAAAGTCTCTAGCTTCAATAACGTTTCAAGATAACTAATATCAAAGAGATTTAAGGAATTTGTGGTTCTGTACTGAAAGAAAACAAAGCAAAAGCACAAACACACTCTAATTTCTGAAACAATAAAACCACAGTAATTTATTTTTTGGTAGTGATAAGTAATTTTATATACTGTAATCATCTGAGAGGATCATTTCTCTCAGAACAGACTAATATGCCCATATAAATACACCTTCCTCTGTTGTTACAATTGATTTCAGCTCATGGCAACAAAAGCCTATTTTCTAACACAAAATCTTTTCTAGGGTGAAACAATTGCATTCCTTTTTGTGTTTATCAGCATTTCTTTTAACAGAAATTAGAAAGTTAGAAATTAAGCCTCTTATTTGACACACCTTCCATATCTCAGATATCGAAAATAGATAGCGCTGATTGAAAAAAGAGTTACTTGGCCTCTTCTCCTGTAATGTGAAATCATTAGCTCACTGCCTCATTTGAGTGACATTTGAAAAACCAAGGATTTTAACAAAGTAAAAAAATTGTGTTTATGCAATTCAGATTAAGGATTTGAAATAATTTGTATCACAAAGGGACAACACTTGATTTCTTGCCTGAACACACTTCCGAGCAAACTCTTCCCTATTCTCTCTGATAGATCCACAAGGCTCAGTAAACCTGGTTTGCCCAAAGTATGGAAAACCTCCCTTTCTAAAAGGACTGGAGGCAAACACACAGTTGAAAGCACAGCATTGGCACAGCTTTCTAAGTATGACAAGCAGCATCAACCTCATGTGTTGTAATATCGTTTGACAGTCCCTGAAAAACATAAGATCAGAAATCGACATTCTGCCTAGCTACTCCAATTTCAACACACTAAAATATAACAGACAGTATCCTAACAAAATCATTAGCTACAGCTAAAATTAAGAAAGCATTTAATTGTAAACATCCTGCTCTTTGAGGCGGTATTGATTATTTGAAACATTTACCTTTTGAGCTGATGCTCAGTTTCTGCCCATAATTCTCTTGAAATCCTTTAACTCAAGTTTTAAAATGCTAAAGTAGTAAACCACAGTTTCCTGTGGCACATTTTTGGGCAAATTCAAAGCCAACAGGGGGAGGATGAGATTTGGCAGGAAAGTGCATCTTTGGTGAGAAGAAACTTAGATTTGTAATGACGAAAAAGTTGAAACCTGGCCTGGAAAATAAATAGTTTGCCAGGAGGCCAGGCTTTAAAACACTCAGGAACAGTATATACGATCAGAACTATTTCTCCCATGTTGTATATGCTGGCTATGGTCTTCCCTACACTCATGACCCACTTCTGGGGGCACAACAACAAAGGAAAAAAAAAGATATAAATATTTCTGGTGGTGTATAATGAGGTGATAGTTTGGAGTAAGAAAAACAGTAACCAGAGCTTGAGAAAAACCCAGTTTCCAGGCACTTTTAACAATAGTACAGCTGCTTCTGTAAGGCAAGTTTTTAAATACGAGATCTGTAAGTGTACTTTAATAACTCAATTATATAAAGATTGATAAAATTTATAGTATGTTCTGTGTAAATATGTGCTACCCAACATTTTGTAAGGAAAGGAAAAGATGAGAAACTGAGGATGGAAAATAGCAAAAATTAACTAGTCTGAAAATGAAGAGGTGCGTGCTTTTTCAGTGATCACATTTAGTGGGGGTCTTCCATGGTGTTCTGCTACTGCTCTCCATAGAGGATTTATTTAATACTTTCTCAGAAGTAGATGAACTTTGCTGAAAACAGGATCTGTAACACACTTCACAACATGTAATCTGTTTTCAAATTTGGCATGCTGACAGCAGCAAGCAAATCCTGGAGTGAAAGTGACATTTTTGTTCAAACTCTTCCTCCCCTTGAGATATTCCACTACTGAAAACATTCAGTAGGCAGAGAAAGTTGCTCAGCTGAGTATCACAAAGCAAACAGTTTAGTAGTACAAAGTTATGTTTTTCTTATATTTCATTTCTGATCAGCAACAATTAAAATGGTGCTGGACACAGCTCTTTTTCACTCTTTGCTATATAAATTGTCCAAGTGCAAATGCTGCCAAATCATGTATTATCCAAAAAAATGAAATTTAAAAAATCAAAAATCACACACTACAGAATAATTTCTCTTCATGCTTTGGCAATTCTACTGTTTTTTTCATACAGATGAAAGTCTGTAAATATTAGTTGCACAAACATCAAGCAAAGAATCAAGCCTCTTTTTAATTTTATTTTCTGTTTTAACTGTGCAATTAAAAGTAATAAAGAGAAAAAAAAATAAGGAATTTGTCTTCAGGTGCAGAACTTGGTGGCATTACACATAAGCTTACAGTCCAGGGGAACTCAAAACAGGGCTGAAATGAGAGATTTGTGAAATAGCAGTGAATTACTCTGGTTGATGATTGCCTCATAGGTAACACATCAATGACAGGACAAGGACAGACTAGAAAACACTATGGAAGCATGTCAGTGCAGCCACCCCTATATAACTAGGAACATTTACAGGTAAGGTCTGAGGTTGGACTCTATTTGCATATGCCTAGGTGAAGTTACTGCAATGAATACTGACCTCGTAGCAAAAGGTAAGCAATTGACTGAGAGGCACAGGAAGTATTTTAAACTGGTTTTAACTATTCAGAATATTTGCAAGATCTGTTATGTGTGTTCTATATTTAGAATAAGATAATTCCATGTTGTTTTCACACATTCATGAGTATTAATGATGATGAATTACAGATGACCACAAAAATATGAATAATAAAATTATTACCATCACTATTGCTACATATCTTCTTCTTTGAATCTCAAAGCAAAACATATTGGCTACAAATACTCTTGAAAAACCACAAGTTAATTACTCAAAAAGTCTTTGGTAAGTTAAATGGATTGTGTCAACCATTCACGTCATATCTCACTTCTGTTCTTAAAACTCAGTCCACCAGAAATGCATAATTCATCATCATCTTAGTCAGAACCACCAAAAATACGATATAAACTGCCTAACATCTATGACACCTCCAACTTGCACGTCAAGAAAATCCAAACCTCCTCAAAATTACTGCAGTGGTAAATGTCTTATTTTCTTATGATTATGTCTTACACCATTTATGATCTAAATGTGGTCACAGAGAATATCTTCATCCCCCAAGAAACGGAGGAACTATAAATTAAAACAGAACTTCCTTTTTCATGTATAATGTTGTAAAAATCAAAGAAAATTACAAAATCCAGTGTTTTGCCAAACAAAAAGTCCCACAGAACTTACACTGAAATTAGACAAACTGAAAAAACATTCAATCCCGTTTGAGGATTACTTTTGTTGATTCACATAATCTTGGGATAACTCTTGTTCACATCTGTAAATCTAAAGACCCTTTTCAAAGCTAGAGACATGATATAATTCTATATTTTCTAGTACTACCAATAGCTATTGCTGTCAACAGTATATTTCTATACTATGATATATCAGATAAGTACTGAAAGCAACTGGTTTTAAAGGTGCAGTCCAGTTCTGCAAGAATTTGTCTGCTTTTCACACCAGCATACAAATTCCAAAACAGATACAAAGATCTAGATTACCATGGTATAATCAAGATCCTGGATTTCAGCACTTCTCCCCAGGAGGATCCATGAAACTAACATGGCAAAAGTTTTCAATGCAGAAGTTGTAAAGGCATTAATATTAATGACTTACCCTCTGCCAATCCAGGCTGCTTAAAATAACTTCAGCTTGCACAGAGCTGAGTGGGGGAGGAAACCATCTTTAAGAAGACAAACACATACTGAAAGAACCCATCACAGAAGGCTGCATGTCCAGGAGCTGCTTTTCACTCAGGCACTCAGGTTTTGTAAAATGTGTAAGTGCAATGTTCTCACAATGAAATGTAGTCAATTTGGGTGGATTTATTATGGTTGTGGGGTTTATTGTTGCTGATTTTTAAGATCAAAACGGGTATTATTAGTCCTTATCAGAATAACATGATTCATCCTAATAGCCCCTTATCAGTATTTTGGTCGTATCAGTAAGCATAACGTAGAATGTCAGGAAAACACACAGTCTAAAATGTATAACAGAAATAAAACATTTCCAAATCTGAATGCCATTCATTATTTCAGTGCTGGGTAGTGGTTCTTGTACTCATATTTTATAAAAGAAATTTTGTGCAGGTGCCTATCACTCTAAACAGTTTAGACATCAGGTGGAGGGAGATGACACACCACAAACAAAAGAAAAACAGAAAACAAACTTTCCCAATAGGTTAAATCCTAGCAAGAAAGCTGAAACAAAAGGAGACAGCACTTGCAAAGTCCTCACATTTGTCAGATCACTAAAATTGCTAGTGTTAAAACCTGGGCAAATAAAAATAGAAAAAAAAAATCTTCTACTGAGCCACTGATAGACACTTCAAAAAGTTCCCACGTTTCTTACAGCACTGCACTCATGGGGGCATGATGTGTACATGTAGAAAATACCTTCCTTTTTTTTAATACACAAGTAGTAAGAGCTGCACTCAGAGGATTTAAAGAGGGGTTTCTTGAATGTCAAAACCTAATCTGCTCTGTTACTAATGCTGTTTACATAGTAATATTGTACAGACATTATATATTTACATGTGTAATACTTCTCCCATTTGTATCAGTTTCTACCTAGAGGCTCACTTTTCTTCATTACAGAAAAAGAAATCATGCTGCTTCTCCTCTTCTGCTGATTTCTACAAGCAGATTGATCAAATACCATCAGCTGTGCAGCCCTCTTTCCAAGGGAAGGGAAACCCTGGTTCACAACAGTTTTTTCTTTCCTTTACAGCGACCAAACACCTGAAACCAAGCTAGTGGGAAAATTACAACCACCCGTAATAAGTTACATCAAATAGAGGACAAAGAAGAAAAGCACATTTCCAGGAACAGAGGAATCTCTGAGCATTTTAGAAAGAAAAGGCAACACTGGGAATCTGCCTATCTCCTACGGTTTACCAGTAGCCTTATTGTGAGATGGTATTAAAATGTACATTACGTAAGTACACTAATGGGGATAAGAGGGCTGCTTAACCTCCCAAGATAATTATATCTAATCTAGCTTCCTGGAAATACGCTACCATAGGCCAATTAGAGTAGGTTCTCACTGGTTTTACTGTTTACAAAAGCCCTTCGATATGTCCCTTCAATATATAATCTAGAATCCGAACTACAACAAAGCAGCAAATTTATTACAGAGTGACCCAGAACTGAAAAACTCAGTGTCCTGATAAGCATTACTCTTTCCTTATTCATTCATTCTCTGCATTCACACTGTCTGGTTGAATTCTTCTGTTAAAATAGGAAGAGAAGTACAACTGTTAGGCTTGGAGAACATTTCTGCTAAATTCAGTTCATTGCTTTCTAAGAAGGGAAAGCAAACACCAAATTTATGACTTTATATAATAATACAAAGCATTACAAATTTCTATGGCTATGCCGTAAACTCGGGTTCTTAAAGATATTCAGTACCTAGATGCCTGTCAGAGCACTTAAATATATTTGGGAACTAATATATATGGCTCATCTGAGCTTAAGTCTCCAGTTCCTGAAGGTTACAGTTATTTAGCTTAGCAATGATACCCGGTGAAATGATACCCTTGATCTTCACTATTGCAGGCCCTATTTACTCCTCTTACTTCTCTGTTATTGTATTAATTCAGGTCCATATTTTGGGGTCACATCACATCCCAAACATAACCTGACAAAATAACTGTCACAGTCCAGAAGCCAACTATGACCTCAACTTCAGGCTTTTTGAGTCTGGACTTTGGCACTCTTGGAAAGGCTGCAGAAGCTGAATTCTGCATTAGCTGCTCAAGCATTATTCTGTTGTCTTACTTCATTCCATGCTGACTCCGTGTTCACAGTGTCATAAAAAACCAGAAGTCCATCATTTTGTTTTGAGCAGAAAACATGAGCTGCTTTCATGGCTATTTGAGAAGCAACAATGAATAACAGCAGTCGTGCAAAGGATGGAACATGGGCAATGGTACTTTGTAAGTAGGAATGCGTAAGGCATAACAACAAAGTTATTAACAGAAATCTGTTACATTTGCCACATTCAACATAACAGGAGTATAGCAATTGCTATGCATCAACCATAATTAGTAAATAAATCAGATGTTAATGGGAAAAGAAAGTTCCATGGACTACAGTTACCAATTCAAAATGAAACCGACTAAAACCAACCAAACAAAAAAAGCATTTAAGGAATGTTTTCTCCAATTTCTACTTATTATTTATTCTGATACTTAAGGGATTACTGAAAATTCCCTTCATCTGCTTCAACAAAATCATGCTGTTAATCAACAGGGAAATGAAAAAGTTGTTGCTGCCATTGAGTCCCAAAGTTGTTGACTGACAGATTTACTGTTGGGGGAAATATAGTAATGTTGTAAATTGCTTGAAGATTCATTAATTTTCAAACAAGCTAGTTAGGATTTACCTTTTGTTACAGTTATATCCAAACAGGACTTCCATCTTTTGTGAAGGAAACTAGTATTCTTGAACTTGACACCATTCTTTTTCTCAGTTGAAACACATTCTTTTAACAAACTGTGAAGTTTTATGGGTTTAACCCTTTTAATTAGGACAACAAGTAGCTGGATGATTTAGTAGTAACATGACATGACATTTCTTGATGACTGAGTATATTCTATTTGAATTGAAAATAGAAATTCTTATAAAGAAATGTTATAAGCAACAAATTAACTAAGCCTAAACTTAGTATAAATGCTTTGGATTGCCTTCATATAAATACATATTCACACATAAGGACAAACAGATCCTGTTAAAATTAAGATATATAAAATTGCGTAGCCTGTCATAATGGATACACTTTCCCTAAATTGCTTTTTTCCCCTCATTTTTCATGAATTTCATCCATGTTTCTGATCAAGAACTGCTTATATTTATCTTGGTGCCATTCTAGATATGTGCAGTGATTATTAATAAAGAAACATGGTGAAAAATTTTGTAGTATCAATACTTACTATACTAACATTGGCTACACAGAAAAAGGACTTGGGATTCTTTTTGTGTAGAGGTCTAATATGATCAGAAAGTTTCTTACTGTCTAGTTTAAAGATTTACACCTTCTATCAGTTTCTCATTGTCCTGTGCTTGGTTAGGATAGAGTTCCTTTTCTTTCTAGAAGCTGGTGTAGTGCCGTGTTTGGGAGTTGGGATGAGAGCAGTGCTGATACCACACTGATATTTTAGTTGTTGCCAAGCAGTCAAGGACTTCTCAGCTTTTCCTGCTGCCCTGCTAGCTAGAAGGCAGGGAACCCTCAGGAAGCTGGGAAGGAACACAGCCAGGACAGGTGACCCAGAAGAGCATTCCATACCAATGACATCCCATTCAGCATAAAGGGGGGCTGGTGGGGGAGGAGCACACAGTTTGGAGGACACACAGTTTGGGGACCATCCGGCTTTGGGACAGCTCTGAGCTGTATAGTTCAGTGAGAAACTGCATCGTGTATCACCAGTTTTGTATATTTTCCTATAAAGTCATGTTATTTTTATTTCTCTCTCTGCTGTGCCAGCAAACTGTCCTTATCCCAGCCTACAAGGTCTGCCTTTGCCTTTCCTTATTTTGTCTTCCCCCTACCCATTTTTCCCCCTGGAGTGGGGGATGCAAGTGAGCAACTGCATGGTGCTCAGCTGCCAGCTGGGGCAGAAACCACGACACTCATCCGAAACAGTTTTTTTCACCAGCAACTGGTTTTTAGAACCCATAAGGTTTTTTTATTAACAGGAATGTCCCTTTATGTCCCTGTTGCGTATTTAGACCACTGCAAGTTTCATGTTTAACAAATAATATTAAAAGATGCACAAAACTACCAAACCCATATTGTCTCTTTCTTTATTGTGATTCTGATTCATGGTAAGGAATTGCTGCAAGGATTACAGTATTACATTCCTAGTGCAATACAATAAACCCTGTATCAGCCTCCCAAATGCGTTCTCATTTTATTAAGGCTGTAAATTTTGCTGGTTTACTTGTCCAACTACTGTTTTATCATTCACTCTTAAACAGTATCACCGTCTTCTGCATTTTGGTGGCAGAACACTGTTGCAGTTTTGTGAGGCTGTGCTGCTGAGACGGTTTCTTTAAGCAGCAGTTAAGAGTTTTCTGCCAGCCTAAACTATAAACAACGAGCAATTCAAGGCCAAAGTCACGGCCCGAGAGATAGTCAAGTGTCTCTGAGAATCACATATAGAAGAAAACAACCCGGAAGCAGCTTCAGTTTGCCACCGGAGAAGGGAGCGAGAAGATGTAACGAGCTGTGCAGACACCAAGGCCGGAGAAGAGTGGGAGAGGAGGCGGCCCAGGTGCCGGAGAGAAAGATGCCCCTGCGGCCTGTGGAGAAACCCATGGAAAAGGCCGAGACCCCACCTGCAGCCCGTGGAGGGGCTCCACGCGGGATGGAGCAGGTGGAGGCATAGAGGAGATTATGTGACCCTACATTGGAACAAGCCGCTGCCAGCACCTGCAGCCATGAGGAGAAACAGAGACAAAGAGATGAGTGAGAGAGAGATTTCCAACGGAACAGGTTTGCTGGGGGAGGCTGGTGACCCCACAGAGGACTGGGACTGAGAGACATTGTGATTTATGACTGCCCGCCATAGCAGTGACCCATGCCAGGGCAGCTGGTGAATAGATAAAGCCCTTGGGAAAGGATTCACGTTGGATAAGTTCGTGGAGGACTACCTCCTGTGGGTGAGACCCCGCGGTGCAGCAGGGGGAGGGTGTGGAATGAATGCCCCCCCACTCCCCCAGCCAAGAAGGAAACCAGCTTTCAAGGGACTAACCAAAGCCCCGATCTCCCAGTCCCTGCCCCCTGCAAGGGGGGGGTGGGGGGGAAGAAGGGAGTCAAATCATGACTAGAGTGAAGTCTGCTAAGAAGGAAGTGGGGAGGGAGGTTAGAGGTGTCTTAAGATCTGGAAAAGGAAAACAGCTCATGAAGAAGTAACTGAGAACCCCATTTTTTCCCAGTCCCTGCCCCCCCTGTACTGCCACCAGGGGGAAGTAGGGAGCAAAATCCTGACTAAAGTCTGCTAAGAAGGGAGTGGTGGGGGGAAAAGTGTTTTAAGATCTGGTTATAAGAACTGGTCACGCTCTCAACTCTGGTTTCTTCACTGTTCTTTGTAGTTGTAGTGTAGTGTAATAAAATAGGTAGTTTCTCTCTTTTTTACTTTGTGTTGAGTCTGTTTTGCCCACGTCGTTGATGACAGAGTGATCTCTCCCTGTCCTTATTTTGACTCCTGAGCTTCTTAATCTATATTTTCTCCCCTGTCCAACCAAGAAGGGGAGTAATACACTGACTTTGGTGGGCATCTGGCCTCCTGCCAGGGCTAAACCACCACAAATACCTTTAAACTTTTTGAGTAACATTAACTGTGGAGAGCAAGACAAATGTTTTAGAGCTAGTGACACTGAAACATACTTAGAAGTCACACAGTATTTCCAAATGACTACCCAAAACTGTAAGTATTTGTGTAAAATAGCAGGGTGCCTGATGAAGCAAAAATGAAATCCTGCACTCCCTACACTGATCTGCACAGTTAGAATTTTAATAGGCTTGATATACCACCTCTTCACCTGAGTTTAGTAAGGGAAAAAAATGGATGGAGTAAAATATATACACCACCAAACATTTGTTGGCTCCTAGCCTACTGCTACAGCCTTTTGCAGCAGTTATTGGAAAGAGAAAAGATAGGGGAATCAGATGCAGTTTATGCTGATCAATAGCTTTCATGTCTCACAGACACTGAAAATTTGAAGTACCAACCCCTCAAAAGTCGATGAAACTAAAGCTCTTATGTTCTTGGTCAGATAAATTCCTAAACTGCTGTTCTGTGTTAGAAACTAGCATTAAACTGTATCATTAGCCAAAATGGAAAATGAGGGGTCTCACTGTAGAAATAGTAGAATAAAAAGCACTTTAAATGGGAGATCTATGTCAGGAACTGTATGCGAATAATAGCTACCCATTAACCGATTACAGATATATGGGTATAGTTTTATCAGCCAGTAATTTAAAGTTTGCCATTCTGATTTAACAGTGTGACAAAATTTTCTACTTTATCAGAACAACCAATATACTGAAATGAAGCCAGGCACTGGAGGAAGAAACTTTTAAATTAAGACTGAATTTGGTATATGAACTACTACAATTAAATGGAAGGAAAGTAAAGGGGTAGCACAAAAATTACTGAGTGATTTCCACCTCCATCATTAATTTTAATAGTACTCTCTTAACAGCTGTTGGTCATTAAAAGTCCCACACACAACTTATTTCACTGTTAAATCATTACAAAAAGAAAACACTAAAATTGAATGCTTGCCAGAAAAATTAAAAAGGCAGATAAATTCAGAAGTTTTAGAGACGGTACTGGGGAAAATAAAGTAAAGAAAATACACCATAAGCTATTTACTGTCTAAACTCCTGTCCCTCAGGATTTAGGCACAAAGAACCACAAACCACAAGAGCAATCATGGTAATTAAAATAAAATAATAAAATAAAATTGTAATTCAAGATTTTGCCACCCTTAAAACAACCTGGAAAAACAAAGATGATTGTCATAGATAACACAGATCATTGGCATGGGGAGGCCTGCCCAAATCACTGCCAAATGAGGGGGTCCATCCTGTTCCAGGGGTTAGGAACGCACAGAAAAGAAGCGTGTCATACAACTTTACATCCTTGCAGCATATTTGTGGTGAAGGGTCAGAAAGCAATAGTAACCCAGGTAAGAACCACAGCTTCAGATGCACAGGAAAAAGCCAAAAACATTAGTGGAAGACTGCACAGCAATGAAGCAGTTGGCATCTTTTCCTGACCACTTAGGTCACAAACAAATAAACCTGAAGGAAATAGTCAGTCAGTGGGAAACCATCTGTAGGTGCCAGAAAACATTGAGAAGGCTGAGACAGGGGTGGAACAGCTGCCTACTCAAAAAAAACAAAGAACAAAAAAAGGCAGCAGCAAGCCAGGATGAGGGCACATGTTGGACCTTTTGGAGCAAGTGCCCGCTCCTCACAGCCTGTGGCACTGATGAACTGGGCCAGAGGGGCAGGTACCTCACTGGGAGGTGTGTCCCCTTACAGAATTTGCAAGTTTCATAGGAAATCTTACAGGAGAAGATTTTTTTTTTTACTATTATCTGTTATTTTATTTATGCCATGGTGTGGTTCTGTTCTTGCAGATAACCCACTCTAAATTCCCCTGCAGTAATATTTAATTTTCCTCTCAGAGGGTCTCTGTATTACGTGCAGAGCTTTAAATCCACACTAATAATCTCTAATAAATAACAATTAAAAAATTGCACCCTGAGGTACCTCAAAATGCAATAAAAAACTTTCTTGACGAATTATTCAGGTTAAATACATTTTGCCATCACCACATTTTAAACAATCCTCATGAGAATAGTTTAGAGACACTGGACCATCAATACTATGATCAAGAATTCTTAAGATCCTCTCCCTACTTCAAGTTTACAGGTTTCTCGTTTAAAGTTCTGCAGTCAAAAGACATTTGACACTGAGATTAAGTGGTACTTAGTGTTAACTGAAAATTCTACAAACGTTGCATGCTGCAATACAGCTCTACACTTAATGGCTGTGAAATATTTCACGTGTATCATATGAACTATTTCCTCCCTGATTCTCTTACTCTAAATCTGAAGACTAAGAACATGCTAGGTATCATGAAGCTTCATTTCTGAAAGTCAAATATAAGCAAGGTACAGGCTTTATGCAGTCATGAAGAATACACACAGAGAATGAGGGGAAAAAAATGTTTAAAAATACTTGGAAATTACTTCCCACGTAACACTTCCATGTACTCTGGGTTAAAATAACACAGATATTCTAAAATATTCTAAATGTTTCATCAAAAGATTCAACATTATAACTGAAATGGAGTTTTGAATATATTCTTAATTATTTGATGAGTTATTGCCTCCTTTTAGGCATAATTTCAGTCGTTCTTCAAGCTGAAGTTCTATATTAAAACAAAAAAACCCAGAAGGTTAAATGCAATTGCAGAAATATGTTCAGATGCCCATGACACTGAGAAAACATAAATTATGGTAGAGAATGATTATATTCTGTGACCCAAGTCAGATACTTCTGCACACAGATACACACTTCACTCATCTGGCATCTTCAAGTCACAGACTCTTGGTATCTAATGGTCATAAAAGCTGTGCAAACTTGCAACAATAACATGATCAGTATGGCCACTTTCATCAAGGGGCACCTTTTATCAGCTACTCAGCTTTCCAAAGTTGTGATTTTTTTGATAGCTTTTTCCTTTAAACAATTTTTTTTCTTGCACAGAAAAAACCCACAAATTTACACTAAAGGCATTTCTGCTGTGCCCTTCTTTATAGCCACTGCATTTATTTCCTTTTGTGTAAGATGAATTGTACAGAGCATCTACTCAGTGCACAAAGTGTTTCAAATTGACTTTCATAGCGACACACTCTGCTGCAGTTCTTATATCCACAATTTTACATGCATGAGGAATAATTGCTATTCAGACATATTATTTTCAGGTGCAGAAGTGAAGGCCATAACGTGGGTTTTGGTGCTCTGACATTATACCAAATGTTATACCAAATGACTTTATGAGGACACCTGGTAGGAGTTTCCTGTTGCTTTGAGCATGAACTGGAACATGTCCTTTACCCTCCAACTTCCTCCATTTTTTTTCCAAAACTAGTCATTTCACATTAAACAAGTGCAGTTGCCCAAACAACTTGGGCAAGATTTCTTACAAGGTTCAAATTTTTCAAAGCTTGATTCTCTGTCACTGACAAGTAAACACTGTTCATACAAATCAATGGTTTCCCAGGAAGTACTTCTATTCCATCTCTGACAGCCTCAATTTGTTACAATTTTAGAGAATTGTTATCACTAGGTAGCTGCATGAGGCATAAAAAAAAAATCCCTTTGCAGATTACCATAAAGGCAAGACCCTACAAATTGCTGAAACAGACAGAAATGGGGAATGGCATATTAACCATATGTCATACAAAAATACCATTAGTATAAAATAGACTTAACATTTCTTATAGAACCAGCTTTACAGTCAAAGGAGCTCCTACATACAGCACTCAACAACCAGAAATGATCAGGCCCATTAGCCAAAGCAAAGATACCAATGATGTAAAACAGACAAAACCCTGTCAGGGAAAAACCAAACCAACCACCACCACACCTACACACACACATACACACACACCCCCTCTCCAAAAACACACCAAAACAACAACAAAACAAAACAAAACCCAAACCAAAAACTACAATGGACATTTCTATCTTTACAGAGAACAGTAAATCAAAAGATTACCCTAGAAAATGTGGGGGACTCAGTATTTACAGAAGAGAAGCTGAAGTAGCACACAAACTTGTGTTTCATACCCAAACACCTTCCTCGTCAGAAGAATGAGCTCAGCTTACCTTCAGCTAAAATTGAAATGTCAACTGCAAGTTTTATCTAACAAGGAAAAAAATGCTTGATGCTTCAGATATTTCTTAAATCTCCTCAGGTTCAGGATCACAGAACAGTAGGGGATGGAAGGGACCTCTCAAGGTCATCTAGTCCAACCCCTCCTTCTAAGGCAGGATCACCTAGTGCAGGTTGCATAGGATCATGTCCGGGTGAGTTTTGAGTATGTCCAGAGATCTGAGACTCTCTGAGCATCTCCAAGTACAACTATGTGAAAGAAATTGCAGTGAACATGTAGTTACTGTTTGAAAGTACCAAGCATCTCATTGGAGCAGTCAGCACAGAGTGAGATCAGTTCTCATAGAAAACCAGCAAAAATAAGTGCTGTGCTGTTTCGTGAAACAGTGAAAATCAAGATAAGGCATTTATACACATTAATATCTGTAACTCAGTTGCTTGGGGGATTTGTAATCTTGTTTTCGCTACAGAATAATCCTTTCTACACATGATAAAACCAAGTTGTGACATCCTTATTGTCTAGGTTGAGAGGATGTTGCAGGACATGCATTTGTAATTTTAAGTCAAATAAATCAATTGAAATAATTAAATTTTTTTTAGTCATAAGTCATAGAGTATTAGTGTCTTAGAGAAGTAAACTTGCACTCAGTCCACTGGGGTAGGCTGACCTTGGCTGGACACCAAGTGCCCAACAAAGCTGCTCTATCACTCCCCTTCCCTGAATTCAACAGTGGAGAGAAAATACAAAGAATATAAAGACTCACATCAGTGAGTCAAGGCAAGGACAAGGAGAGATCACCCCACCAACTACCATCACAGGCAAACCAGACTCAACTTGGGGACATTAATTTGACTTGTTACCAATTAAATCAGAATAGGATAATGAGAAATAAAACCAAATCTTAAAATCTCCCTCCACCCTTTCTTCTTCCCACGCTCAATTTTTCTCCCAATTTGTCTCCATCCTCCCTCCAAGGGGCACAGAGGGTAAGGGAATGGGGATTGTGTTCAGTTCATCACACGTTGTCTCTGCCAGGCCTACCTCCTCAGAGGAAGGACTCCTCAGACTCTTCCCCTGCTCCAGTGTGGGTTCCCTCTCACAGGCTGCAATTCTTCACAAACTGCTCCAGCACGGGCCCTCCCCCTTCCATGGGGTGCAGACCTTCAGGAACAGACTGCTCCAGCATGGGTCCCCCACGGTGCCACAGGTACTGCCAGGAAACCTGCTCCAGCATGGGCTTCTCTTACCACAGGACCACAGGTCCTGCCAGGAGATTGCTCCAGCATGGGCCTCCAGTGGGGTCACAGCCTCATTAGTGTGCATCAACCTGCTGTAGTGTGGGGTTCTCCACAAGCTGCAGGAGGAATCTCTACTCCCCACCATGGTCCATGGGCTGCAGAGGGATACCATGCCATATCATGATCTTCAACACAGGCTGCAGGGGAATCTCTGCTCCAGTACCTCCCTCCTGTGCCTGGAGCATCTCCTCCCCCTTCTTTCTTACTGACCTGGGTATCTGCAAAGTTTCTCACATCTTCTCACAATTGCTCCTCATATTTTTTTCCTCCCTTCTTAGCAATCCAAGAGTTGAAGTTATAAAGAGATATCCACGAGAGAAAGTTATCCTAGAGGCATTAACACCATCACTGATAAGTTCAGCCTTGGCCAGTTACAGGTCATTCTTGTCTATCAGACACAGGGGAAGCTTATAGCAGCCTCTTACAGAAGCCAGCCCTGTAGCCCCACTCTACCAAATCCTTGCCAGGGAAACCCAATACAGGCTGCCAAGTGAAAAAGAAGCAAACAAGAATAAAAAAAATATGTCATGTTGAAGACAAAAGGCTTAGTTAAACATTAGCCAGACACATGTAACCTGCACTCAACATATATGCACACTAAGTTACCATACATAGGTAAATATATTACCTGAGGTAATAAATTTTAGCAAAACACATTGTATGAATCAACCATCCAATCATCAGATGTTTGAATTTTCCTGTTTCTTTGCAAAATGCTAAATGTTAACCAGTTTTTCAGAACAGACAGTAAAGAGGTACCTCAAAGTACAGGTCTGTCACTTGTGTATGGCAGCATTGTGAACTGTACTGCAAATGGCAACAGCAGTGTAACTATTTCCAGTTGTGTCGTAATCTATTTATTTGAGCTTAGCTATTTGACAATAAAGGTTACATTAGCTTCAGAGAGAAAATTGATTCTGTCATATTTCTCCTAGAACACCTGGACAGCAGCAATTCAGGAGAAGAGAGAATTCTATATTAAGATCTGAAATGAACTCAAAATTTTCCATCCAGGCTAGCTGGTGACAGATGCTGAGACTATGAAATTTCTCAAAGTCAGTAATGCAAAGCTCATTCTTACAGTTGGGTTATTAAGTAAGAAAGCCACATTTCTCTTAAAAACCACTGTCTTGCAGTTATGATTGCAGAGAAAAAGCTTGATAACACAATCTGTGAAAATAAATTAAAAGCGTTTCGACTAGTTTTCCTTTTTGACTTATAGACATCACTGTCATGACCAGTCTATTAATTCTTATTTTATGAGAAATGAACACTGTGAGCCCAACTGGAATACCAGAATCTCAAAATAGTTTACAAAAAATACAGTAAACTGCTCTTCTACCTATCTCCTAAACACACAGAAGACCAGTAATACGTTTACAGCCATATAAATAATACATAAGAGAGGTTATATTACTGAAGAAAATCCTCAAATATTCATCCAGTCAAAAAGATACCAGAAATTTCATGAATGAGAAGTTATATCCTGGAGGCCATGAACACCAACCAAAATGTTACTTAAGATTTAATGGTTCCTTATCAAATTCTATCATTATTCTTCCAACACCTTGTAACATAATAATTTAGTTCCTACGTGTTAATATTCAGAAATTTTAAACAGATAATTACACCAGTAGTCCAAGTTTCTGACCACACTCAACAGATGCACAAGAGACAAGTGATTAACATTTGTATTTTAAACAAAGCTTAGAAAGGCAAAAAACCAAGGACACCATGTGGGAAATAAGTTGAGCCAAGCTGCATCACATGCACAGAACTTACATGATTACTGTAAAAACTGAAGGTCTATTGTTTCTATGGAAACTTTTTACATACAGGATCCAACCACAGGGAAAAACACCACAATACATCCATATCCCTTATAAATTAGAATTCACTGAGGGATTTTGGAATGTTCTATGAACATATTAGGAGCAGTGTCAGGCTAATTTCAGACGGGGAAAATGGAAGGACAGAAAAATACACCTGGAATTAGAACCAAAGTCAGAGCACTGAGAGGTGTCCATCAAATTCAGTCCTTGTGGTAACAACTCAAAGAACATCATTACAGACAATGGAGCAAGGAGGAAGAAATACAGCAGAAAAACTGATATCCAGAACCACAGTGTTTTCATGCATTAAATGGCTGGCCATGGATCCCATAAAAAGGACCAGAGAACTCAATACATTCACTGCAGCTCAGGAAGGCCCAGTACCTGCAAACACCGACTTACAGCAGGGATTCCTCACTAATGAGACCTGAAACATATTTCAGGCAAGGCATGTAGTTAGGCTGAGCTCACAGCAGCACTACCCCTATGCATGCTGTGACCTCCTTTTCCTCGCTGTAGGAGACAGCAGCAGCATTAGAAGATTATAAGAGGCCTTCCTGTTGCTGCCTATCTGTAACAGTTGTGACCTAACACAGGGTTTGGGAAAGACAATTCACGTTCCCACTTGTGTCTGATCTCATGTATTCAGATCAAGATACTAAAAGTGGTTAGAAAATAGACAGGGAGCAGTAAACCTTTCACAACACTCACACAATCACTATCCCATGCAACTCCAGCACCTTTAAATCTCTCACCTTGACAGATATAACATACTCCCAGGTACACAGAGTCTCCACTGTTTTCAACCCAAATCCTCTTTGACCCTATACTGCCTAATCACAGTCCTCTCCAGATACACCTATGGTGTGACACAGCATACTCATATGTCTTGATCCATACTCACCAGCAGTGTACAGTTCACTGCAAAAAGGAAAATATATCAACAGCAAGCATTTCACCACAAAATGCACTCTTTCCACAAGGTTTGTCCAATTAACTATTTGCACTATGTTAGTCTTGCTTACTATAGAAAAAGACAGACGTGTTACCAAGCATTTTACTTTTCTCCCAAAGATAAAGAAAGGGAGTCTTTGAATTACACAGAAATAACATGTACTAAGTAGTTACAGGTCAAAACTACTACCACAGTATTGTTGATTGTCCCCCCCCTCCCACCTCATTTTGTTTTTGGTGTGGATAGCACATGTCAGTGGATCCAGACAATCCACTTACATGCTCCAAGATACAGTTTTCTTATTACTGTTCCTAAAATAGCGTCACATCCTTCTATATTCACGTAAATCTATGGCCATATATCTGGACAAATTTGATTTATAAGTGAACTAAATGAAGGTATGCACTTCATGCTAATGACTGAGAAATTTTATTACACATCACGGATATAATTCAGAAACATATTCTGGGCAAGGGAATGCTTTCATTGCCTGCCTTACCAATGCCACAATTTAAGATGGCACTGACAAGGAAACATAGTCATGATTCTTGTGTATTCAAAGCCAAAGGAGAAGAGCAGACATCTAATCATATTTCAAAGTAGCCTGAGAACCATCCTCTATCACCTTATTAAAGTTAAATTATCCCACCCTAGATCATGAAAGAGGTGATGTTTGCATTCCCATTAAAAGTAAGGTTACATTGTCCTCAATCAAAAATCTTGCTTTTTCTCTTTTTATTGAAAATAATAGAAATATCATAGAATCATAGAATATCCTGAGTTGGAAGGGATCATTGAGTCCAACTCCTGGCTCCACACAGAACCAACCAAGTCAGAGCATGGGACTGAGTGCATCCTCCAAATGCCACTTGAACTCAGTCAGGCTCAGGGCTGTGACCACTTCCTTGGGGAGCCTGTTCCAGTGTCTGACAACCCTCTCAGTAAAAAGCCTCTTCCTAACATCCAACCTAAACCTCCCCTGTCACCAAGGAGAGAGGATCCACGCCTGCCCCTTCACTCTCCCTGCCTTGTCAGGAAGCCACAGACCGCAATGAGGCCTCCCCTCAGTCTCAGAGTCAACAGCTCCTTCCAATCAAGGAAGAAAACTCAAAATAACAACTGTTAAAACGTACATATTAAACAGGAGTTAAGAATTTTGTGTATTTAAAAAAAACAAAAACCCAATAAAATTGTTTCCAGAGGCAAGAAGTCTCTGCTGGAGAGGGTTGGGCGGGAGCTGCCACGGCCCTGGGCGCTGTCCCTGGTTCTGAAAGCAGCCTGCGCTGGGAGCAGCACGGCATCCACCGCACCTACAGCAACCGCCTCCTGTTTGGAACAGAAGAATCAACAAGTTTCGTCTCATTTCAGTGTTTTCTGAAGCGCCCACGAGTGTAAAGTGTTTGCTGTGTTACATAGAAGAGAATCCCTCACTCTCACAATAAGAATGAGCTCCTTTCAAAGTGTCTTTTGGAAAGGCCTTCCATCTGGAAAAGCCTGCTCTGCCTTAGGAAAATTTTAATTAAAAAACTCAGGCCAAACTCAGTATTATTTGGTTCATCATTATGAAGAATAGTTAATTACCATAAATAATAATTCTATACAATTATACATGTTGCCTGACCATGCGACTGAGTACATAAGGCTTTTATCCTTTAAATTTTTGCTTTGATAGGTAAATTCAGACAAAAATGGATACACCTGTAGGGCTATCATCACAACCTTTGCAAAGCTGGCAGCACATGCAGGCAATCTGAGCATCTATGGTGTTGTTCCTTAACTAATTGAATAGTTGCAATCAACCAGATTTCAGTCCCTGATAAGTTGCCTTCAATCAGAACAAGATTGGGTGTTTTATATGTGACTGTGAAAGCTGCTTGTTAAAACACTATTGACAGTATTTCTCTAAAATGAAGTCACATTGAACACAGGCTTTGTTGATGACAAAGTTCTGCCTTAGATTTAAACAGTATTCACATCTTGTCACTCACCCAGAAGAAAAGCATTTGCAATAGAGAGAATGGTTCACAGAGCACAGTCCATAATGGAAGTCAGTGTGAGAGGCACCTAGAGCAAATAATACATTTTTCTGTTTCCTGAATTGTTTACAGTTCCAGATTAGCCCCATTCAGCTATCAGGCACTACAACACATTTTGGAAATTGTCTCAGCTACAGCCACTGTTTCAGCCTAATTCAGAAGCTAAGTCATAAAACTAAGGAAGCCGTGGAAGGCTCTTTTTATTTTGTAGAGTTTTTGAATTTGCTTTAAAAAAAAAAAAAACAGGTAAAATTTTCATTAACTTTTTCACATGGCAATGCTTCCTCTGCAAAATCTCAATCTAACATTAAAAGGAATACAGATTAAATATAAAGCCTAGTATTTCAAGATCAAACTTTCAATTCGCTGGAACTGGGTATTCCAGAGATAAAAGTAATTTTAAAAGCTTCATAAGACTTGTAGTCAAACTTCAGCAGCATCAGAAGACATGCATCAGCAGATTGTAAGCACTGGCTAGAAGCATGAAAGGGAAGAAGACTACTGAGATATGGAATCTTAAGCTTCAAATTCTTTAGCAGCAACAAGACCAATTTTAAAATCAATACTAGTGTTTGATGCATAGTCTACACACAGCAACTCAAGTTGGTGAAATATGCATCTACTGTTGTCTTTTCGTAAAAATCCTGACAATGATATTACACAGCCAGTTGCCTTAATGTAATCTTATCAGGAAAAGCAACCTGGAAAGAACTTACATCATCCAAAGCATGCTAATAAAAGCAGAGCAGGAAATCACTTTCTTACAGTTGGCAGTGTAACTTACTTTTTTGTTCACAGGAATATATAAAAATAAAATTCAAAATTATTAGAACAAACCTAGCCTGTATTAGGTAACACATCCTCTTTCTCTCACTGTCATGAAATTGACTGTCATAAGAATCATGTGGCAGATCAGAATAACAAGAGTTCCCAAAAAGGAGTCAGAAGACTTAGTGATAAAGAACTTAACTTCCTAAAGCACCTTAAAGAAAAATAAGCATACCACAGGCTAACTTGGAGCTATACTTTGGGAACACTTCAACCACTAAATGTAAAATAAATCACCACAGAACTACAGAAAAACTTCATCAGAAAGCACGAAGTCTGTTATAACCACAGATACAGATGGATTTCCATGCAAACACAGTATACAAGTTTAAACTTCACTTGGACACTTGGTTGTGTCAAGAAAAGAATAACAACCTCCCATGTCTTTTGAGAAATACCACACAATATTGACAAAATACAGGATTAGAGATTTTGCCATGTATTGTATGCAGCATCATGTCCAAAATGAACTTCCCATTAAGCCAAACTACAAAGGAGAAGCAGTATGTGTCAAAATACATCAGTAATCAGATTCATATGCTAGAGTTCTGCCTCCCCATTCTCCTCCTCCCACATCTCATTTAATAAAAAATTATACCTCCTAAAAGACTGCAATTACATTACTTTTTTCAGGCAGCTATACTTGAAAACAAACATCCTTATACTTCCTTTAAAAAAAAAAAAACAACCCAATTGTACATTAGGTAATAAATGACCATATCTGTTTATCTGTTAACTTATGCTTAAGAAATTTTAAGAACCACAAACATTCGGTATATGGTTGAAGAATTATTTCATTCGTTTCCTGGAATTATAAGGCTTATATTGCTCACATTACATGCTTCAAGCCATCCTGAGAAGTAATATCTTTTTTATATATATATTTTCACAGTTATTCTAATTTCATCTTTTCATAAAGTCATCAAAGCCATTAACAAATTTAACCACATCTATTTGAAGTTAAACAAGTGAGATAATGTAAGTAAATGTAAAAAAGTCATTCCCATCAAGAATACTCAGCTGTCGCCCCCTCCATTAAAAAGCACGTCAAAGTCTCCTAAACTATTTACAAACTTTAAGGTAAATGTTAGCAGTAACTCTAGTTTGGCATTTAAAAGAAGTGTTAGCTACTCTAATGTGACATTTTAAATAACCATTTGGTTTCAGACTCAATTCCAACTTGAAGAGAAGATCTGCTAACCAAAAAAAGGGTGCTTTTCACAATAAAAGGGCATACGTAATTCCAAGCAACAACTGAAAGTCCAGCATATACATATATGTACGTGGGAGACATATTAATATGGCAAATAGACTGGAGTCTGTTTTCAAAACCTTAACCTATTTGGAGTCCTGATGACAATTTGACTTTTAGGTTTCTGACTTAATTCCTTTTGAACAACAGTTCTATTAACAAACTCTTCTGAAAACAGACACCCAAGGGATTTTTTTTTCTCCATCACAGAAACACAATTACACATCCCACTGCATACTTAGGATTTTTCTCAAATATTGAAGAAAGGTGAATTAACTACTGAATAGCCAAAAAGCCCCCATCATGTTGTGAATGCAGCCTATACTCTACAGTTTAGCCTTCACTTCAGCATAAATCTTTTCCAGTAGCACTAGTAACAGAGTAAGAAAGACCGACAGCTTATTCAAATAAATTTTTGACCACCAAGTAGAATTAAGCCTTCCTAAAATTAGTGAAATAAACCAGTGGAAGATTATGCCTGCATATGGAAATGTAGTACAGGACTGCTGCAACAGGTCATACAACAATAGAGCATTTTCAGTGCTTCATTATGGAAAAAACCTGTATTATCTTTAGACTACGCCTGGAGAAGCTATATAGATTAATTTGATGCAAAAATTCACTGTTAGCTACAACTTCCACTAATTATTGAGGCAAATAAGACCAGAATTATAGAAATAGACTGCACAGAAGTTTTTGCTCCCACAAAAGATACTGCACAGGAAGATTGCATTAAAAAGCTCCCTCTGGCCATTGTTAACATCCTGGTACTCCTAATATTGGTCAGGTATCCACTTTGGGCACTTGTGGCCCATAATTAATATTGTCCTTGATACTATTCCTAAAAAATTGACCAATATTTGACAATCACCTGTAACTGTGCAAAGACATTAAAAGTGGCAGATAAAACATGTCTGAGAATGACTATACTCACAGAAAAGTGTTACAGAATGAGTTGCATCATCAGTGCAACTGAGGTACTTAAATAGGCCAGATTTGTGTAATTCACTGTGAAGTTGGAAATAGTCCACTACAGCAAGCACTGCAATTAGACAGAAGATTAATTCTTCTTCATAAATTTTAATGCTGTTTTAAAGACACTGTATGAAAATCTCTAGCAATAACATAATTTGGCATACAAACCTAACAATTGTTACCCTAGCAATTGAAAGACCTTTCAGAGGTTTCATTTGTTTCAAGTCTTGCTGAACCAGAACCATCTTGATGATCTCACTGCTCTAGGAAGCTCATTTAACTTCTTTATTTAGCTATTTCACCTCAAAATGCCTGGCTAATGGGAAGAAGCAGCAGGTATTCATAGAAACAGTATTAGGGGATGCCACGAGGACAGAAGATTCGCCAACACAGACAGAAACAATGTGTACATGCAGTGAAGTTTCCCTTTGTGAGGATCACTCTGTGTAGGAATTGCAAGGATGGAAGACCATCTATGTAAGCCTGAGCAGCATCTGTCTGGACAATGAAAAGGCTGGTTCACTACTCCCAAAGTACAACCACAAAATGAACTTTGTCACAATTTACATGAACTGTAGATATTATATGAAAAAACATTAGCCCTTACCACTTGATGTACTCTATCAATAGCATTAGGTAGTTTTATGGTATATAAACAACAGCCATAAACCCTCAGGGATGAGCAGATATTTGAGCAGGATGATTAGGCTCCACCCAACAGAGGTCAGTTTGGCAAATACATTTAAATGAGCAGGTTGATTGGGAGGTTTTGGTTTTTGTTTGTTTGTTTGTTTGTTGGGGCTTTTTAAAAATATTTATTTTAGAAGAGAGATTCCATTAAATTAATTATCCCAGACATTTTGCTCGTTTTTGCTATATAACTTCCACAATTTTCAAGAAAAGATTTTGTTTTCCAAGAAACCGGATTCTTGCTGAAATGCCCTTATAGCAAAAAATCCCCAGAAATGCACCAGATTCTTCTTACAATTCAGAAGCTCCACAATTACTACCACTATGTAAATTAATTATCACACTTATCTGACCCCTGTAGGAATGGGGTGTATATTCTTCATTTAAGTCTAATGATCAAATTAAAATAAGAATGCCTGAGAGCAATTTTAAGCTAGGTAACACATACTTCCAGTTTTCACATCTCGAGTCTTAATACAAAGAACAGTTTCCACTTGAACCTTCATTTTTAAACAGACAAGGAAAGAAAAAGAAAAAAAAGCCCAAAGCAAAAGTTTTCTATCTCATCACAAATTTCTAGACATTATGAACTCTGATTACAGTGCTACCAGTAAGCAACTGGAGACTACTTCCAGGGAAGGACACTGCTTTCACATAGGTGCTCAAACAAAAAACAGGATGATTACATTCAGTGAACTTGTCAAAGCCAAATATTTAGCAAAAAAAGACATTTTATAAAAAAAAAAATTCCTTTATTCCTTTCCACAATCACACAGGCACGTTATGAGTATCTGTAACAATTTCCTGAAAATCACATCACACAAACCACAAAAAGAAAGTTAAAATACTTCTTTCAGGGATGTACCTTGGCACACAAACTCTTAGATAATACTTAGAAGACATCATGTTTGTTTTCCCAATAGTTCCTTATTTTCTCTAAAGCAAGAGAGAACAGGAAAACACAAAGACAAGAAGCACGTCTGTAAAAAGCAGATGTCTGTGTTCTGTATGTTTATGACTATATATATAAACAGACTACCTGTGTTTTGGGATGGGAAGATAATGTTTTGGTCTTGCACAATGCAGGTTTAATCTACACATATCAAAATGATTCCTACAAATAAAAATACCATCAATATTGCACTAATTGTCTGTATGTGTTTTAACCATTAATATACTATGAACCCGTAGTTTCTTAAGTGGAAAACAACATGATATGATATTTACTGATGGAACAACACTTTTGTATGTTAATGAATCAGAGAACCAGTCAAGGAATCAAAAACTAACCACTGATGCCTTCTAAATGATAATAAAGAGTAAGTTATAAAGCCGATAACTACACTTGCTATGAATAACACATGCATATTAGAAAGACAGGCTTTAGCATGGTATTTCTGTTGCTTTTAAACAGGGATAGGAATCTTATTAAAGCTACTTTTTCATCCAACCTATTGTAACGAAACTGCTACTTGACAGCTTACAATGATTGTTTGTCAGTACTGGCAGCCTGCACACGTTTAAGTAAAAACATTAAAATCCCCTAATCCAGTTTGCAACTTCCTTCATTCATGGCTTTGGTGGGTTTTTTTCTCCAAATACCCTCTTTCTTTTTTTTCTTTTCCTGTAATGCTGAGATGCTATCACACGAGATTGCTTCAGTGTGCTAAAGCATGCTGCACCCATGTGCACGATGTAACGCTACAGCACCCCAGATCCTGCTGAGCAGCCAAACCCACTGGCTACCAAAGGCAAACTCATCCTACTGTAGCAAATTGAAACCTTCCTCTTACCTCAACTTCCTTGCTCTTCTCTCTGTTTCTGCCCATTGAACTTCTCCCATTGCTGGCAGTCTCCCGTGCTGGAACTACAGAAATCTGTTGGAGGGGCATTTTTACAGTGCTGCAGGTTGTCAATACCTGTTTGGATGCCTTATATCTTCACTCCCCCCGAGTAGCCCACCTGTATAATTGTTCATATCCTTGCTTTGCCAAGCTCAGCTCTAAATAAAAAGGGGAAAATATTAAGAAACTGTGTAGCATATGCCAGGGTCTTCCATTTAAAAAAAAAAATAAAGAAAAAAGTAAAGTAGAGCAAATAGCAAACAAAAATGAGAAACAGCTCACAGAGAAGTGAAGGCATAATAATCCAGAGAGTTTTGCATGCTTAGAGTAATGAGTTGCTGCAAGTCATAACTCCTCTGCTGTATCCCTGGAGCACCCCCTTGCCCCCCTGTTCCCCAAGAGCATTGTGGGAGACAATTCAATTTCTGTGTTACCTAATAACTGTCATGGAAACCAAAGAAACCCGGGTCTTGCCGGCCCTTATTAGCAATCACTTCCCTCTAATGGCACAGGCTCCCACATTTGCAGCCGCTGCCACTTCAGCTTTTGTTTCCCATCCGATTCCACAGGAGTCCACTCAGCACCCGGAGACACCGCCTCACGCTGACTAGGTAAAGCGGCATGAGGCTGAAAAGCTTAGTGTCCTATTTTGGAGCCAAAATCTCCTCCTTTAAAAGCACGGATAGCTTGCTGTGTCCTTCATGCATCCACAATAATCTGCTTAGGTCAAAGGATCTGCCTTGAAGTGAAGAGCAGCGTGAGCGAATGAGGTGTAAAAAAGGAAGACAAGACTGGGAGGGATTGCAGATGTGCCTCTCTGAGGTTGATAGTAAAAAGTTAACCCTTTGCTGAGCTCGTCTTTTCCCGAGGCTTCACCAGAAGCAAGCTCAGCAGGAGAAGGCAAAGGCAGACACGCACGTGTCTCTACAGTAGTCACACACTCTGAAAACGGCATTTATTTGAGTTTCTCCCACCCAACAGCTTTTGTTCTCTGAGTTAACAAGAAGCAAAACACCCAGGAAAGCTGTTTTACCATCTCCCCTCCCCCTAACATGCAAAGCAATAGAAGAAAATCCCAGGTGCTAGATTACAAAAATGGATATGAAGAAAATTAATACTTCTGTAAAAATTATCAGTATTAATATTATTTATGAATACTAGGAATGAAAGAAGAACTAATTTTGATTAAAAAATAGTAAAAGGATAATTAGACCAGAAGTTACATTCTTGACACTTTTTATAAACAATACAGGAAAGAAGGAGGAAAAACCCCAAACCAACAAACCAGATACAGAGCAAACAATGTTAAAACAACGTTTTAATATGTTGCCATTAAATAAAAACAAGTATTGCCCAGGCTTTGAAATAAATCTTTATTTCTAGCTGTATACGTTTGCTGTTGGAATTCTAGCAAGAAATAACAGCATTACATACAGCCTGGATTTTCTTACAAAGCCATGTGGAGAGGATTTAGAATACTGTTGACTCACTACTGCGTTACATTTAGTTACTATTTCTCTGTATGACCTAACGGAGTTTCAAGTAACGAAAGAGAAAGAAATTGGGATCTGGTTCATACTGCCATCCCAGTTTTACACCACTGGTTTAAACTCAAGTATACTGACACACTGTAACATACAGGTTTATCAAATGTATTAGGAAAGAATTAAAGGCTGCACTATGTCATGGTTTAGCTGGACGTTGTGGTCTAACTAAACTAGAAGCTTAAAGATGCTGCAAGACACGTGTGTATTTGGGCACATTTTAATATTTATATATTCATTATAACTTTTAATATATACATAGTCATGAAATAGATTTACAAAGAGTAAAATTGTCTACTGCCATTTACACTCTTCCTTTACACTTTTTTATTTGTATTTTACATAGTTATTTCATCTTTACTCTCTGATATTCCAAAATTAGTTTAAGCATAAGTTTAAACAGCTTTCAATGTACACAAGGAGGGTTTTTTCCTGAATTTTAAATATAAATCAGGAAAATTGACAAGCTCCTGCTTACCAAGACAGATGTCATGCAAACATTTATTCTAGCAGTATTGAAAGACAGGAAATATCATGTACCAAACTGATATGGTTTAACTGTTAACCTTAAACTATATTACAAAAGAAATTCCTTATCAGTTTAAAGTTTTTAAGTTTTAAAGCTAGACAAACACTAGCCCTTCCTCTGAGGAACAATGGTATTAAGAATCCCTAAACCTGGCTTTGTTTTGTCATGATAATCACTTACCTCTTTGATAAAAACCCTGATAGAAAACAAGTGTTTCTGAGGTATTAAAATAGAGCTTTCCTGTAGAGTGCGTGTCTAGTTAAGCTTAAAAAAAGTCAACTTGCCTTTTAATACAGTGCAAATAATTCTGCATTTTAAATCATCTGAACTTGAGATTCAAGTCAGGGATTTCTAGGTTAACCAGTAATCTCTTTAATCCCATCTGTGTCTGTTTTATTTAGCCAGAATAAAATCTCTTAAAGAGTGTGATGTACATTGTTCTTTTTAAAATTATGAAGTCTTGTGGCCCCTTAGAGTGAATCTATGTCATCAAAAATAAGTAACAACAAAAAAAAAAATACAAAGAAAAGGCTATACTTTACCACTGTCAGTCCATGCTCATATTCTGCTCAAGCTTTTCACTAATTACATTTCTTCACCAGGTGGGGATTTCAAACGAAGATGTAACTGCCCCCTACATACGCTAAACATGGCTCTACCCAAAACAAGTGAGAAAAAAGTCAAGCCTCAAGCTGCTTTACATAGAAATGTGGAGACTACCACTGCTTCATGGTAATAAAGCTGCTGGAAGATATAGGACATGTTCAAAAGCATCCCATAAAAGGCACTGGCAGAGGTAGGATTGGGATCATTTATCTGTCCCACATTTCAGTGTTCCCTCTTTGCTTTTTCAACTTTACTATACAGAATTAAAAACGTAAAGCTTTAGCATAGGTGTTAATACACCTATGATTGCAAAACAGCAGTACCACATTGGAGCACATCTTGCAGAAACAACAAAACTACTGATTGCAATTTACAATATGTTTTTAGCTCCCACCATCCCAAAGTACATCGTTTGGAGAACAACTCCAGGCTCCTATGTTCCCTTTGGTCACTTACTACTGTATCTCAGAGTGGTCACTGGGAGGTGGGCACAGCCCTATTGTGAAAGATGGAGGCAGCAGAGGATGAAAAGTGCAAGCCTGAGGTAGGCTTCAGGTGGATTAAATCTATAAACTTTGTGCCAGATGTTTGTTCATCCCTCTCTTGCCGAGCAGGGCTTTAACTATTTACTCAGATACTGTAAGGTATAAATTACCTACAAAGATTCTCTTAAAACTCTATAAAATTTTACATAAACTGATTTAATGTTTTTATGTATGTATAATATATATATTTTAATATATATACAGACAACACTTGTTAGAAAATATTGTAATTCCACTCATTTCCTATGGCTATCAGCCTTGGCTATTCTATTTAAGCAACCCTGATTTCACCAAACATACCACCAAAAGACTGGGCATTTTGGTGCCGTGCCTCACAGAACAACAGTTTGACAGCTGCCAGGTGAAGTCCAGAGTTGTGGTGCAAAGCAGCTAGATGGAGTTTCAGCCTTGAGGGGGTGACAATAACAGAAGATAATTGGCGACCTGGAGCAGGTGAAAATGACGTGTCAGGGAAGAGAGCTGTGGGACATCAGTGAGTAATTTACATTGCAGAAATATAATCCGGAGTTCTTGAAGCAAGTAATGATGGAAGAGAGAAGTAACCTCTTTTTCGCCTATGGCTTGCGATGCTACTAATCCCAATTCAGAGAACCCAAAGGATCCTATTAAATTTTTAGTCACCCAATAGTCTCCCCTCAGTCAGACTATAGTGACCATGAAAGTAATCAAAACAAAAATGAACCAATTTTGTGGTGTTTTACAACACAGATCTGCTCTGTAGCTTGGAATATGTTTCAGCTCTAAGCCTGCAATATGTGCAATCTCTTTGTCTATCCCCTCCATGCACAGCTCTAAGGGTACCACAAACCCTCTCACACTCAGGACATGTACATTCACTGTACAAACCATCCCTGGAAGCACTGCCCAAAGAATCAGACAACAAAAAGAAATCAGAATTCTAACATTACATACACACACAATGATTTTATTCTAATTTAATAAGGAGAAAATGTTCTTCTCACCACATCCATTTACACAAGCGCACTGCTCTAAAGCACAAAGAGAATCTGATCAACGACAGTAAATAGTCCAACCGTGGTGATGTAAGCATCAGTGAGAGCATGAAAAACATCAATACAACCCCTTCTATAACACAATTACAAGGAAACTCTGTATGAGTGTACTCCCAGTATACTACTGCAGTTTATAAATAACCACTCTGCCTTGTTGCCATCACTTACAGAATCCCAAATGTTTGCATGATGCTTGAATTGAGTAATATACAATATTGTTTTCCTGAGTAAATAACACTTCCTTTTTTTTTTTATCAGGAACAGGTAATTATGATTCTTTTTTACTCAGCATAAAATCATCTTTAGATAAGAGGTACTGTATCTATTATATGATCTTTAAGCCAAAAGCTATAATGAATTAAGAAAAAAGGGGCCATAAAATGCTTAGAAGTTGGTAGGTCAGGCTCCACCTTACTTGTCAAAAAGATATATTGTCTATGAATGCACAATGTGAAAAAAAGTACAGACCTACAGTCTATAGTCCTGAGATCTAGGAATGAGTTTCAGTTGCACTGCCCTCAACAATCATACAGAAAAGCTGTATACACTGCATGTACGCGTTGATACATTGAACAAAGGCTGAAAGATTCCACCACGCCTCTGAGGGCAAGAAACTGGTCAAAACTGGGTAACTGTAAGAGAAGAAACAAGCCACCTGGATTAATCCACACCTCATGATTCAAGGAGAAGTTCATGGAAAAGGGCACTTTCAAATAGCCCCTAGGGACCAACAAAGGAATGCCAAAGACCCTCACAGAAGACCCTCAGAGACTTAAAGCATCTTAATGAATATGTAAGTATTATAATTAGTTCTTGGAAATGAATAAGCATGCACTAGAAGGTCATAAACATTCACTCTCACAACAGGATGCATGTTAGGTTGAAGAGATTGCCGGTGCATCCAGCACTGGAATAAAGAATGCCTGCTTTCTACAGCTCCAAAACTGAGTCTTCTTAATGGACTTTTCTGGAAAGACTATGCTCTCTTTATTACCTAACTGGAAAGACTTTACACCCTCATAAATGTTTCCAGATCTATTAGCATGCTTCCTACATATTCCAAACATCTCACCTGACCTCTAGTCTATACCTCCAGTGTCCTCAAGAGTCACTTGTATGTATAACCTTCAGCATCTACGTTACCTTCATTTCCTTAGTAAGAAATTGATGAAGAGCAAGTATAACTCTACCACTTCATTTGCTCTCATCACAAATTTATTTTTAAGAACACCACAAAACAACCTGGTTTTATGAAAAGACTGGATAATATTCCTTTACTGTACTTAGATGCATCACAGTCCTGGATACATCCCTGTAGAAAGTACAAAACCTTCTGTGACCCAACATTTCTGCAAAGGATCCATTCCATTTCCCTCTGAGGGCATCAAAGCGATTGAGCCTCTCCCTTTTGACCTGCACTGATGACAAGAGAGTAAAGCACATAACAACTGCAAACAACAATAATTAGGGGCACTGTCAGGAGGCAAATTTCAAAAGAATTCATAGACAGGTCCTAAAGAAAAGAATTCTGCTTATGATTTTAAATGAAATTTTGCTATCAGGGTATCAAAACTGTATCAAGCACATAGCTAGAACTTAAGATTACAAACCAGTATGTATTCACAGCCCTTTGTTTATTTACATATACAGACAAAATTATATATACAAGTTTTCTCTACAGACAAAATTATATATACAAGTTCTCTTATCTGCAGATATTTCAGAATAAAGCAATTTAGACACACAAAATCAGTATAAAATTTAGTATTTTAAACTCAGAAGTAAAAGTCAGAAATAAGCCCACTTTCACAAATCATTAACGTGACTTCCTTTCTCTTAAAAGAACAGCTACTCTCTTACATGAAGTTTTGAGAGGCAAAAAGAAAGCAAACCAATTTAATGCAGGCTACTTGTTGCCACTTTCAGCCTGTCTCATTTACATCTTAGGCTGTAAGATGTGAATGACAAGCGAGTCAGGTCATCACAGCAGCTGTGCAAAGTGGATACCAGTTCTAGATAGTGATTAACTGGGATGAAGTACAGTCATTTTAACTAGCAGGCGCTTCTAACACCAAAATTAAAAACGCAGCTAACAGTTGTCTGAGGCAGACCAACCAAGACTGATGTAAACCAATCCCATGGGCTTCACAGCATCCTCAACTTACCAGACACAAGATCCAAATGAAAATTTTAGATAAATGAAAAATTCCTTTGGATCATCTCCCATCCCTCACAGTTAAAAAAAAAAAAGTTTAAAGCTACTGAAGTACAAAGTCAGTCATGGAATTCAGGGAAATACGAAGGTTATCTTCAGCCAAATACAAATATTTCAAAGGAGCATGGGCTGGTTTTCAGGTATATATTCCATCTGAATGGAATAACCTGTTGTTCTCTGCTGTTTGGACCAGTATGTCTTAAATACTGTTCTTCATTGTGGGCTGTCTTCAAATGGAGAAGCCTCAGGAATTCAAGAGCTTTAGGCAGAACTCTTATGCAACTAGGTCCTCAACAGAAACAAGATTTAGAAGTTGTTTGAGTGAGGTGAATAGGTTTTGCCTTCATCACGAATTAGAACAAATGTCTGCGAGATGTCATGTTAGCAGCCACTTTTTAAATGCTATATGGAGTTGATACAAGCTTGATTGTAGCAAATGTCATTAGATTCTCAAGGAGGTTTTGGCAGCTTTTCTCTTTGCCCTCCTTTAGCTTCATAACTGCATGAAGTCCTGAGAAGTACCACATAACATAACATAAATATAGCTGTATTAAAGGTATTAAAGAAGTAATCAACTACAAATTTCAAATGGATGTCTTTGGATATTTTTTTCTCTATATTGCCATTCACAGGATATTGCACATCATTACACACCATTTCATAGCAGCATCACCAAGCACAGGACTTCCCTTGTAGTCTTTCCATGAAGGAAAAAGAAGTCGGTGCAAGTGTAGAAAAACCTACTTGCCACTTGCATAATCTATGCAGATATGCTGCCTAAGCATTTTTGGAACATCTGAAAATCCATGGTCATGGCAGGGTACAAGTCAATAAGCAAATTTAAAAAATTAGAAACTAATAGCTGAGACTGAATTAAAACATGTGTGGTTTAAAGCAGCCAGGAGTACAGACTGATAAGAAGGATCACCATATTTCTTAATCAAAGGATGACTGGAAAATGCTAATTGTCATCGGCCGCAAAAATGTAATCACAGACCCAGGGTGCAACCAAACAAGTTATTGCCAATTCTTCTGAGTCCTAAAGAAACTACATGAATAATTTCCTCAAAATTTATACTTTTCTCAATGTTCTGATCACCAACATCAAGGAGATGCTGAACTCGGATTCAGTGAGAAACCGTTTTAACACACCTGTACAACAGGAAATTATTATTCACTAACCCACTTACTTCTGTTACTGGCTACATATAATTAGATTGGAAGAGCAGTTGGGTTTTTTTGTTTGTTTGTTTTAATGCAGATATTCAGGCACATAGTATATTGGAGATTATAATATGATCATTATTTGACAAAGACTGAAGACATGCACAATTTGTGATCAAAAATAAAATCTCACAAGCAGTGCCATCTGTGTGAATACTGAAAGTTTACTTTTAGAGATTTCCCATGTTTGATAAGCATTGTTTTGTGAATCTCAGCAGCCACAATGTTTAAAGGGCATGAAAACACACAATATATTCATTTCTAAACTGTGGATTAATATTAATTCAACTCCCTACAGGTGTCTATCATGTATTATATGGTATTTTTCCCCTTTACTTTACAGTTCTATCTTCTTTCTAGTTGCTTAAAACATTGCCACTGCCCAACGCCCTCACCCGACTCCCATTCTTATCCGCCATGATGACTTCCTTCTCTTTTTCTTCAGAAACACCTGGACAGAATTTTATCTTTGGCTAAATATTCATATTCCAAGAATCATAGTTTCACTGTTTTTTTTTAATATTATGTTCTGTAACCAGCTCTATTGAAAACAGCTTAATAAAAGAAATCTATACTGAACCAAGTTTTTAACCTTATATCCAGTCTGCATGCTGTTTGGTGTTAAAATTTCTCCCATTGCTTTAGAGAAAGCCTGTATGATAAGGCTTATCCCATTAAATTATGAGACCATGGAGTTTGGAACGATCCATGGAAATTAACATTACAGAGGTGGAAAATTCGCTTTAAACTTGGTGGTGGTTTTGGCCCATAAAGTCTTCATAATTTTAGGAAAACTATATATAAGTGAGATGTATTATGCGTCTCTCTAATGCTATGAAACAGCTTAAGTTAATTCTGATGCCAAGCTTAATTTTAACTCAAATTGTAGCTCAGGTACAGGATTAAGGCATTTTAAAAAACACAGACTTCACATTCTTGAATAATTGCCTTTAATATCCAAGTATTTCCTATGTTTAAGAGCACTATCCTACATTGGCACCACCCCTACATTACTGCCAGCCACCTATTGTGTGGTTTATACTTAGAAAGAAATAATTCACTTTTATTTGCTTACTTTGTTGCTTGGTACAACTGTTTATTTTGCTAAAAAATTGAAGCTGCTGTGAATTGAAATGCTGGTGTTTCATTCTGTAAGAGAATTATTGATGTTTTCCAATTAAAACGTTAAACCCACAAGGAACCAACTGATACCTGGGGTCAGCAGCCTTGTTTGCTTGAGTCAACAGATACTGAAGTAAAGCAAAGAACACAACTTCAGTGTAAACGACCCACCAGAGGGAGCTCACCCAGTCTGCTGAGCGTAACAGAACTAGAGTGGCACTGGCAAAAAGTTAATTAAACATTTTTATAGGGATCACTGACTAGGTTCAAAACAAAACACGTTCCCTGGCTGAAACTCTAGATGCCTGAGAATCTTAATGAAATCAGAAAAGACTGCTTCTTTAACAGGCATGGAAAACATTTCTGATTAAAGATAATTAAGTTTAGAAATGTGTGATGTGGCATTCTCCTACACACATACATTTACAAGCCTTTTCTTCTTCACCCCTATTTAATTTCTCCCTATAAAGAGAATTCCAAGACAACAAAATTTGAGATTAAGTTAATAATTTCACCTTAAAGCAGTGGAAGTATACCAAAAGCAGAGCCACATATCTATTAAACATATATTAATTTCTATTCAAATATAATCTCTTGTTATGCTGCTTACCTAATTCTGTAATTAATTATTACACTCAGATGGAAACTGCCATAACAACTTTGAGTTTACTATCACAACATAGCTCTCATTTTAAATTGTAGTAGACCTAGATTGAGAAAACAACCCCCCCAAGCTCCTCAAGTTCTGAGGGATACCATGTTACTATCCAACCCATGAACGTTTTTTGAAAAGAAATACTAAAGGAAAAGATACTCAGGTTTTTACATAGTGCTTACTGAGCAAGAAATCAAGAGTCTTGCAGGGGGTTGTTTTGTTTATTATTTTGCAAAGAACTAAGCATCTAACTGTGGTAATTCAGGTATTTCCTAAAGGAAAAGCACCTTTCAACATAAGCCTCCATAAAGACCACTGCATATCCCTCTATGTATTCCTGCAGATTATGTATCTTAAATATTCATTCCAATTAACACAACTCTACCACAGATTTAAGTCATATATTATTGCTTTATGTTACCCACGACCACATTTCTGACCGCTTCAAGATTAATTTGATTATACTTTTACCTTACCTCCACCTGAATGCTTTCCTTGGGAAGATAAGAATAACTGTAACATGCTATTATATTTATCTGGTTTTTTTAAGCTTAAATAAAAAAATGAATTCTCTTCAATACCACACAAAATTATTGAGTTTTACAATGGACTCCTGTGCAAAGTGAGGATATCATGAAACTCACTTTGCTCTATAATCAATACTTAACCACTGGAAGACCAACCCATGAAGACCCAATTCTAGTTAAGGTTTCTTTACATTCTGCTAAGCACTTCAGAGTGCCAAGATTCTCAGCACAACTATTTAACTTTTGGTAAACACAATTTTTCATCATTTGCCCTTATCAATCAACAACAATCCAGGGAAAAACATGAAAATTGGCTCCAGTACATTTTCTGAAGTCATCTTTCCCAAGAATGTTTTCAGATATATGTAAGTTGTTGGGTTTTTTCCTCACTGAATAACTGCATTTTTTAAGAGAGTTAGAAGAGGTTATCAAAAGCCTAAATTAACGGAAGGTCAGATTTGTCAATCTCCCACATAAAAACAGCTAATAAATTAATTCTCAGGGTTGAAGTAAGAATTAGTAGCCCATGCCCTGTCCCCCGCCTTTTACCATAAAGCTAACCAGTTGCTTCACATCACATACTGATGAAAAGTTTATTTTAGGTTGTCGAGTATCTCAACAATTATTGCATGTATTTTCACAGCTGAACAGTTCTAAGATTCTCTAGGAATCTGTGTAAAATAACATTTAACAACACCTTTGTAACCTCCGATAAGTATATAATCAGTATCTGGAAAAGGACAGAAGACACCCAACTCTTCAAACTGTTTCCTTCATGTGTGTTCACTACAGGGTAAAAATTCACACCCTGTTCAGAAGTCAGATTAAGATGACAATATATACATAACATACATATTCTCTATATACACTTATATATACATACATGCATATCTCTCAGCCTGAATTTCATAATTCTTCAAAATGTGTGAGAGTGACTTCCAAACAACAGCAACTATTCACACACCATTTATATTCTGCAAAATAAAACCTTGATAAAGCTCAGCTTTATGAAAATACAATTCCTTTCCAATAGCTCATGTGATCCTTGTCATCATAATGTCAGGGCTAAGCAGCAACTTGGCAAAAACACAAGCATGGCATCCATCTCAAAGCAGACTGTGCAGATATTAGGCTATATAACACGAACTCCAGCTAACACGTGTGGAAACCCTTTTTTTTCAATGCACAAAAATTTAGTAACCAGGCACATATATTAGTGATGATTTAAAACTGTGGAATATACCAGTGGATAAGTATTTGATACTCCATAGGGAAACCCAGCAAATGCTTTGAACACTTGTAAATAACAAAAACAGTTATAAAGCAGCTGAAAAAAAAAGTCAAAATAGAAAGAACTGGGGAAAATTAGTAACGGCTTTGGACAATATCACTATTAGACTACATTGTGTCAGTTTAATAGGCACCTTAGAAACAAATGATAGCTACAAAGTTTTTAAAAAAAAAAAAAAAAGAACAATAAAATCATCCCTTTCCTAAGAGAGTATTTCTGAATTCTGCACCTAAACATCCTCCACTTAGGGTACTGCTTGTTCAGTGCCTAAAACTGTGATTAGCCTTTGGATTTCCTGAAGAGTGTAAATTAAGAGACTTGTGCCTGCTAAATTTCAAAGGCAATTTGGCACCAAATTCCTTGGCAAATCCACTACGATCACTTTTGAAAACTCCATCTTTTTCCCTTACTGATAGATTTAATCTACACTGCACATGTTTGTCCTTGGTTTTCATTAAACCAAATTCAGTGGAAGTTTGGTCTTGCCATAAAAAAGAAGACACATTAGATATCAAATGTGTTTTATGACACCAATGAAGCAGTTTGGGTGAAAATAAATTTTAAAAATAAATATTTTTGAAGCAGAAACCGAACATTTACTAAAGTTCCCAAAATCTCCAGTATTGTTAAATTCCATCAGGAAAGAATGCATACATCCATGTTCCTGAGAAGGATGAGTCTCAAAGCACCTTAAAAGGAGCCTGCACCTTTAACATCTGCAAAAAACAGAGGCATATCTCGCGCTGATTACCACTTTTCCAAGTATCATGCATTGATAAACACTTTGTAGCTCTTAGTGTTTTAAGGATAATTTACTTTTAAGTACCATTCTATCTCTTAAATTGTAGAACTTCGCTCACATCCTCCAATATTCCTCAGCTGGTAAACAAGATATTTTATCACTTAAATCTTATCCTACTCGCTTTTTCCAGCATAAGCTGTAAACTCAAGCCAACAAAGGTGAAAACCCATAGCGTTCTTTTCCCACTGAAATCCTCATTTCAGGTAGAACATGCAGTTAAAAAATGACTCCTAAGCTAGATGATTTCCCCTCACAGATAGTAAGAAAAACTGAAGTGACACAACAGAGAATGAGACCTGTAATAAGATGACAGTATTACCAGAAAGACTAAAAAGCTGGTGTCTATGAGACACAAAGCAATGAATGAAGCAGCTTTGTTCTCTCCTGTTAACCATCTAAGAATGAAACACTTTTCACAGCCCTGAGATGTTGCTCTCCTACTAGCTTAAAAAAGCTACAAGATTGCGTCAACTAAGCCACGGCTATTAGTGACACTGGGTCAAGAGTTTCATTATATTCGTGACGCAAAGATGAAATTTTCCCGTTCTGCTGCGTGCTGTGAAGTCCACCCCTGGATCCAATTAATAGCAGGTACAAATCTGTTTTTAGATCAAGCGCCCTACAGTTGCAAATTTTGGAACTGTTTGCTTTAGAAAAGCATTGAAACTCCTCACTGCCCCCTGAGCAGGAGTCCCTGCTGGTACATGAGTAACAAAAAGCTGAGAAGGGTCCTCCTTTGAATTACACAGCTCAGTTGACAGAACGCAGCGGATGACTACGAGTATGATGCAGGTATGAGTGTCTGCCTTCCTATGCTATCTGTTCACTTGTGATTGCAATTCCTTAACAAATATCCACTAAATTTTTGCAGTGAACTAACACTTCATTATAATTCTCCTTATAAGCTGATTTTTAAGAAACATGCTTTCAACCAAGACACAAGGGATCAAGGATGGAAGAAGTAAGCTATGTTTAAAGAAAGTGCTACAACTGTAATACCTTATTTTCAACCCACACATTTTTTTTCCTATATTTAGATGATAGGTATTACTCCTACAGGAAAAGAATATTAATGCACATCATGTCTACTCAATTAGAATCCTGGTCTTACTAAAATTAGAAATTTTAGGCAATATCAACATAAACTGGTATGGTTTGTTAAAAACAACAAAAAGAGAAAATTCACTGATTACAAAGAATCTTTATAACCCTTCCTACTTCCTACAACAATAGAAGTCTTCTCTCAGCAAATACCATCTTCCATTCAGAGCACACAATTAATCATGAAAACCACAAAGCAGGGGTATTGGGGTATTCTTATTGCAACAAACAAGAAACTATCATTATGACTCATTCTAACATAAAAGTAAGCATATTATAGGTACAATCTACTAGGATCAAATGGAAGCTTTGTATAACCAACAAAATGAATGGAGACTTGACAGCATCAATGGGTAAAAATTATACTAAAAGAAAAAACAACAAACTATTCATGTACCCCCTCTCTACTTTTTGAGGAAACTCATTTTCACATAAACAGCTACCACAAGATCATAAATATTCACCATGAACACTCCCACCCTGTTGGATTCACTTGAACAGTATAGAATCTACAAACCATCCATCTGCAGAAACACAGATGAAAAGGACAGATCATTTAATTGGAAGAGATGAATGATGATAAACAAAAATGAGTAAAGTACTGAAAGACACACAGAAAAAGTAGATGAAGAAGTTTGTCAGGACAGAAAGCAAGGGCCTATTAAATGAAATTGTAAGGAAGAAAATCCATAAATTTTAAAAGGCTGGAATTCTGATAAAGCATCAAATTAGAGCAAAGAATTCAGTTGCAAATTGCGTTAAGGCCACAATGACATTAAGAATCAGAAGATGACTAGACATTTTGTTTAAAGAATATTTTCTAGGATACAATAGCAAAATTCAAATTTAGGTCTCATCTGAGACTGGTAAAAGCTAATAAAATGATAATTTTTAATTATTACTGGTCATGAATATATTGCTTCAGACAGGTTCACATCTGCCTGTTTCAGTGTTTAACAGAGCATCATTCCATTTTATTATAATATTAATATTATTACAGCTGTGCTGAAATATGTATGAAATATAACATTATTAGTCACAGTGATATCTCTGAAAATTGCTTTATATAGATTATAAAAAGTTTGCAGATTATATAAATCTTCTAGGAAAAAAAACCTTTCATTTGTTTCTCCCATTATAATTTTACTTCCACATAACTTCTATGCTTCATATATTCGGTTCCATTTAAACAGTGTGTAATATGGTCAGAAAGAAAAATGCCAACAACAGAGTTGGGTAGAAGGAAGCCAGGCAGTCAGACCTGGTGAAATCATGATACACTCCTGATGGGAACAGCTAGGAAACCAAGGCTGAAAGGATCATTCCAGGATCATTCAAGGCAAGTGCTCTAGACACACCATCCAAGTTGCAGAAGGCAAAGACATGGGCTGGGAGAATGAAAAACCACCCACTGAAGGAGATCAGGTTTGAGACTAAGGAACCTAAAGGTGAACAAGTCCATAGGACCCGATGAGATGCATCTGTGGGTACTGAGGGAACTGACACTGTTTATAAGGTCAGCTGGTGATAGGACAAGGCATAATGGGTATAAATTAACAAGTGGTAGATTTAGATTACATATATCACTGTAAGGGTTGTGAGGCACTGAAACTAGTTGCCCAGAGAAGCTGTGGCTGCCCCTGAATCCCTGGCACTGTTCAAGGCCAGGTTGAATGGGGCTTCGGGCAATCTGGTGTAGTGGTGGGTGTCCCTGCCCATGGCAGGGGGTTGGGAACTAGATGGTGGTTAAAGTCTCTTCCAAACCAAGCCATTCTATAATTCTATGATCTTCCTGCCCTCTAATGCCAGTTGAGCCAAACTGAGTCATTATAGATAATTTAACCTACCACTTTAGCATGTGTCACCTTTTCAGTAGATCATTTGAAAGTGGAAGCCAAGTCCACTTCCAAATGGAAGAAGTTGCAATGCTCCTTCTTTGACTGGTATACACAGGGGGAAAAGTGGAAAGGTAGATATCTAACTTTAGCCACTTAGAGTATGTGGAGTTTACATTCCAAAAGAATTACTCTCCTCTATTAAGGCCAATAAAATATCATACTCTGGAATTAACACCAGTTAGTCAGTGCTAACAGCCTCAGGAATTAACTTCCTAGACTTCTTACACAAAAAGGTTTATTCATGGAAGTTTTCACTTTAGCAGGAATTCTGAAATGAGGGCCCCAAAACATTGCAGGAAGAGTACCATCCAAATTTATACGAAGATGTATTGTTGTCATCTATCTAATCTTGGTGTCCAGTTCATCTGATCAGAAAACACCAGGCACCACCCACAAATAGACTGTGTAACTTCTAAACCTTAACTATCTGAAACGGTGTATACACATTTGTGTCTCCACAGCCTGTGAAGGTAGTCTACGCAATCCTGTCCAAGCTGCAGTGAAAGCAGATGTTTAGAAAGCAGACAGGTAAGGGTTCACATCACTGTAGCTTAAACTTTCAGTGGTATTCATTCTAAAAACTGCTAGAGTTAGTCCTCAGGACACTAAGCATTTTGAGTGAGAGCTGAAGGTATATGGGCTATGTGTGCATTAGTACTTAGTAATGGTGCCCAGCTGTCCCTCCATACGACCATCCATAAGACCCATCCATTCCTCTCCTATCTCTATGCCTGTGCTATATTCCTCAGCCAAGGAACCCTTGCATGAAGACGGGAAGCACATAGCTGTAGTCCAGACACATTCTCAACCAAGGAATGTTGCAGGGTGTACCTGCTAGAAATTGTAGCTATATACTATAGCTTATAACTATTTATTTTTGCTATTTAAGCACACAACTACCACCTATCAGCAATATTTTTTTGCAATTTTACCACTAATTAGAAGATAACAGCATCTGTACCCCCAACAGATATGCAATGCCAGTCATAGGAGATGGCAACAAGGCACAAAACCTTGTTTTCTCAAGATCTACACAGCTCTGGATAACATAAGCTACGTACACTTCAGGGCTAGTCAAGAAAAAAAAGACCAAAAAAACTCCAGAAGCTGCTAACACTTACTAGCTCCTAGTTAACAGAAAGTTGCGAAGAGCAGCATAGACAAGTTTTGCTCGGTTACTAACTTTTAGATTATTGACTTCTTACTGTGATTGATCACAAAAATAGAAACATATACAGGAAAAATATTTTTCCCAACCATCCTCCTGTCAGTTTGACAGTAATTTCTGATGTTGTTCTTCCATTTATTTTCTGCTTAAGTAAACCTTCTGCTTATTGTCACAGTCACTTTGAAACTATTCACAAACCAAGAGGTGCATAAAAAGGATATATTAAAGCTGAAGGAGCACAAAAGTCATACAAAATCTAAAAATACAAGCAACCTATCAGACACCTCTGCAGAATTGAAAGGCAACGCTCTTACAATGCAGACATGATTTAAAAAATGAAACACCAACATATAGCCCCATAGACCTAAAATTAATGGAGAACTAGTTATTTATGGAGCAAAAAAGCACCTCTTGACATTATAACTCTGTTTTCTAGCTAGTAATTTCTTATGATTCATGCAATGTAGGTTTATCTGAAGTAGACTACAACAATAAACCGCAATCAAAATAATTATAGAAGTATGAATTTGCTTCTCCCATTGAAGCTTAGAGCCAAGAACTCATGGGCGGGGGGGGGGGTCCAGGAAGTTACTGAGGTGACAGCAGAAACAGAGAATCCTTAGACCTTCTTGCATTTATCAGCCTACAAAACCAGTACTGTCTTTGGTCCATTACATTAATAAATACTCATAATTATAATCTCTTGCTTTGTGGAAGGCACAGAGCACTACAATCATTACAGTACCCCCAACTATATCAGTCAACAAAGCTCAGTGAAAAATCAACTTCTAGGACATGTGAAGAAAGAAATTGTAACTTGCTTCTTGTGGTGGTACAACCCTGGCTGGAGACCAAATGCCCAAAGTGGCTCTTTCCCTCCCATCTTCAACTGAACAGAAGAGAAAATATATATTGGGAGGCTTAGGAGTTGAGATAAGGACAGGGGGAGATCATTCTGCAATTAACATCACGGGCAAAACAGACTCAACAGGAAATAAAAGAAAACCACATCTAATTTATTACTACCACCCCCACACTCCCTCAAGAAAGCATCCAGTGAAAACAGAGTAGGATAATGAGAAATAAAACCAAATCCTAAAATACCTCCCCCCCACCCTTCCCTTCTACCCTGGCTCAACTTTATTCCTGATTTCTCTCACTTCCTCCCCCTCTAGGTGGTACAGGGGTACAGGGATGGGTGTTTCCCTGAGTTCATCAGGAGCGACCTTCCTTCAGAGAGGGCATTCCTCAGACTCTTCCCCTGCTCCAGCATGGGGTCCTACCCACGAGAGACAGTCCTCCATGAACTTCTCCAATGTGAGTTCTTTCCCATGGGGTTTCAGCTCCTCACCAACTGGCCCAGCATAGGTCCCTTTCACATGGTGCAGACCTTTAGGAGCAGACTGCTCCTGCTCCAGGCTGGTCCCCCACAGAGTAACCAGTCTGCCCAGCAAACTTTCTCTGGCATGGGTCAATCTTTCTACAGGTTGCAGGTCCTGCCAGGAGCTTGCTCCAGTGCAGGCTTCCCACAAGGTCACAGCATCCTTCAGGGTCTCCACCTGCTCCAGCATGGGATCCTCCACGGGCTGCAGGTGGATCTCTACTCCCCATCACCCTCCATGTGCTGCAGGGGTAAAATCCACTTCACCATGGTCTTCTCCACAGACTACAGGGGAATCTCTCTCTCCAGTGCCTGGACCACCTCTTACCACCTTCTTCAATGACCTTGGTGTATGCAGAGTGTCTTACATCTCACTCCTTTCTCTGGTGGCAAAAAGCAGCTGCTTGTGGGTCTTTTTTTATCTCCTGTGATTCCCAGAGGTGCTGTGACTGCCATTGATTGGCCTGCCCTTGGTCAGCAGCGACTCCGGCCTTGAGTTGGCTGGTGGTTACTCTCTCAGGCCTAGGGAAAGCTTCTAGCTGCTTCTTGCAGAAGCCACCCCTGCAGCCCCCCACCCCATTACCAAAACCTTTTCATACAAACCCAACACACTAGCTTCTAATCCCATGTACCCTGTCTTGCCTATGGACTAATTGCAGATTATTATCCAATAATTAAAATAAGCAGGTAAAGTATAAATGGTAGGCTAAATAATGGTACTCATTCGTTCTCTTCCAAGCTATTTCTGTAGTGTAGTCAAGGTAATTACCTCAAGAGGGAGAAATACAGGCTCATGTACTATAACCTCACCATGCTAAATGAGAGAACCAAAGCATTTATAATTCCTACCCACACATTCTGTAAAACAACACATAATTAACCAGAATCTTATTATCAATGATTAAAAAAAAAATTATAGAATTAATGTATATTTTCACAACACTGGCAACTAAGAAGCTGTCTTCCAATTTAATTTGAAAAACATTACACCAATCAAAAATAAACATGATTACTCAGAAGTACTCACTATCTGTTCCGTAACCTCCCTTCTCTCCCACTGGATGTCAACATCTTTTAATTCATCAAAACAGAGTGCCTTATCCTCAATTCCTGAGACAAATTTGCATTTTTTTCTTTTATTTATGTGTCTGTTTTGATGGGCTTTTTTTTCACCAGCCCTTTTCCAATTTTTGCATTGTTTATTGTATGCAATCAATCTCTAACGGTTGTGCTTACAGTTCCCCAGCTTTCCTTATGTTCAGCAGGTAGTAAAGGCTTATAAATGCTCTGTACATGTTCTCTAGCCCAAATCTGTGTCTACTCATGCATTCTGACACTACCTGAGATTTACACCTAGAGCAAGATATTGACAGCATACTGACCCAAATGATAAAATATTTTGGTTTAGATGCATTGATGTTATTTCTTGTGTCATCACATTTAATTTACAGGACATTTTTATCACCAACGCTTTCAGTACTATTGGCAGAAATTTGGTATCTTTCATTTAAAAAAAAAAAACAAAACCTAAGTTTTATGGAACCCTTACTTCACCTTCAGCAAATCTTAGTTATGTCTGCCTGATTGTCACAAGACATGGAATTATGCTTCAGGAAAGTAACAAAAAACACCAGGGACAGCCGTTGCATTTCTTAGTGACATCGGTTCGGATTTATCTATTTATATACCTGGATATATGCTTTATTAAAAAAATTCTACATAACTAATGAAGCAAAAGATTAAAGACCTTCACAATAATTCTATTCTACTTCGTCTGAGAGGTAACATTGTACTAGCTTATATCAGGAAGATGCTTACAGCGAGCAAAACCGCTGCAATTAAAACTTGCATTGCCCTGAACAAATTCACAAAAGCTAACACAAAAACATCTGCTAGGTAACATACGAGATTAAAGTTCAAGTCTAAGTTTAGTTCAGAAAGACAAAAGAAAGGCACGGGGAAAGCAGAGAAAGATTAATCTCCAGTGATCACTGAAACATTAATTAGAGCTGTGGAAGGCACTCCTTGGAAATAAATGTGCTCTTAGGATCTTGGAAACTTCTGCAACAAAAATTCTGCTGTCCTTTGCTAGTTTCTATATAGAGTTTAAATTCCTCCAATTTTGTTAATGTGTTTTTTTTTCTTTTTTCAGCTGGGTTTGTTTCACCTGTTGCAATAATTGCACTGAACCTTCATCAGGATCTCCAAGTAAGTGACCCAACCCTGTACTCTCAGTAGAATCATGGAAGGTATTTCAAGCCTTTTTCAGAAGGCATGAGAAGAATGGGGGAAAGCTAAGTGCTCTAGAGATGTAGCATTCAGAGAAAATGGTAAACTCTTGTCACTCTGCATTAGCAAACATGTCTTTCATATAGAGGAATAATTTACCACTTTCTGTAAAAAGAACATCTGTGCTCTTAAATTTCTGTCAAAATGAATGGCCATCATATTTAGAAATTGTTGTGCTTCTATAAACATATACAAGTAGACTGTGTGCTACTACTAATTTTATATAGAGTGTATTAAGATAACTAAATTGTTGATATTTTATAAGCACAGGACAGAAACGTTAATTCTTTTTGATGGTCAATAGCTGAACACAGAAAAATCCACCTCTGGGGAAAAAAAGAAAAAGAGACAAAAAAAATCTGTTTTCTTACTTGTTCATTAGCTAACATTAAGAGAAATTATATATGCAAACTCCTTTTAGAAGAAAACTGTAATAATCACAGAATACTTAACTGCCATCATGATTTACAAATCTCAGTAAGCTATACAGCAACTTGTCTGCTGTCACAGTCACTTTTACAATACTCATCTATTTATTTTTAATACTACCAGCTACATTAAATGTGTATGAAATACTTTAATCAATATCTCAATTAACAGCATGGAATTATTCCTAGCAAAAAGAGTTGAAACAAAGACGAAGAAGTTTTAACTATTTAATGGTTAAAAAAAATGACTTCTCTCTCTTGCAGCAACCTATGATAAATAATAAAAATAATAATAATTTTCCTTCCAAGGTCCTCTTTCAGTTTATACCAATATGATCACTGAATAGGAGAATTATAAAATCAGTTGCAGTCTTCAGCAGGAAGCTGTATATATGCTTTGAGACAAGCCACTGTGCTTCTGTCCCCCACTTCCTTAAGAAGTGAATAGATGAAACACTAAATATAGAGGAGTGTATAGCAGGACTTGAAATAAGCCAGTCCAGCCATCTGTGAAAATACGGAGTGCTACCATAGCTTCGTTAACTTATTGACAACCAGTTCAAAAAAGAACTCGAAGAAAACAGAACCAGAATTGCTTGCCTACAGTTCTCCAAGCAAAATTTAATTGGTTAAATCAGGCATGTTATTCCTTCTGGCCTGCATATAGTAGCAGTCAGAAGTTATTCCAAAGAGAAACTGCTTTATTACTTCTTTTATTAGGCCCTTATTAAATCAACGATCAGTCTCTAGAACCTTTTCTTCTCCCTTCTCGGTATTTCTCTCTGAAGCGTGATGCCAATGTAGGCAGACTTAATGAAAAACAGCATGTCTATTGCTCAGAAGAAATCTGTATTGACTGATGTCAATCTTGCAAAACTGCTATTATGTTTATCTAATCAGTGTTTACAAGTTGTTTTTTTTTGTTCAGATTATCCCATAAGACTTGTCTGCAGAGATATTCAACAATATCCTTAGCATTTTTCAAAAGGCTATGGTCAAAACTGCACAAATAAACAAGAAATGAAAGTTCTGACAGCATATCAATACAGATACAGCAGAGGCAAAAAGTGTATCCTCCTCTCTATAATAGCACTGCATGTGAACCAGATGCAGAAAAGAGTATAAAGTCAGTGTACTGGCAAAGTGATGGATTTGGTCACTCTTGCCAGACAGTACAAATACCTCAAGTGCAGATTAAAGATGCATAAAGTCCACTAGTGGTAAGGACCAATGACAGACCACTATCTTTCTGAAGCAATGGGCTTAGAAAAAATAGGCCAAAGACTGTACTTCCTACGGAACACGTCCATTTCTTGGCCCACGTGAGTGGAGTAAGGAGTATAGGCAGGTTTTTTTCTGTAGCCCACCGTAATTGGGCTTCAAAGCAACTTGCTGCTCCATGTAAGAGTGGTATCACATGAACAATTGTTACACCAAGTGCAAAAGTATTTTCAATGCTTCTGCAAAACTGTAGTTATAGATAGAAAAGCACACTTAGTATAATAGGAAAAATTATGACAATTAAGTCTAGGAGGATGGTATCTTTGATGTAATTTATTAATGTCCATACTCTATTAGCATCTCCTGTAGGTCAACATTTGCTCACAACACACACCAGAAAGAGGTTCACTGGCACTTGGGAAGAGCAGATATGGGATCAGGTCTTAGGTCAAGAGAGTTAAAAATGCCTCCAGGCTCACACACTGTCAGTTCTCAAGCAAGGCTTCAGAATTGTCTATAGCTATATGGTAATACACTTTTTAGATGACCAAAAAATACCCTGTATTTTCTGCTATTTTGTCCTGAAACATAGTCACACTATTTAATCAGATGGAAATCAATGTATTTGCAGGATGCCAAGTAACGCATTTGTCATCTGGGAGGCTACAAATGTACTTTATAGTGCTCAACGTGCAATACAGCTCTGAACTTTTGCATCCTGTCAGAAAGTTTTTTTGCATGTTCTCACCTAATATTTTTCCAAGTCAGTTGTATCTTCAATGAATATACATATATCTACAATTGATAAACACACACACACACTTAAATGTATACACATATACATGCATAAAATACTTGTATTTCTGAGAGAGACATGAAAAGAAGAAGAGATGAAAAGAGCAATTTAAAGATAAGATGATGTTGAAAAATTAGCCTTGTCTAACTTGGTCTTACTTTTTTTCAGTTTGTTTGTGGTTTTTTAGGCTACTGTTATGATACCGTAAAACCATTTGCCTGACTACTGCTAAGTACTTAAGCCTACCAAAAAATACAGTAGTTTCTGTTTTTTCTTCCATGAATAAACATAAAAGTTTCCTTGAAATACCCTGGAACATTTCGTCCAGATTCTTTGATAAACCCTAAGGAAATACTTGATAACTTGAGTAATTTTACTATATTTAGTATAACACAGGGCACCTGCTGAAGTTTCACTGGTACTGTGTGAATATTAATAGAATGAAGAAAATAATGCTCAGGATTTACTTTACAACACAAAGAGCAGAACTAAAATTATAATTTATAAGAGATTTTCTTGTACTTGCACCTAATTTGTGGTTGTTCTCAACATCTCTCAAGTTTTATCAGAGTTGTAATGAAATACTAAGTCAAGTTTCTTTTGGAAGAAAATCAGAAATAAGTATCAAAACATTTTTTGAGACTTCATAAAGAGCTTGAATTGAATTATGGAAGATTAGTATTTGCATGTTTTGGTTTCTGGTTATGTTAAACTACGATGCTGTTCAGTATACACTATACAGTGCTAGATAAGTAAAAAGTCTGAAAGAGTTATTTTTGAAGGACTGAACAACTATTATCAGCTTTTAAACACTCTGCTAATACAGCTTTCAAGAACTTGCTAACTAGATGTTTAAACAAAATACAATAATTATATAAACAAAGGAGAAAATTAATACAGTGGTTAAATGGTAGCCTGTGAATTCCCAAAACTCCTTCAAGAGTTTTTTGGAATATTTATATATGATAAGTAGGTAGGAAGCTCTTCTCTTCCCCATCTCATAGTTTATTTTGGAATTATTGCTCTTGATCAGGACTAAGAACTTCTGAATTCTGTTCTCTGCTCTGCCACCAGCTACATAACTCTGCAAAGATCAAGAGTCTTTGCAAAATGGAATTTTTTTGAGAAAATATTTCATACTCTCATACAGATTTGGATGTTTTCTACTTTAACCAACTTTTAAAAGAATTTCTGAATAATAACCTATTGCAGTTCAGCATGCATTATAGTGGGCTAATAACCTCTAATGATACAACATGAATCATTAGATTCGTAACCTCAATAGAAGAAAAATGTTTGTTTGCTCTGCACTAAAAGATAGCAAGTTAATAATAGCAGGTGTTAAACCTAAGGCACTTGGCAGGGTTTTCTTCACAATAAAGCTGCAAGTCAAAATGAACTCTCTTTCCAGCAGCATTAATATAATTTAACATTTAACAACAGAAAAGAACTTACAGGTAAAGCAATCTTTTAACAAATTCCTGCTATGACAAAGCTTCACATGGCCCTTCACATTACTTCCTGGGTTCATTTCCTAGAACAAACAGAAACAAGACATATGTGAAATGTTACATCATGTCGAAATATTGTATACCTACACTTAATGCCTTAAAAGATGTCATGAAGCAAGCTTTGGGCAATTTTTTTATGCTGGTGTCTTCCAGATAGTCCAGCCTAGAACAAAACTTCTAGATTTGAAAGGTATTCTTTAGCAAATCCTATACCAAATACTGGTTCTTACTCATCTTTCTGTAGACTCTCAGATTCATTTGAGATTAAAGATCCTTGATCATCCTGAGCACAGGAAAACCACACATGATTTTCCCTCTATCAGCCACGCTAGAGGAAAAATCCTTTCTGTAGCCAACTAACTCATAACACTGGCAGAACAGAACTCAAGAATAAAGCAAGCTTATTAAAACAAACAAAGGCAAAACAAGTCATTTGTTTGATGACAGTATTTTTACACACATTTGCTTGCAAAATAGATTAAAATGCATTAAACATTTAACTAAAATAGTTGTCAGGAGGGCAACAAATACAGCCCCTCTCTAGCAAAGGACTCAAAGCAGCTAAACCTGAGCTGCACCCGAGCACATCATGGGTGCCTGCTGTTGTGGGGGAGATGAAGGCCCCCAGCTGCCTCCCTGACCTGTTGTCTAGGGAAGTTTGCTGCCTGCCAGGGACTCAGATTAGGACACTGTGGAAAGGCTGCTGCAGATTATTACCCTCTGCTGCTCTTCCACACATGCCCTAATGATGATGATGATGTCAGGGACAATGAGGAAAGCATCAAGCCTTGACTACATTGCTGTGGGGTATGATGGGGTGAGGAGTGTCACGGGCATGGGGATCTCAGGCAGCTTTCTCCTCAGTCTTTCCATGAAAGGCGAAGGGCATGAGGAGGAGTAGACAAATCCCAAAAGTCAACAACTGGCTGTGCAGTTGGTGTGAGCAATGGAGTTTTAGGGTTTTATATGATTGTGCAACGTTCTATGAGGACAGAGAATTGTTTGGCAGAGACAATATCCACCTAAGTGGGAAAAACATTTTTGCCAACAGGATGGCAAATCCAGTAATGGGAATTTCAATCTAGGAGTAATAGGGGCGTGAGAGTATGACCAGTGAGAAAATGAAGGACCAGGTTGGCAAGCAGAGTATGGGACAATGTGATTAGGAGGAAACTTTAAAGCAAAAACCCAAGGCTGTAGGGGTCACACTTCAACTGCATCCACATACATAGAGGAATGCCAACCAGGCATTTCCCCATCATTTCTGGCATAGTTGAATTACAGGGAAAGCTGTCTTATCTTTTCTGAGAAATGAGCATGCCTTTGTACCTCTCCAAAAAGCCTATATGCTGATGCACACAGCATGAGGAACAGGAGAAATTAAGAGTCCTGCATGCAGTTGGACATTACTGGGATCACAAAGACACATGCAGGATAGCTCGCACAAATGTGAAGGGCGACAGACGTTCCTACTGGTGTATCTGCAGCATAAGGAAGACTAGGGAAAAGGGTGGCCTGATGCTGAATGCCTTCTTCACCTCACTCTTTACTGATAAAACCATCCTTCACCAGTCCCAGGTTCCTGAGATCAGTGGGAAGTCCTGGAGCAAGGTAGAATTCCTGTCGGTGGAGGAAGAATTTAATAAATGTTTAAACAAACTGGGCACACAAAGATCCATGGCCCATAGTGAAATGCACTCACATGTACTGAGGGAGCTGGCTGATGTCACTGTGAGTCCACTCAATCTTTGAAAGATCATAGTGATTGGCAGGTATGAGAGGAGGTGAAAATTCTAAGGACTGGAACATCACCCCTACTTTCAAAAAAGGCAAGAAGGAGGACCCAGGAAACTACAGACGAGTCACAGCCTCACCTCGATCCTTGGGAAGGGAACAGTGGAGAGCAATCCTGAATGCTGGGCCAAAATCTGGGGCCCCCATGAGAGAGACATAGGCTTACTGGAACAAGTACAGCAAAAGTTCATGTAGGTAACTAAAAGACTGATGCATCTTTTGTATGAGAGGCTAAGAGAGATGGAGGCTGTGAGAAGGCTCAGAAGGATCTTGTAGGTCCTTATAAATACTGGACATAGTCATGGGCAATGTGCTCTAGGTGACCCTGCTTTGACCACTGGGTTAGGCACTCTCCAGAGGTCCCTTCCAACTTCACCTCCTATTGTGACTTTGTAAAGTGTTTTATTTAACTGGTTTCTGCTTAAAATAAATTGAAAAGAGGTTAAATTAATCACCCATGAAATCTCCTATCCACAATGTGTGAAAACAAGAAACACAATCAACTTCATTGTGCTTTAGCTAGTGTAAAAGGCCTAAGAGGGTTATAGCTGAAAGCTAGTAACATCCCTTAACTCTGCCCATAATGAATGCCAACATTTTTTTTCACCTGATATTAATGGAAAGCCTTTATAACAACAGATTAAAAGCAATGAAAGAATTTCAGATACTCTGATCCAATTCATTGTAGAAGCCATAAAGTTTTCCCCGATCATTCCTGCCTCTAACTCTCTAACTCCCCTAGTTTTCCCTGAAAAAGCAGAATATATACAAATATATAACTTCAGGGAGATATTCACATGTGGTATTTAAAATGTGAACACATCAAATGTATTTTCCCTCATCATAATGGTATTATACAGTTAAAAGCAAACATTACTCTGACAACTCAAATAAGTTTAACATGTACTCATGAGCCAACTGCATGACATTCAGCACTACACTATTTCATGGCATTTCATGGGTTTATGACAGCATGACCCACTGCATCACAGAGTAAGTTTTATAGCTCGTGAAGAAAATAAGCACAGATAGGTAGTAAATTTAAAGCCCAAAGAAATTTTTTTACTCTCAATATATTATTTAGGAAAAGCAAGAAGTGTTTCAGCAGTTGAAATCGTACATCTTCCAGAGCACAGACTGAGTGTTTATTTTTCCAGAAGCTTTTTCTTTTTACAAGTTCAAATTTGAGTTGGTGAAAAAATATGACCACAAATTATATTTCAAATTCTCTAGCTGTTTCTTAGAGAAAAATTGAACAGCACGTGCTTATTTCATTCATTGCCAGGGAGAGCAAAGAATACATGTTAAATGTACAGTGTATTTTTGTACGTATGCACAAAGGCATGTGCATGTATACAGTCACATGGCTATCTTTTATGCCTGTGTTGCTAAGGAAACAAACTTCTGTGCCAAACATGACTTGAAAAGCATTCTAGCTCTTAAACAGTGTGATTATGTCTTGTTTATTTTTTAAATTTAGGGAAAAAAGCTTGTGTACAGGCTACAGAAAAGCTCTCAATAGCCAAAAGTATGTCAAGCTAACAAAATGGTAACACCAGAACTATAATAATTTCTAATTCCATAGTGTTTGTGTATTTAGATGTAACTTCAGAGGCTAGCCCAGAAGCGAATAGGTTACATGATAAAGTTTGAACATTACTGGGTTTATTTAACACAAAAAATGAGGCAGATAAACTCTGACACGTTGACTTGTTGAAAACTCCTAATCTCTAGGAAACCTTCAGTACTGAACTATTTATATCAGACAGTTGTTTGTCAACGGCATAAGATAAAATACCACGGACATATACCATCCCACTTAAAACAAGTTTGCTAAAGAACTTCGTTCTGAAAATCAAGCTATCAGCATACCCATTAAAAAAGGATGAATCAAAGAACTGTGTTACATAGATCTGAGTTCATGATTTCCTGTTGTTTCACAGAACATTGCACAACCTCTATTCAATACCTGTATCTGTTTTATTTATCTTGGTCCATCTGCTCTGCAAATGTTCTTGCAAAGCAGTTGCCCATGGCAACATCAAATATCCCAGTCTTCTCTTGAAGCACTTCTAACTGATCCACTCCTGAATTTCGAGCAGCATCTTTTTCTGCAGTACTTAAGTAAATAATATATGGAGTAATTAATCAAACAAACAAAACCCACCATAGAAATTAAGCAATTATCCACCAATAAGCCCTCCTAATTAATTGTTATTTTATTGGTTTTATCATTTTTTTGGAGAGAGAATTACACCGTGCGAAATGGTAACAGAAATGTTTTTCAGGCTGTAAATTCAAGAATTGTCTTAAGTTAGGAAATCTGGCCTGAAGAATTTCAAAAGGTCTGTTATCTGTCATTTATATTTCTCTATCCAACTTGCCCAGAAGCAGCGAGGAACAGGTCCTGTGGTGATTTAAAAGGTAATCAAACCTTCTGAGGCACTTCTACACCACCATACTTTGCTGTAGTTTATAACCTAAAGCTGCTTTAAGAACTACTACATATTTATGCAATTTCAGATCCAGAATAAACACCAAGATGAAATTCCCACAATACTTTACTGCTAGCATCACCTCCTTTCACCTATACATTTACTTGGATCATTTTTGGGTTTTCCCTGGCATTCTCTTTTGCTTATCTTGGAATTGGGCCCAAACAGTCTTTACAGACTGCAGGTTTGTATGGTGAAATTCTTCAAAACAATTTTGATATTTTTAGGTAGAAAGTCTTCTCTGCACATCTTTGACATAAACAACACTGTGGGCTAACATAGCAAATGTGACCTTTCTATGGAGCACAAGACAGATCTACAGCAGGAGGACCACAATATGGTCTACTGCATATGCAGCAAGTCCACTTCACTTCACAAATATATGCAAATGATGCTGGAAAGATAAATCCAAAACACGAGTCCTCTGCCTGCACATAAGAGCACATGAAATATCCCTTTACAAAACCACCTCTAAACTCACCTGCTACCTTCCCTATGGTTTTCTACTGCCCACTGACCAAAGGACACTGCCTAGAATTATCAGTAGAGAGCAATTCTATCTGAGGTGAACAACAGATGCATTTTATCATTACAGTCTAAAATAACCTTTATGCTGTATTTTTAACAAGTCATTAAAATATGTCCATGAGTTAATGAGTGATATGTTTCCAGTTTCTAATGCATTTTATTTCTTAAGTAAAGGCAGACAGTAGAACTCCTGACATCAGTCACTAAGGCGATGCTAAAAACTGGTAATTCAATTCCCTAATTGTATGAACCTAACCACTGTTGTGTTCTATTTTCTTTCCTATATATAGAATGTTTGCCTTAATTGTGTAGATTGGTTTGTAAGAAAATCAAAGGTAAAAACACTTCAGCCAAAACTACAGTGAAAGCTATTAAAGAACATTACTGAGAGTTTTCAAACCACAATTACTTGGTGCTTTATTTGTCCATAGGAGGATTAGATTTTTACTAATCTTAAAATATCATAGTAAAAATACCAGTGATAAAATGATCATGAATAGTCACTTTTATTACACACAAGAGATATATGTGAAATGAAGTGGCTAAAAGCAGGGGATGTTTTGAAAAATATTTTTTAAATACACTACTATGAAGGTAATGATCTAAACTAAAAACAAACCCCAAATTCTTAAAGGACTAACACCTTGCTTTTTTCTGACAGTGTCTGAAAGACTGCAAAGCCTTTAAATTATTAGAATCTATTCTAGAAATGGCTAAGCAGCCAGTACCGTGTTCATTTATCCTTTGTCCTTTTAAGCTTTCAGGGTGCTGTGTAGCCATAGTAACTATGCCTTTTCTCTGTGAAATCCATTAGCTGGTTTCAATCTGGGATTTAATACTACCATAAAATCAAAGCCAAAGATTATAAAAAATTATGATTAAAAATGATTATTGGTGACAAGCATTTCTTTTAAAAGCAATTTCTACATATTTATGCTTTATACATAGCAGAAAAAGAAACCCAAAGGTTAAAAGGACATCAAAGATAGCTTCAAAATGAATTTTCAGACTTTGTTACCATCAGGAATGACACAATACCTCAAACTAGCAAAACTAGCTCTCATTTGCATTAAGTCAGCTGGTGCTCCAGGCTGGCCATCAACAAAACAGCACAACAGATGAGCTTTCACAACCTCGTCATCTCACTCCCTTTCTGACAGCAGACTAAGGTGCAAGTCTTAGAAAGGAACAGAAACCAGGACTTGCGCTGCAGTTTGGTCAAGCCCACACAAAAGATAAAAACTACCTTTGTTCCTACAGCATCTTTTGTGTGACAATGCAGACAGACTGCAAATAATCTGTGAAGTCTATATTGTAGTAGAATTCTATCTATTGGAAATGGAAGATCTTGGATTCCCATTCCATGTGGACAGGTTTGACAGTGAACTGGTGTTTCAGAAGACCAAGACAAACCGTTTCCTGTCTCCTGTTTAGGTATGTTGGGTTTTGTCATGATAGCCCTGAGCAACTTCAATGCCAGCTCAGTCCTGATGTTGGTTACTTACAGCTAATGCCATTACCACCATTGGTTCAGATCCTAACTACAGGAGTTCCATTTGACAACTAAGAGGAGCTACATTTTTCTCCAAGTACTTGGAATACATACACAGTTGGAATCTGGAAAAATGTTGGAATACATTCCAGAATCCAGTAATTTAAAAATCAATAATTCCTAGGCTCTTTGCACTGGATACCTTATTTTGTAAATAAAAACTTTCACTGCCACCTCAGCTATTTAAACGTTAGTTCAACTTCTGCTGATTTAATGCTTCCACTCACTTCTGCATTATATTAAAATCAAGAAGCTTGCATATTTGGTCTGGGGGAAGGCAGAATACTCACAAGAGAAAGTTAATTCTTACTGGTATTATTATTACTGCTTTTTAGTTCCTTATTCTGCTATTGCCCTTCTTATAACAGGCAACGAGCCTGAATGGCAAGGCCACAGTCATATGGGATAAAGAAAGATCACATGATTATTTTTAAGAGGTCACCAACATTGAATGAAATTATATCTGTACTCAAGGAAAAAAAAAAAAGGGGGGGGGGAGGTAATATCACATGAGTTACCTGAGCCTAAAACTGTCACTTTTTCCCCTATAATACACAACTTGTGAAGTCCCAATTTCATTCAATTTAACAGCAAAACTCCCATAAACTTCAGCACGGGGAAGATTTCATCCCAGGTATCTTTACCACATAAAACAAAATTAAAGGTCAGGCTCCCTGTCACTACAGTACAGGACAGAGTCATGCCATTATAGTTTCTACACCTGACTTGGCCAAGTGATCTTCAGCTTGCCTCTCCTTAAAATGGAATGGAAGCATGTTTTAGAAGGCACAGTGTAAAGCTCAATAATATCCCCAAACCTCTCGGGGGGATCAAGACCCAAAGAAATATGTACAAAATGCTACTTTCCAAATGTTCTTGGAGCTATCTTTCAAAAAAAACAACCCACACCAGAGGGAGACTCACTTTTACTTTTACTTTAGAACACAATAAGCACATTGAGAAAGGCATGGATGTTCTTAACAGTGGCTTGTCAAAATGTTCTAGAAATCTACATTCAATTTTATCCTAAGCATTAAGACACTCAGACACAAACCCTACTACTCAAAAAAACCCAAACACAAAACCTTTGTCGTTGGCAATGACTGGGCAATTTCATCCACTCACATTACAGAACAAAGTACTTCTATCTGTATTGACAGTACCATCTGTGAACAACAGTCTTAAGAGAAGAGAAGGATATAGACCACTCAAGTCTTATTGCTGCAAAAGGCTTGTAATGGGAAGCAGCACTGATGGGACAAATCACAAGAAATTAAATTGAGCTCTGTCAATAGGAACTACTTAAAACTGGAAAAAGAAAAAACCACTATCAGAAAAGCTGGAGATCTGATACAGTGTGAATAGGTGTAGGTACTCTCAAAAGACTTCCAGGTGCTGCAAAATCTGATGAGAGCTTTTGCATACACTACAACTTAGAATGCCTTGAAAAACAGCAGTAATCTTTTGTTCCCACAGGCCTCACATCAAAATATTCCTATGTTGTGCACAGCATTCTCTCTGTACGTGCCTGATTAAGTTACATTACTGTTTACCTATATTTATTCTGTACTGAGTTTTTTCAGAAATCAAAAGTTATTATTCCTTCATTTTCTCACTGAACTTTTTAGATTTTCTAATTTATATAATAAAACTAGAACATCAAAACTTTAAGCCACATATTTGCATAGCTTCAGTTTCCACTGCATTAAATTCTAGGGAGTTAATGCCTTCTTTACAACCCTAAAAACACTCTACAGGCTTTAAATTATAAGGGATCACAAGATAAACTTCTCTCTAAAACCCATGGCACTGACTAAACTTGGAAGAGCACTAGGCACATGAAGTTTACTTATCCTTGGCTTTAGGAAACAAAAACCTCACACAAATAAAACATCCATATAATATCTTCATTTGATCAGACTCAGCAAAGATGTTTTCTTTGCTCAAGGATATTACTTCTTTCACATAAACCTCTCTCCTCACCCTCCATTCCAATAGTCTGCAGTTGCCATAGTTACCATTTTAAATGGCCGTAGTGTAACGACCTCATATTCAATACATCTCAAAAAGCTCCAAATTTTCAAAATATTTCAAAATTTGTGCAGAAATTTTACCATGAAATTTCACTGGAAGATTGGCAGGTGCCAAGGCACATTCAAACGTCTCTTTTTGAAGACTGGATATTTTATATGCTGAACTCCAATCTTTCAGCCACAATGAAATTAGAGGAACTGAATGAAGGCAAATAAATTGAAATCATGGTGTGACTAATTCTATTCTGACAATTTAGACACGTACTTCTGATTAAATTCAAGTGGTTTTAAATAAAGAAGGTGATGCAAAGTTTCTTCTTCCCAAATTCCAGGAAAATCACATGAAGAAAAATCCTAAAACATTCTTAAACCACAACATAGCAAGCAGAACCTGGGCCTTCCCATGGCCTTTACAGATTAACATTGCCCATGTGTTTCAACACAGCTATCAGGAGCACAAAATACAGAAACAGCAATGGTTTTCCTAAGCTTGAAGGGTAACAAAAACAAATCTCAGTGATGACAATCTAGAGGGTGTCATACCCATGAGGATTCAGTGACTTACCCGTTAATTGAGGCCCCATCTGGAGTACTGTGTCCAGATCTGAGGCCCCCAACAAAAGGATGTGGAACTGTTGGAAAGGGTTCAGAGGAGGCCACAAGGATGATTAGAGGGCTAGAGTACCTCGCCTACAAAGAGAGGCTGAAGGAACTGGGCTTGTTCAGCCTGGAGAAGAGAAGGCTGCGGGGGGACCTCATTGCAGCCTTCCAGTCCCTGAAGGGAGCAGAGAAACAGGAGGGGATTCAACTTTTTAAAAGAGCAGATAATGGCAGGACAAGGGGGAATGGACTAAAGCTAAAGGAGAGAAGGTTTAGATGAGATATTAGGGAGAAGTTTTTTTACAGAAAGAGTGGTGAGGTGCTGGAACAGGCTGCCCAGAGAAGTAGTAGATTTCCCCGTACCCTGGAGGTGTTCAAGGCCAGGTTGGATGGGGCCCTGGGCAGCCTTGTGTAGCTCCAGGCCTGGAGGTTGGTGGTCCTGCCTGTGGCAGGGGGGTTGGAGCTCTGTGACCCTTGGGGTCCCTTCCAACCCAGACCATTCTATGATTCTATGATTCTAATTGCTGTGCCATAATGAACAAAAGCAGATGTACTGGATTTCTGCATGAGGTCCCAGAGCCTTGCTCTCATGGAATATGGAATAAAAAGAACTGTGCTTGGACTCTGCTTGGAGCAATTCTGAATCGTGTCTGAAATCTTTTATGTAACACAGATCACTGCCTATTGACTGGTATATGAAATTCAGGTGCACATTTCATCTATCCAAGGAGCAGAACTTTCAAGAAGCGAAAGTTAATTAAAAGTCAATTAAACCAATGAAGGTTTGGGTTGACGGGTCCTGTTGTAGGTTTCTAAATATGCAAAGGAAAACTCTTCTTACTTTTCACTTGGATGAAAGCACACAGCAATGATTGTGGAAACCATCCCAACTTCCAAGTATGTGATAGTCACAAAAAAAACCCACAGGTAAAGATTCAATCATTTGCAACACAAAGTTTAATTAATTAGAGTATACTGCATCCCATTCGGTTTGGTTTATTCAGTTAGATCAGATGCCTCACATGCCACTCAATTTTTCTTTTGTCCTTCCTACTCCTCAAATCAAAAGAGAACATGGTAAAATGACAAGAATCTATCTAGATGACCAGCATCCATATGATGCTAAGAGGAAAAGGGACCTAATGGAATTATGAAAACATCGTATCCATCCACTTACTAGCATATACACGATTTGTAAATCTGAATTTTAGTCACAGAGTATCACTAGCTCAACTGTTAGCACTACACACCACAGTGTGCAAGGAGGTTATTTTCATATTCATCTTGTGAAATCCTCTGACCTTTCATATGCAGAACAATATGACCCTGTCCTTTATCTCTTAAAACTGTACTCTTATGTGAACATGATTGAAGAATAACAATTACCAAAAGCCATCTGTGATAACCTAGCACTTTGCAATATATGCATTTATTTCCCTACTAAGTATGTTTGACATCTTTCTCACCTATATATGGCCAAGTTTTTTTACGCCACTCTTCTGACAACACTAACCCAGCTATTCCTGCTGATGCCAGGATTTTTCAATGTAGACAGAGTGGAAGGGGTCTTTCCAACATTTCCCACCCTGGCCTGGCACCAAAACAAGAGCACACTGGAAGATCAATGGATGGTCTAGAGCCAGATGAAACAGATGCAAGTAGTTCCCATGAGCCTTGGAACAGAAAAAGCCAGGTTTCTGCATCTGTTGATTGGCTTTTTAAGTGAATTATGCTAACACCACACCATCACTTTCTGCAAAATATTTTGGGTTTTATGCACAGTCTGCCACATTGTCTGTGTACTTAAAATCCTTGCTCACACTAACAGTTCTTACCAATCAATGTCCTCCTAAAATCAACAGTGATCAACAATAAAATGATCCAGAGTGTCAGGCTCAAAGGGCTATGGATCTGCAGCACCCAGTCCAGCCAGAAGTCAGTCACCAAAAGCACACCACAGGTGTCACTACAAGAGCCAATATGGTTCAACATCCCCATTAATAGCTTCCAAGGTGGGACTGAGCACACCTTCAGCAAGTACAAAGAGCATGCTAAAGTAAAGGAAGTAGTTGATAACACCAAAGGCTGCCCAGAACTTGACAGGCTGAACAAATGAACAAACAGTAACCTCAATAGGTTCAGCAAGGGGAACTGCAAAATCTTTCACCTGTGGAGGAATAACCCCAGACAGTAGTACAGGCTGGAAAATGGCTTTTTGGAGAAGGACCTAGGGGTCCTGGTGAAGAAGCTGACCATTAGCCAGCAATGTATCCTCACAGCAAAGGCAGCCCACAGCAACCTGACAGAGTCACCAGGAAGTCAAGAGAGGCACTCCTTTCCACCTGTTCAGTACCAGTGAGAAACATCTGGAGTGCTGGGTCCAGTCCTCAGCTTCCCAGTCACAAGGCAGAGGGAAACTGGCACAAACTGCAATACAGAAAGTTTCAGGTAAACACTGGAAAAATCTTTCTCATTGTCAGGTGGTGTCAAACACTGCAAAACATCTCCCATGCTGCTAGTGGAGTCTTCCACCTTGGATATGCTCAAAAAATGGACTCTGCAGTTTCCATCCAAACTCAACAGAACAGAATCATTCTGTGATTCTGTTAGTCCGGTTCTAAAACAGGGAACCCATTTGAGGTTTCTCTGCTACATTGAGAATTGACATGACTACCCCATGTTTTGTTATGAAACACTTTGTTGTTGCAAAGTATTCAATGTCATGAGCAACTGAAGTACTAAATTCTCATTATTGTCTGATGGCTTATTGCTTTGAAAGAAACAATTCTTATACTCATCAGCAACACCAGTGCCTAACTAATTGTCAACAAAATCTGTTTTCCCCGTCCTGGTAAATTTTGCCTTTGCTAAATCCCAATCCCAATCATCCTCATTCACTAGACAACACAAACATTGCATTTCACTCAAAATCTGGGGAGTGGGGGAAGAAGAAAAGAAATTCTCAAAGTTTGTAGCTCTTTATGAAATGACCTGTACCTCTCATTTTATCTCACACTTCTGAGAAGACTGTTTTACAATTTCAATGCCATGTTACTCATCCGTAGCCTTGTTTTATGTTCTGTTTTGATGCTTACGAACAGAATACTCATCTAACATTTAAATTAATATCTAATTGAAAAAAAATCTCAGTTCTACACAGCTGACAAGCAATACCTAGCAAGTTCTCACGTGGAAGTACTACATAAGGAAGTATTTACTCATACCTTCCTGTTCCCCTATGCTATCGCCTATTACAGACCCCCATTCCTTACAAAGCCACAAGCAGCCATTCAACCTCTATCTGCAACATTTCCTCCTACCTGTGAATCCAGCTATTTTTTTCCCCCTAAATTAAAATCAACACTATCTCCTTTTTCTTCTTCTGAATTCATTTCAACATAGGTCTCTTCCACACTGTAAGTCACAGGGAAGCTGCCCAAATGATCCTTTTTATAAGATCTACATCCTCAGAAACAAAACCGAAGCATAAGGTCACAGTATAAGTTTCACCAGGTCACAGAGGGCCTGGCACTTACTTCCTTACAATGATCAAATACATTGGGCATATTTAAAGAGTAAGTTATAGAGTTATCATAACATAACCTCTGGTGGCTCTACTATTTCTTTAAGGACAAAGTAAGATTTGTTATCCATGATGATGCTGTTCATAGTAGCCTCAGCACAATTAGATGAATAGCTATTCCAGCACTGCTAAACCAACAGTCTTACTTAACAACTTAAGGAAAATACACCTGAAGTTCCTGCACACTTAATGTTGCCTCGAAGTCACAGTAAAGTGTTGTAGTTAATGCCTCAGGTGGTCCAATTTCTGAAAAAAGAGAAACATGCCAAGCACACTCTTTACCAGTATTAGCCTCCCTGACTTAAAATCTGCATTCCACAATTCCGTACACTATATTCTCAAAACTTTGATTGCATAAACCCTCAGTTTTCTGTTAGACAAGACGTATTCTCATGCCTTTACATGAACTAAATTAAGCCCCAAACCTGCAATTCCCCTAGAAAATTTGTGCAATATCTTTTGTCAGACAATATGCATGCCCTGAATTCCCAGAGTTGTTGGCTAGTGTTGAGAAAAATCTTCTAAAAGAACTTGCCATGAGGTCAAAAGCATTTTTAGCTTAAACTTCTATTTTCCCCATTCTCAGGAAAAGAACCAAAATAATAAAGCCTGGCTTCGTTTCACTTACACACAAAGCAGCACATCATCTCAGAATGTTTTCCTTGTAAATGCTCATGCAATACCTGCATTTCAAACCACTGTTACCTTGCATATATTCTGCATTTAATAAACTCAAGTTACTATTTAGCAACTGAGAACATGACAATACCATTGTTAGCTGGTCCTGGAGCTGGCTTTGGAAGACCAAGAGGGCTTTAGCAGAATTGAAATAGGGTGTTAAAGGCTACAAAAAGAAAAAAGGTAAGCTTTGCAATCTAAACAAAGACTGGCACTTCTTTCTCTGCTTCTTGCATAAGTGTGCTAGTGAATACCTATGAAATTTAGCAGAGCTTTAAGAGCATTTACCTGCGCTACTTGCTTTAAGCCGAAGTTGTCAAGTACACTAAAAGAGCTTTTAAATTGATGTATCACGTTTTTCTTGAAAATGAGCTGGAGTGGAACCTTGGAATAAAGAAACATGCTTCTGAAGGGTAAGCAGAATGACAACATGGAAAGTTCTGCACACAGCCGCCTTTCCCCTGTGGCCCCTCCCTGCACAGCAAGGTCCTTTTTACTGATCTCAGACCAAGCCTGAACTTTCAGCAATCCTCCAGTTTATAGCAAACTCCAGGCAGGTCGTTCTCAATCATCCAGAAGACTTTTCTAACCATGTTTAAAACTTGAAGCCACAAACGTACAGCCTGCCTGCTTCTCAAAAGCCCATATCACCTGCTGTTGGTCTTTCTAGCAGCTGGACCCACCATGCACTACCAACACTTCTCCCCAGGCTGCTGGGAAGGAGCAGAATCCTCTTCCTCCTCAAGGTTTCCTCCCAATCCATTTTTTAGCATCTGGAGGAAGGCACCCTTCTTTCACCCTGGTCCGGCTATGCCCCTCCCAGCAGAAGAGGATACGGAACAAGTAATGAGCTGCAAACAAAGCACACCATTTCCATCACATCTGCTGACTCCTCTATGATTAGGTGGGTATCATCTCTACAGATGCACAGTTTTGGAACAGCTTCAGTTAAGTCCTTATGAGAAACAACCGTCTTCTGTAGATTCCTTCCTACTAACTGAATAGCATTTGTTCTTGACCACCTGTGTTTTTCCAGTACACTCTGTCTCATGGAAGCACAACATGCTGGCTAACATGCTCATAAGGAACACACAGTGAAACCTGGGAGGCTTTTGTCATTACTTCAGACAACGAGTTCTGCATCTCAAAAGCTCAATCACTGTGCTGCACTTAAGTAAATATCCCCAAGACACATCATCAAGCATATTTTCCACGTCATCTGTAGAGGCTGAAAATTGGCTACCTATCACAGTTTACTTGAAATGGAACTGAACTGAGAAAGGAAATGATGATCTTATTCCAGGTCCCAGCTGAGATGTCAAACCACAGGGAAAAAAAAAATCTCAGACCCTTCAGAAAAGCAAAGGAAAAAAAAAGAAAAAAAACCCCCAAAACATTAAAAACAACCCACTGATTTAGTTAGCACTAAGGCAAACCTACCTGGAATGTTAACAGAGAAGTCCTATAGAGTCTATATGCAAAAGCCTCTAAGACAGAGTCCAGTCCACGAGCCAGACGGCAAGCACAACTGAGTGCATGCATGCATCCATGCAGGAACATAGTTTACAGGCTCATGTGGTTGCATCCTGTGACTGGCATATTATATTGGCAGATCTCATTAAATTAATAAAAATACCTCTAATTCTTTAGAGCTGCCACCAGGTGTCTTCTAGCTAAAGAGGAATTTATTGCTCACAGTAAACATTTTTCAAAATATTATATCAGATTTCTTGTTTGAAACTCTGAAAATCTCTGACAGTTATCAGAAAATATCCTTATTTTAGCCAAATTCTATTTGTGTAATCAAGGAAAAGAATGTTGGCACAGGACTTTTAAACTACTTTTTAAAAGGCAAAGAGTACATACTACATATAAAAATAATGTTCTAGCTGGGCAATTCCTGAAAGACCCAGTAAGCCTGGTGGACACCTGTTCCACTACCACCAACAGTCCCTCAGTCACTTCTAAATAAGGCAAAGGAAAGCAGAAAATGTTAACAAGGGCGGGGGGGGGGGGGGGGGGGGGGAAGTAGTAAATACATTTCCCTTTGGCTGTCCCTGATATCCTTTTGACAATAATGCCTACTCCTAGCTACTTCCTCTTGATTCAACTATTTAAAAAAGATAATAAACTGAAAACCACTCATAGGTAAGATTCACAGCTGGGTCCTCTGGGTAGAGCCTGGGAGAAGGTAAATTTTGTCTTCTGCTCCGTATCTGGCATAGTACCCAGTGCCAGGTTTCTGTCCACAATTTCAGGAGATCAGCAGTCTAGCTTAAGTGAACCTACAAGACTGTAAAAGAGATCTGGAATAAACAAACATAGCTCTATTCCAAAGGTAAAGTAGAATTGCCTGCCTCAGGACACAGAATTATCTGTGCAAGAGAGCTGTAAAAGGATCCAGCCTGTGCTCCTGACCTATCTAGAAGTCATCAGAACTGACTCTCTCAAGCAAAACCAAAAAAACAAGCCTTCTCTACCAATGACAAGAAAGCCAGAACACAAAAGAAAAGGCAGTAATAAACTGCAGACAGATGTTAGTCACCTGGCAGAGTAACATCCCCAACTACTCTGGAAACATGTTTGCAGAATACAAGACAGTTCAATTGTCAACACAGTTCTGATACCAAACACAAAGCTCAAAACTGAGTCATAAATGAATGCTGACTGAACAATTAACCTACTGGAAAACAGAGTAAATGGAAGAAATAACAAGTCACGTTCTGGGTACTGTTTAACCTAGCTACCACTTTAGCTATTCTCACTATGAATCACTTCATACACAAAGGACGACTAATGAAAAATTCAAATTATCAACATTCATGCCAAAAACCAAAATCAGTCTAAGGATATGAATTGGTAACAGCATTTTTTTAACTGCTTAACTATTTTTTTCTTTCCAGTGTAGTCTAGGTACTGACTTATGACGATACTGAAGTCTCACACACGGCTTCTTGTGACTGGATAAAATCCCCAATGGAAAAAAAAGGAATAATGATTCATAGTATTTCAACAAGTAGCTAGTATTTGATGGCACAGTCTTGGCACAGCCCAAAAGGTTTTTTGTCCTTAATTTTGTCTTTAATTGCCAATGACCTGATTTTGTGGCATGTAGATTTCTTCAGGGTGCTTTTTGGGTTTTTTTTTTTTAATTTCTATTCATTCAGATGTTTTAATTATCACAGAAGCAAGTCTTAGTATTTCAGCTCTTGCTCCTTTGTGAGTTAAAAAATAAAGATATTATCTATAATTGGGTTTTTTTGTTGCCTGGTTGATTAGATTCATAAACATACTGTATGGGGAGCCAAACTCTCACAGGACTAGTCTAATTAAGAAGTCAAATTGCTATGCTGATTACAGATGCTCTTCATGAAGTTTAAAATCAATAGTTCTCAGAGCAATCTCAAATCTTGTGCATGGTTTCATGAAACAATTATGATTTGGGGGTTTAACAGCATATTCCAATTTTTATGTCAGAGAAAGACTCACAGAATGATATTTTTTAATTTGCTTTTAAAAGCACAGACGCCACCCCTTTACCCACATAACTGCCATCACATTTACCAACTACCAAAAAAAATTATTTCAATGACATGCAATATTCTCAAGAGTTTTTTTGATGTAGATTCTGACAAAATTTCAGAATAAAATTACTGAGGTGATATTTAGGGAAATCATTTTAATAATCAAATCAAATAGGTAGGGCAGTAACCTGCTGAGGGAGATGATCACTGGCTACCTTACTAACCTGCTGAGAGCTGGTTAAAGGTTTAAGATAAAGGGCTACTGCAGAAAAAGTCTGTTTTCTTGTAGTAAACAGATTCTTCATGACCCAAAGTTTCTTTAGCTCTAACTTTTAGATTCGTACAACACACCAAGGCTAGGGGAGACCCCAGCTGCTTTTCAAGTAGTGAAAAAATCTCCCAGAAGAGACACACAGAACTACAAAAGGGAACAAGTTTTCCCATTTAAAAATCCTAACTCCTCCACAAACATTACTGCACCAGCAATCAAAACCACTGCAGGTATATGATTAGCACAACAGCTGACAGGCAAATTATCACTATTGCCACTCCACAATTTTAAGTTTTTTGAGAAAAGCAGCGTCTTCACAAAGAGAAAACCCTTCCCACATAGGATACTGCTTCAAAAAGCTTTGCATTTCACAACTATGGCTTTACATGCAAGCAGGGCAAATCCATCACAGAATAGTGACGTGTCCCTGCAACACGGCCCCCTCAAAGGTAACCATGGTATGTCACTGCTGGACATATAAAGATACAGCATTGGATCTTTTGCTGCTAGAAGCATCACTCATACAACTGAAACATCCAGGAAGTAACCTAAATAAGCAGTGTATCTCAGAGAACAAAACGTAATAATACAATTATCAGAAAAAGGATAAACATCCTATATACTCAAACAGAACATATATATATATATATATATATATATATATATATATCTCAAGCAGAATGGTCTGTTATTCAGGACATTGCAATGATTAGAAATAATAGCCTGAAATTAGGACAAAAATTAAAATGGGATGCCAAGGAAAATTTTCATAAATTGATATTTATTAGGCTATTAAATTCTTTTTTTAAAAAAAATGTAGCTGAAACATCTGAGACATCTGAAGTGTAACAAAGCAAATACACAACAGTTTTTTGCCATACTTGGGAAAGCACAAGTTACAGCTTCATAAGTTTATTTTCCACGTTTGACGTCTACTAGTGGTTCCAACATTTTCCGCTGAAGTAAATATTTTAAAAGAAAAAAAAAAACAAAAAGCAAGCAAAAAATTTTCTTTATTCCGTGAAACAATAAATCTTTGTTTTACTCCTAAGTATTCAAAAAGTTATGAATCAGAACACCACACGTGCACTTGGAAATGCAGAAACACTTATACTCAAATTTAGCATTTGAAACGTTCCAAGAAGAGTACATCCCATCCTTTTGAAAAGATAATTATTTTTATATGAATTATAAACAACTGAAAAGACCTTAAATATTAAAAAAAAAGGATGTTATAGATTTCCTTTCAAAACACACAGGTCTATTGGCACAATATGTATTGAGACATATGTCAGAAAAGATACAGATGGGATTCAATATAAAGCAGTTTAGAATATATTGCTGTGCAAACTTCAGTGTGTAAGTTATACAAGACATTATTAAAGCACTGAATACCTGTCAGCAGTGAAAATGGCAAATAAGGTATGAGATGGCAATTCATAAGTGTATTTTACCTATAAACATGCAAACATCTGCTTCTCAGTTCACCAAAGAGATAAAATATATATGTAAGACCATTTTTGGTCAGATCGAATGCATTAAAAACTTCTGGTTAACTGAAATAATAGAAAAATTATCTTTCTCAAAGTGTTTCTTAAACATTCCCCATAGTATGCTACATTTCAGGTTGGCATGGTATAAGAAAGGACCTGTTTTCTTAAGTCTATGGAAGCAAGTGTCAAAGCTTTTTTCGTATTTTCAACTGAGAATCATTAGACTTCGGCATTTTCAACATGAAATAGTCTCTCTGCATGCTTTGTTCCCTCCTTCCCCTGAAAAACATAGTTTTCTTGTGGAATGAACAAACCACAAAGACAGAAAACATGTCTAGTTTTGGTTGACTCGGAGATGAATCCCATGAAAAAGTTACCCCCATCCATTAATCCTGCAGAACTCTGACTTCTGGAGTTCTCTCAATTTACTTTTTGTGTACAGTCAGTGGAGAAACATCGAGCTTTAGAGCTATTTGTGCATTTAAACTTTCTTTGCTGTTTCATTTGCTTTTGTTATTTATTAAAGAGGCAACAAACAAAACATTATTCTACCTGCTGGTGGGAGTAGGCTCATTAATATCAGTTCATTGTACTGGCTTCTCAGTTGAACACACCAATACTTGCAAGTGAATTTTTAGGGGTTTACTAGGAAAATTTCTTCACCACCACCCAAATCCTCATTCCAATACTTCTCACATCACATTGTGATTGCAGGAATCTCTTATTTACCAATTTTGTATGTATCAAATGTTAAAGTAGGAAAGGAGTTGTCCTTATCTCCAATAAGGAGTACTGTTTCCAAGTGTGGAGATTACAGGTCATTTTTGTGCATATATGGGGAAAAAAAAATCTATAATTCTTTGCTTTCACACCATATTGTAGATCTACATGGTTAAATAAATAGAACTAGCTGTCTAATTTCAAGTAAAATTAATTCAGTGGTCTCTTTCTAAATTATTTACCAAGTGACACTGATAAAACTCATCTACAAAGCCAGATATAAAAACCACTTTCATAACTAAGCCCCATTAATTTCACCAGTCTTGCAAGAAGGGAAAAAAAAAAAAGCAGCTGCTGCCAAAGAGATGATTTTTGTTATGGATAAAGTTGCACTTACACACATAAGATCAAAGTTTCTCAGCATAAGATCTTATTTGTATGTGTTTGACATTACCACCAATATTAACACTTTAAACTGAGGCTAAATAAATATAAAAAAACCCTATCAAAAGTGTCATGCTTCTATAAAACTGTTCTATTGCATCACAAAAATTAATATATACTGGAAGCAGGTAGCCCACGGTACAACAGCAGCATCCTATCCTTGGAGCCAAGCTAGTTTGAGGGGTTTTTTTAAATTTTTACATAGCTACAATAGAGTACACATAATCTAGGGGAGAGGTGGAGAAAAATCACTATTGATTCTCTATCCCCTCAACAATACGTAATTGAGCCCAGGAGATGAATAGTAGAGATTAGCATAAAAATACCAGTCAATTATTACCAGCTGTAATACAGCATTCTGAATGGACAATACTCTGAGCAAATACATGCAGAGTTAACTAGAGCATGGAAGCCAGCAGAGGTCTGAATAAAAGAGAGTCAGGGACTCCTGTTAATTTCAATTAGTGATGCAATTCACTCTCACACTGAACATTCTTGAGATACCTGTACTATTACAGCACGACAACATGAATCTACAAATACATGGTAAAAGTAAAGAGCAGCTCTGGAGATGTTTTCAATGCATACATTTTTTTCCCTCCACCAAGGCAAGAGTTTAGTTCAGAAAGAAAATGGATTATCAACTGTGACGGAATGGGGACAAACTTGAAGTATCCTGTAATTATCACCCCGTGCCTGTGCAATATCACATCTTTTAGACCAGCTATAAAAGGTTTGGAACTTGATACATCACTATTTCAACTGAATGACAACAGGGTATTGAGCTGAAGGAAGTTTTCTGAGTAGATATTCTCAGGTGTCTGCATTAAGGGCCCTGGGGAATTACTTTTGGTAAGAAGAAAGATTTCTGTAAATCATTCGGTGCTCTTGGACCCAAATGTAAGACCTCAAAGTAGGTTTATATTATCAATTGACTTACCAGAATGATAGCATATCTTAAGTTAGTCAGTGCTAAGAGACATCAGAGAGGCAATGAGGGAAGGAAATACAATTGTCACGGCAGATACCCATGAATATCAGGCAAATATCATAATGGCACACAAAGCAGAGAAGAAACTTTTAGCACTACAATAATCATTTCATGGAGAGCTGGTTAGGGAAACCATTAGAAATGCAGCCCCAGACTTCATGTTGAATAGTATGCAGGTTTATATTCAAAATTTTCCTACTGAAAGGCATGCTAATAATGCATTTGGATACAATATCCCTACGGGAGTTACAAAAGCCAGAAAAATCCACCAGAGTTGTATGTGACTTCCAAAAGGCAAATGACACAGAAATGAGAGTGCCTGTTAAAAAAAGAAGATTAAAAAGAACTGCTAAAAGAATTAATTCCCAGAGACGTCGTGTACATCACCAGAAGACACCGCATTGAAAACACGGTGCCAGAGCACATTGCTTATTATGAAAGGCTTGATTAAAAGTTAAAAGTAACTGGGAGAAACAGCCTAAAAGCAGCTTTCAGAAACAGCAACAAGGAGAAAAAAAAAAATCATTCACTGAAAAGCTTAGGTTATGCTCAGAAGAAGATAAAAAGAATCACACACCTTGGTGAATTAAATAAATAAATGATTACAAACAGGTAAGAAAATTCCACAAACTCAGAAACCAAAGCTGCATACTAAACACAACCCCATCCAGAGTGAGATGCCTGCTAGTAATTCTGCTTCACCAGCTGACAATAAAACACAAAGTACCCACAGAGGATAACATTTCAGTGACATTTAAAAATATATATATATAAAAAGCTTGCACTGCTTTTCATTATGGAAAGCAGAGAGGAAACCCCTTGTAAGTCACCCTACTTCCATTCCTTCATTCCAACAGCAAGATCACACCCCCACTTCAGTTTTGTCCTGGTTTTGGCTGAACCACCACAAGTTTCTAACTATTTCAGAAGACAGACACCATCAATTTAGTCTGTTGATCAACAACCTGTTGCATGAAGGGGCCAAGTTGCAGGAAACTGTTAAAAGGCAGTATTAGAGGGGCAAAAAGGGAGATAGATGGTTTCAGAGCCATGTGCCTGTAGCTGACATCACAGAGAATGAGGCACCTTGGACCCTAATGACCCACAAAAACAGAGCTCTGCACAAGTTACTGAATTTTATTGGAAAGCAACATTAATGTTGGCTAAGTTGGGGTTTTGTTCTATTACTCATTTTAGCTTCCTATTTAGCAGGGCTAAATACTGCTTTCCTTCTCTCAATCTTAATAGAAGAACATCTAAGGGCTGTCATTCTCAATCCACAACATCATGAGCCTAGAAACATCTACAGCGCTGAACAGCTAATGATGAGTTGTGCCAAGCAGGTCAACTAGTGACATACTGATCTAGTTTGCCAGCAATGTCAGGCAACATCAAGGAAAGCATTAAGGAGAAGAGGTGCAATTTCAATGGCTCAGATGACTACTGCCTTCCCAGAACTGCTTCGGGGTCACTCCTTAATATTTCTTTTTAAAAAGTCTTGTAACGTGTTATTTATAGTGGACATAAAATTAATAAAATATTGTTTGCTGGTTTATCACATTCCTAAATGAGTTCTATCACAAGGTACACTAGTAGCTTCTCATAGTTTTACCCTTGAAAACATTTTTCAGCAGACACTAAAAATACAACTAGTACCTGCTTTGCTGGAACATGCAATATGAAGACAGTGAATGGTTGGCAAAGATCTAAGTGCTAAAATCTAATGAGAAAATATGGCCAGTTGTAAAATTGCATTTCTGCATAAAGTGAAAATTTGTCTCAATGCTAGGGCTAGGATGTTTTTGTTTAAGGAAAAATTAATCCAAAATTGGGTGTTTTCCTTTAAAGACTACTCCTGTTGACAAATGATGTTGCAGCAAGAACATTTACAGCAGCCTCCCCTGGTTGCCAACTTTCTAGCAATTATTTCACATCTGTCTTCTGTCACAAGGAAAGTGGCAACATTTGACATCTTAAACTTAACATAACTTAAATCAGACACCTATCTTACCCTTACAAGCATGTAGGTATTTACTGTCCTGTAGTCAGCTGGTTTGTTTTTATACAGTTAAACTCCTCTTAATTGCATTTTAAAAATAAGCGTTGACCTGTGCAAACCAAAGGCTTTCTGAATAATGCATATTGATTAGCACCACAGTGCTATCAGGTGTCATCAGCAGTGGTCCACTTTTCAATGGCTACATCTGAACTCCCTCTCTGCCAGAACTAATGGCTATGCCAGAAAGAGGAGTACCTCAACAAATCCTGACATAGATAGAATCCTGATACTGGCTGATTTCTGAGTGTACAGCTGAGGAAGTCTTCTGCACACTTCCTTTATTTGGTTCCCCCTACAAGCTTGTGAAAGTCAGTAATGATGAAAGATAACGAAGAAACAAATGCTTCTTCAGATGTTTAGCATGTGTACCCGCAGGACTATGCTTCAAAGCTAAACTCCTTCAGTGCCTGGATATAAGTAACAAAAACAACCACCATCAGAAGAATAAAACACTCCTAAAAAAACCCAACACAAATAAAAGCCCTAGACAACCAACAAAATCCCTCAAAACTGACTACTTTACACAAGCAAACAAGTTAGTTGGGATTCCATAAGCAAATAAAAGAAAACCAGCAACAACAAACCCCCATCTCCCAGTATCAAAGGCAGTACTAGCACTCAAGTCTGTGCACCAGGATATAAAAAACGTATCACAGGTGTGATGCGGGTTTTTTTCCTCTATCAGGGTAAGGAGTCCCCTGGGCATTACATCAAACATATTCTATGTCCCCTCTTTCCTGCCCACAGAAACGTGCTGAGGATCCCTCCAGCTCCACTGATACAGCTTCTTCAGGCCAAGCTCAACATAAAAATCTCAGGCAAGATTTTAATTCAAAAATATGTCTTGAAAAGACTGGAATTATTTTTACACCTCAGAAGAGATGTTTCTTTGCCAGCACTGTTCTTTACCAGCCCTTACACTCAGCTCCCACAGTAACTCTAAACAAACACTGTGCATTTCCAGGTATGCTTCTGTTTTGCTCTAAGAACTGCTAGAGAATCATAGAACCTGTTAGCTTGGAAGAGACCTTTAAGATCGAGTCCAACCACAGCCTAACCCTGTCTAGTCCAACTTTAGACCATGTCCTCAATCACAACATCTACACACCTTTTAAATACCTCCAGGGATGTTGGCTCCATCACTTCCCTGGGCAGCCTGTTCTTGACTACAAGTGAAGAGATTCTCGTTGGTATCTAACCTAAATCTCCCCTGGTGCAATTTGAAACCATTCCTCTTGTCCTATCACTTGTTACCTGAGAGAAGAGACCTACTCCCCACCTCTCTACACCCTCCTTGCAGGTAGTTGTAGAGAGCAATAAGGTCCCCCCTCAACATCTCGAACATTAAATGCAATATATATTCTCACTACCATGACTTCTTGTCAACAAATTAAAAAAAATAAATCAGTAGAAATAAAAAAAGAGATGATAAAAAGATTTCTATGACAGCAACAAAGCGAGCAGGTCGAACCTAAGAGCCTGAGGCATGAGAGAACAGGTCCTCACAATTACTTGACCTTCTTGACCTTCCATGAATTGGAGCAATAAAACAGACAGGGACCTGGTTGCAGCAAAAAAGGCTCCTTCCTACCTGTTAAAACTTCCATTCATGCTTAGTGCTAACAAAAACACACAGCCAAGTGTAACCATACAGGGGACTTTGGGGTTAGGAGCTTCACTGCATACCTTCATACACCTTATTTTGCCTCTCCCCTACAGCCATCAACACAGTAAAATATTACACAGCATGTTGTCACAGGAGAGAAAACATCCCCAAAAGCTATGCCACAACTTGAGAAAGGAGGTTAACAGCCAGATGAACCCCATGCAACACACTTCAGGGAGCAACACAGTAGGATATATGCTGTGTAATAACAAGCTTAGAAATCCACTATTTCAGCTTAAAAATAATCTTCAAACAGTTCATTTTCATGTCAGGGTTCAAGAAAAAGCAGGATGAGTCCTACACATAGGGAGGGGGGTTGTTTTTAAAGTAAAAAACCGTGCTTTAAAAATAAACAAGTGTACAACTAGTGTAACTGTACAAACATGGTATCAAGATCCCATAACAGGTATTTGGGAAGGAACAGCAACAGCACTGCCAAACGCACTTCAGCATCACACTTTAATAGGAGAGGGAGTTATAACTGAAGGTAGAGATAGTAAAATACTTGCTGTATTTCATTCAATATATGTCTTTGTAGCATCAGCAGCAGAAATCCTAACAGAACAGCAGAGTTAGCAGCATGTGCAATCTGAGCCTGTTTGGCTCTAAACAAGTCGCTCCATAGACATGTAGCACCCTGAGCTTGGAGATCATTTCAGAAAAACTTACTGAGAGCTCTCCACATGAAACCCCACGATGACATGACTTACATCTGCTTCTGAAATTCAGTGCATTTCTGAAATGTAAACTCCTAACCGATAACGAAAAGCTGCTCAGCAAAGAACTGAAATAAAACATAATTAAAAGAAAAAAATACTGATTTTAAATTCTAATTACTAGTTGTCTGTCAAAATACATTTAATCTAATTAGATGCACACACCCACAGCTTGCATCTCCTCATTGTCTGCTGTGGCACTACAATGAATTCTACTACAATGAATTCTACTACAACAGCGCTGAATCACTACATCCTACCAAACAAATAATGGTTTTTACACAGAACTGAGCAGAGCAAAACACTTTTTATTGTTAAACCAACTAATAGCAAGTGAGCCAACAAAGAGACTTCTGGCACGCAAGTCCTTTACCAGTTCAGAAAACTAAAGCAAATGATAGTATCCCATTGGAGGTACAAGTAGATAATTTAGAAACAGATAAGACTACATAGAAACAGAAAATTATCATTTAGGTTTATGTCATGGTGAGAAAGTTAATCTTTTCAGTAGTTTATGCTACAATTTCTGTCTTTTGCACAGAAGTACTCCCATCAACACCTGCAGTGAAAGTGCAGAATCATGCAATTGTAGAATGTGTTAGGTTGGCAGAGACATTTAAAGGCCATCCAGTCCACCCCCCTGCAGCGAGCAGGGACACCTTTATCAGGATGCTCAGAGCTTCATCAATCCTGCCCTTGAATGTCTCCAGGGATGGGGCCTCCACCACCTCTCTGGGCAACCTGTGCCAGTGTCTCACCAATGCTCAGAGTTAACAACTTTCTCCTTATGTCTAATCTAAACCTCCCCTGCTCTACTGTAAATCCATTGCCCCTCATCCTATTGCTACATGCCCTTACAAACATCCCTCCAAAGCTTTCCTGTAGGTCCTCTTCAGGTACTGAAAGGGGCTCTAAGCTCCTTCTCCAGTCTGAACCACCCCAACTCTCTCAGCCTGTCTTCATAGGAGAAGTGCACCAGCCCTCTGATCATCCTTGTGGCCTCCTCTGGACATGCTCCAAGAGGTTCATGTTGTTCTTTTCTTGAGGGCTCCAAAGCTGGAGGCAATACTCCAGGGGGAGTCTCACCACAGCAGAGCAGAGGGGCAGAATCCCCTCTCTCATCTGCTGGCCACACTTCTTGTGATGCAACACAGGATGCGATCAGCCTTCTGGGCTGCAGATGCACATGGGTGGCTCATGTCCAGTTTTTCATCCATCAGTACATCCCCAAGTCTTTTTCTGCAGGGCTGCTCTCTATCACATCATCCCCCAGCCTGTATTCACAGCAATGATTGTCCCAACCCATGTGCAGGACCTTGGACTTGTCCTTGTTGAAGTTCATGAGGTTTGCATGGACCCACCTCTCCAGCTGATCCAGTCCATGTCCTTCTGGCGTGGACTGTGACTGCACCACTCAGCTTGGTTTCACCTGCAAACTTGCTGAGGGTGCACTCAATCCCACTGTCTATGCTGTTGATTAAGATATCAAACCACACTGGTCCCAGTATGGATCCTTGAAGGAAACCACTTGTCACTCCTCTCCATCTGGACATCGAGCAATTGACCATGACCTCTGGAAATGACAGCACAGCTAATTTCTTAGCCACTGGTCAGTCCACCCATTTCAATTATGAGAGAAGGATGTTGTGGGGGTCCGTGTCAAAGGCACTGCAGAAGTCCAGAGAGATGACATCCATTGCCTTGTCCACCAATGTAGTCACCCCATTGTAGAAAGCCATTAGGTTGGCCAGGCAGGACTTGCCCTTGGTGAAGCCATGCTGGCTGTCTCGAATCACCTCCCTGTCCCTCCATATGCCTCAGCATATCTTCTAAAAGGAACTGTTCCATGATCTTCCCAGACACAGAGGTGAGGTTGACAGGTTGGCAGTTCCCAGGGTCCTCCTTTAAACCCTTTTTTAAAATGGGTGAAATTTTTCCTCCAGTCACCAAGGACTTCAATTGACTGCCATGACTTTTCAAATATCATGGAGAATGGCTTGGCAACTACATCAGCCAATTCCCTTGGGACTCTGGGATGCATCTAAGCATCTGCTTCTCCCTAGGAATTGGTAAACATAGGCTTGTTTAACGAGTACCATGGTAATCAAAGTTGTACTTCTGGTATACTGCTAGTTACTAAATGTTGGGTTTTTTCCTCCACTGAGAGCTGGATGGTTGAGGTCTGAGGGAGATCTAACAGATTACTTGTTTCTAAAAAATAATTTCAACATAATTATATAGTACATTGACCTTGTTATATTTGTAAGGCCAAGAACAGCAAAAATTTAGGCACTTTACTCTAGAGTGCAGTGAGGTGCTCTCTTTGCCCAGGAAGCCCTTCTATTGAATAAGGGCAATCACTATGTATTTAGAACTACCATAAGAGTTACTACTGACAACAAAAGTCACTACACTCACTTCATACAAGGAGACTACTTGTCTATTAAGACGACTAAATCCATGGTGCCCATATCCATGCAGACTGCTTTAGTCACCAGGTTCCTGAAAATGTGCTAAGAATTTAAAAAAAAAAAGAAAAAGGAAAATTAATTTTAAAAAACCACCCACCTGAGGCAGGACAACAAGGACAATGATGGCCAGACCTGAATACAGCATGAATCAGAAGACAGGAATTACAAGGTACATTTCTTAGCCTGAACATTACACTGGGACACAGTTCACTGAGTGACACTTGCCCAAGAGTCAGGAATTCCTGAAATATGGTGAACCAAGTAAGAACTTACAGGAAAAGGTCAGGATCCTAACTTTCTCTGCTACAAGAGATACTACTGTATAATACTGAGCAGACACTAACTAGTACTTTTTTCCAAGCTTAGAGCCTGTGCATTAAAAACAGGATGTCAATAGGTCCCACCATGGTCAAAGTTAACTTTAAAACGAGCAACATTTTTTTTCTCTTGCTCTTATGCTCTTGCTGGTCACACTTACATCCTTTCCAACCACAATATTAAAGCTTGCTCTTCTATCTGGACTGCATCCTCAGATGACACCAAGGTAGAAGATGGCTTACACAAACAGCAGAATTTCAGTTGAGAGAAACCTCAGTAAACTTGAGGACTGGACTAACCTCATGAAGTACAACACAGGAATATAGAAAGTTTTACACCTGCAGCAATCTAATTCTGTAATGTCAGCCAGCAGTCAACGGCTGAACAGGTCATAGCACTTATGGTGGACAAGAAGTTAGGCAGCAGCCAACAGTGCCCTCTTCATACATAAGGCATTTGCCTTAAGAAACAACAGGGCTCAGAGGACAAGAGACATTATTCTTATCTTACACTTCACATTGATGAGTCTGGAACACTGAAGAGCCAGGTTTTGCACCCCCACTTCAGGAGAAACATGTAGGGGTCCAGTAGAGGACTGTCAGAATGGTGAGGGACCCAGAACACATGATCTGCAAGGAGAGGTTGAGGAAGCTGGTCTTGTTTGGTCTGGTGAACAACAAGCTGTACGAGCAGGGTAACAGCTGTGGACATGAAAGGAAAGGATGAAAACAAGAAAGCCAAACTCTTCCCAGTAGTGGCAGACAGGAAACCAAGGGGAAACAGCCTCCAATTGGCATTTGGGAGGTTCAGGCTAAGCATCAGGGAGACAAGATTTCCTTAGGATAATGCAGCCCTGGATCAGGCCATAGGTTATAGAATCTCTGCATCCTTGAAGGTGTCCAAGACCACCCAGAACCCCTGACATAGTACTGGCCACAGCCCAGCTCTGCCAGAAGTTTGGACTTGATGACCCCAGAGCTCCCTTCTAACAGTCTTGTCTATGATTTCCTACATAATCATATGGGAACTGCTTCCATGACTTGCTCTCATTCTTGGTTAAGGATTCTTCCTCCTCACTATTTCTCTGTATGGTGACACTGATTCTTTTTTCCCTTAATCCATATTCTCCCAAGAACAAGTGAAATAGAGAGGGTGGCACTAGAATGACTGATTATGAGCTAACCATGAATGATCTTAGAAGGGAGGCCAAAAAGTTTCAAAGCTACAGTCTTTTCCCTTCGGAGGCATTTTTTCTTCTGCACACCACTCCCTGGTTTCCCTGTGCATGCGAAGAACAGAATTAATCCAATGCCACATGCTTTGCAATCCAAATATGTGGAACTATGCCAACAATATGAGAATGTAAGTGGCTGCAGCAAATAACTGAAACAATTTTTGCCATTTTTTTAATCAATATAGTCATCTTGTCTATTTGTTCTTTCTTATCTGTATTTATCAGTGTCTCATTTAGATAGCAACCTTTCCAGGCTGAAAAAGTTCTTTATTTCTAGGGGGATGTTTGGTTCTTGCTCTTGATTTGTTTTGCTTTTTTATACATTTGGGTTTTTTAAGGTCTTGGCCCTTATAAAAGCTTATAAGCCTCAGAATAAATAAAATTCAGAACCCCAAAATGAAATAACAATGACAATAACACACACATATGGGTTAAAAAGGCAGGATGTAGACAAAGAGAACTCCTCAGTAAAATGGCTTGGCATTTAAGCAGTCTTTAGCCCTTTATTCTAGACCAAATGCTGTTTCCTAATATTGAGAACTTATCAAGAAATATGCTCAAAGTAGTAATGCAGTCATGTGATACAGCTGTAGAAAAACATAAAAGCTTGTCTACTCTGCAGAAAGAGCTGTCATTAGATAAGGAAAGAAAAATAGCACAAAGAATTATAACTTTGCTTGTACCAATTTCCTCAGAATCTCGGTTTTTTAATCCATTACGCTGAAAGACACTATTAAAGCTGTAGTTACATTGTCTGATTTGAGGAAAATGCTTACAGCAGGGGAAAAAAAACTTGCAAAGCAACGAAGCGATAAATAATTTGACTTACAAAAAAGGCAGAGGATATGAACAAAACAATCTGTATAAATTTAATTAATTGGAAGCTAAGACAAAATAAAAGATTGACAAAGAAAATCTCGGTTTCCTTTTATTAAAGGAGAGTAGAGTCCAGGATTAGGTAAATTACTGCTCAAGAAAATGGCTCCAATGTTTTATTAGCTAAATGCTTCACCAGAGTACAAAAGCATGCATCGCACCATATTATGTGGCTCACCTCCATTACTGGAAAATTAATTCTAGCTATTTCAGTAAGGATCTTCCTCCTTGTGGCCATTTGTTTTGCAGCCTGGCAGAGACAGCATTTAGTACAGGAAAGCAACGGAACCAAAGCATTTCCCAGAGAATAAATATTCCTAAAGCAGAAAGAGACCAGTATTGTTAATTGAAAGGTAAGATGGAAAATGCAGACATGCAATTGTGGAATGTAAAGGGGAGGACAACACCACTGCATCACCACCCTGAGTATTCTATGGGACTGTATTCTGACATAGGGGGGATATTGAAAAGAAAGATTTAAAAACACTCAGGAAAAAGATTAAACCTGGATTCAAAGTTTAATCTTTGGAATGAAGAAAATAAAAACCTTTCTGAAAAACAATTTAGCAGAAGCCTCCCTTTTGCTCTGTCAAATGATTCATAATATGCCACCATATAAAAAAGACTTGACAACTCTTCTCCCCCACTGCTGTTTTCCCTATCTGCAATGTTGCCATCCAAGTGCAAATCTGTCAAGTGTCCTGATACCTTGTCTCCCACCTTGACAAGGTAATGGCCAAGCAGGGTTGTTCTCTGGATTAGCACATCTGACGTGCAAAGCCCTTCCTTGCACTATTCTATGTGATGAAAACACCTCCAAATCAATAGCGCTGTCCACATCACAGGTTTTTCTGAAGAACACCACATTTCATCTAATTTATTCATTCATACCCCAGCTTTAGGACACCAAATAAGAAAAAGTAAAGTTGTCAGCAGCTGAAAAAAAATCTACATGTATCAACCTCACTTAAAATTTGAGACTTCTTTTAAAATAAGGCACAACTTTAAACTCCCTTATTATCTCCTCATAATGCTGCTTATAATAAAGCACTTAAAAATCCCCAAGTTTCTAGATTTGGGAGCTGTGTTGTCTGTACTGCATTTACATGTAATAAAACCAAATTAAAAACTACAGTGACTCTGTATGCATGTGGTTATGACCAGCACACACACAGTTCCTCATATCCGCCTGCTGAGTAACTCCACATCAGAGTGATGCAAAATGAGAAACACAGTATCTCCTGACAGAAAAAAGGATTAAAAGCCACACGTTTATCCTAGCCCCTTAAAACAACCCAGAAATTTAAGCTCTATGCAGTTTTGAGAATGAGAATATCTCCATGTATTCTAGCAATAGAATATGCTTACAGAGAGCTGATAGATCTCTCAGAACTGCCATGCCTTACAAGCCACATTTCTAGGTGGAACAAGCTGTTCACTTTGCAGGGAAGGTTTCACTTAGCCAACTGCCACAAGACATCCAGACCTTATGCCTCTGGAACAAAAGGACTAGCAGACCCCAAGCCAGTGTTTCAAGAGAGAACCACAAATCCAAGATGACAGAATGGCGCCTCCCAGAGATGACATGAACTTGGCCAGGAGGTCCAGGTAGACTTTTTATGAACTTAGAATTCCTACTACACTTCAATATTTGCAAAAGTGTTACGAAGCTCCTCCTGAGAAAGGAGGGTTGTTTAGCATCTCTTGTGTATTCATAACTCTAGCACTTAGTTGCTCAGAGACAAGACATCTTCAAAAAGCATGCTGCAAAGGACCAGATTATGCTAAACAGAATCAGTTGGAATTCTGTAACTTAATTAAAAGATCATTTCGTTCCTGAATGATCACCAACCCCATTTTTTGTTCCCATATTGTGTCTCTTGTTTACTTGTCTCATAGTAACATATATTTTGAAAATTCCTTATAATGTTATCCATGAAAGTCAGGGGACTGTATGTCTCTTTCTTCAAAATTGTAAGAAGAAGAAGAAAAAAAAAAAAACAATCCACATAAGACTAATGTTATCATTTTCATGTTCCAAAGCAATTTTAGAGGAGTAAGTCAAAACATTACTCCACAATCTGTTACGTAATAATAAGAGCGATAAATTACATACATTACCATAAAACCATAATCCTATCGCAATTGTATTTTATAATGGAGGCCAATTTTCTCTAAATTGAGATGCTGTGCTGACTAAATTGAAGTTTAAATCAGATGACAGATGATTTCTGATACACACGTACAATAGAGAAAGTATGCCACCCACAAGTAATTTTCATATTTGAAACATAACAAACAGCTTGCGAATATGAATCAAGATTCATTCTTCAGAAAAATAATTAGAAAAGTGTGATTAGAGAGATGAAAGTGTGCTGGTGCTGCCAGCCAAGGATTGCCAACTTCTTAAAACTGAAGGGTGAGATAATTATATGATGCAGAAATTCTTTTTTAACTATCAGTTTCCTATGGAAAGGAAACTTTACGTTTTTAACAAGTTTTATATATAGGTTACTCACGGCAGAATGTGACCTTTAATCTCCATTGTTTTTAAATCTATTACTTGTTCAATACCTAATGTCATATATACATATAAATGAAGTTTGACTGCTTGAGTTAAAGTAAATTATCACATTCTGGTTTTGCGGCTTTCTAGCTTTTAAAGCATTCCATACATTGTCTTCCAGAAAGTCCCCCCTCACATTAAGAGCCCAAAAGACAATATTTGTTCTTTCTTTGAGTCCCATTTTATTGAGCACCTAGCCTGGGAACCATACAGAGATAAGAATCATGGAGAGTGGGTGGTCAGAGTTCCGTGAACACACAAACACATACGTCAGTTCTCCTGAGACCAAATGACAAATGAAGCCACTATCATTAAGGTGTACACCCTCTGGCAACAGCAATGAACTGCTGTTATCTCTGTTTCAGTATTCTTTGGAGATAGCTTCTCTACATGTTGTAAGAGAAGTTTGTTTCATGGAGTATTAGGGTGAAAAAGTTTAATGCCATCATGCTCATTACACTCAACACTTCTACCTTCAGCCCTTTTAAATAAAAATAGCTCACTAATCCTTACAGCAGCTCTGTGAAATTAGGGCTCCTTGTACCACAAGAGACTGAGTTTCCATCACTCATTTCTATGAAGTCAAATGACTTGAATCAAGGTAGCATTGCAAATGTAAATCAATTACAGATGTGTTAATTAACCTAAGCTCTAATCTTTAGGGAAGAGATATTTTACAAGTTGGAAGATGCTTCTATAATCAAGAATTTTTATGCCATTATACAAATGAAGCCAACACAGAGGCTCTATACACAATGTATTTCAACCCAAAGTTCAGAACTGCTATACAGGATCAGGAAAACCTGATTTTGTGAGAAATGAGTGAAAACAGAAGGTTTATATCAATAATAAACCAGTGTTTGTGATGTCCCCTCCTTTCAGCTCATCGGTAAGGATTTAAAGTCCATCCACACTTGCTGGTTGTGCAACAGAAGCTATGCAACATGGGGTGAATATGCCAACAAACAGCCACATTTGACAATGTACCTCTGTAAACCATTAAGCCAGACTCGCCTACTTCATACACACATTATGATACAGGGGAACCAAGTCAAACAATATCTTAAGGAGATCATAGGTGCTGTTAAAATAGACCATTACTTGAGCAGATTAAGTTGATTCATCCTTTTTGTCTTCTTCCCAGTTCCCGATCTAAAAACTTGTCAAAACTTAATATTGATTGTACACTGAGGAAAATCTCTTCAACAGCTTGAAAATACTGACATTTAAAGTTACAGTCCAAAAATTTGCCTTTTGCTACCTACCTTCTCTACTACTTTACTCCTCCCATTCATCCTTTTCCTCAAATATCAGAAGTTACAGATTTTTACATATCTTAGTTGCACTTAAAGCAACTAATCAACTAGGTGATGAGTCTCAAAACACAATTTGACATGGTATTATATGTATTTATAATTCAACTCAAACTAGACTTACATGCCCACATATTTGAAAATAGCTCTGTACCCTCGTTTGCCATAATGTGTTTTTCAGACACCAGAATTTATTATTGGCATTCCAGAAGCATAAGCTGCATACCTAGCAGCCATTTCTACAAGTACAACCTGAAATACCCTACAGTGCAGTCATCATACATTAAAGGTACTTCTTCTGAGGAATTAATGATGTAAGTGCCATGAATAAACAGCCAAACCTTTTGAAGCCCTTGACAATTCATGCATGGCATCCTAACTCTTCTGAAACCACACACTACAAATACTGTTTTCCACTCTTTAAAAATCATTTTTCTTCAAAGCTTTTTGTGTTACCATGAGCCAAATCATAAGGCTGTAACAATTCCTACCATGAGACCTGATCAGAAGCTTACCAAACCAACAACCTTCAACAAAATTTACTGAGGTTTGAACTGGGCCAGCAATGTTGCTAGAGTACCCAGTACCACGGTGACACATCCCACTGCAGTGTGTCCTTATTTGTTAAGAGCCACAATTTTTTACAGTGCCCTTTGGCTTGAACAAATAAGGGAGCACACGTACTCTAATTCTCTGTTGTGGGGTGTGGGTGAAATACAATATAGAGAAAGTTAACTGTATCTCAAGGCATGACAACAGAAAACTCAGGCTGTTTTTCTGGTAAGTTTTCACAGTATTGTCCAAGCTGTCTTTAATTGCTAACAGAATAAGGGACATTTTTCAGACAATTTTTTTTTTAAGCTGTGAAGCAGCTCATTATTTTCACTGGCTGATATTCACTCCTTGAACAAGAGCACCAAACAGCCCTTTAAAATATAGGTTATCTTGAAGGTGTTTATCTCTGCAATACATACACACATGCAGCTTTTAAGTTACTCGAAGTATGACTGTAAAAAGTAAAAACTCTATCATGAAAACATTGTTCAGAGCCTGAAATACTTCTTTTCATGTAAGATGTTTTTTCCCTCCAGAGACTAAACACTATCACAGTTTCAGTAGTCAGTGAAATCAAAATACATTCCTATATGCGAAGATAAACTCTTGTGTCATTTCAGTACATCACTTTTAAATTAAATACAACAGTTACAGGTAAGAACTTGAAGCTTATTTCCTTTAGTGGAAAAAATAAAAAAAAATTAACTAGAGAACCAAAATTTAAAGCACCCAATGTAGCTGTAAATATTTATACTGATGTTACTTTCTTTCAGTGAATGCACATAGCTTCTCAGTATAATACTAACATGATTGAGACTATACACTAACTTCATTACCTTCAAAACACCTGGATAATTTAGCTCTAGTTTTCAGTGTAAATTTAGGAAATTGCACCTATCCAGTTTTATTGTGATTTCTTTTCATTAGCGTAGTCTTAAATGAGCTGAATGGTCCAACAAATACAAAACAACCAAATCAAATATTGAAAAAGCGGCCAAACATATACTTTGGTTAATTTACAAGTAAATTAGTATTTAGTCTCTTACCAATTTTAGAAAAACTGCAGAAACCATAAATAACATCCCTCTCTGAAGGGCCATTTATAGCACTCAGAAGACTTTAATGTTTTATGGCCCTACATGCAAAAAGGCAGATGGAACAAAAATGTAGTTCCACACATTACTAACTGTATTCCATTTCAGGTGTTCCTAGGAAGCCAAACAAATAGCAGAGCATGTGGATTTTTCCAACACTTGAGAAACCAAATGAAGATGTGAAATTTTACTTGGAAATCAGAGACTTTTGAATATACTTTTCCAAATCCAGTTCCAGACATTTCTATATAGAGACAGAATGTGCCTTGCAGGAATCAATATTCAACTTACACTTGAATGTCTTTAAAAGACAGACTTCTTTGCTTTTTGGAATAATCACCTCTGTATTAGAACTGTTGCAACAACTCTAACAAATTGAATTTTCCATTACGTAGATGAAGACAAAAAGAAAAATGTAACCATCTATTGACATGATCATCTGTTTGACCCTTATCCCAGGGGCTATTTGGATTTGCCTATGTGCTTGTTGTTATTTTAGAATGGCAATATCAAATACTACATCAGAGTTTATGCAGAAGGATTCATAGCTATTTAACATCCTCATAGGCAAAATACATTTCTTTTTCATATATAAGGTTCTTCTACATGCAAAAACCCCCAATTTTTTCAAACCCATCACTTTTCATAGTATATAAGTTAATCACTTTCATTATTAAAAAATTACATGATACAATGTTCTTCCATCTTGCATTGTGCTGCTTTGCCCCTAAACCAGAGATGTTTAAGACATGTTTCCTGAAATACACTTCAACCTTCTGTTACATGTCTCTATCTTGTTACCACTGCTGTTGATCAAAATGTTTCTGTCACTTGAATGCTTTAGATAAAAAGCCAAGTAGATATCCAGGTTTTCTTCTAACAGAATGAAATTTGCATTTTCAAGATTCACTAGTTAGAACAAAAAAACCCCAATTTTTTTTAAATGAGGTGCTAAAAAAAAATCCACAAAGTAGAAAATTTAAGAATTTAAGTTGCATAATTTGAAAAGAAAGAGCACTCAATTTGAAGCAATTATTGGTCTTTGATGGATTTACAGATTTTTTTTTTAATAATGAGCTATGGTTTTCAATATGTACTTAGTGTTCACTTCATGAACTAGACAGTAGCAGCTTCCACTTCAAATTTGCAACTTCAGTTGTTCCCAGTACATTATCACCTGAACATTCTCTGTATATTATTACCTGATGCAATGGGTAATTTTATTTGAATTAGACTGATTTTACAGATATTACACTGATTTGAGTTGAACATGTTATGGAGCATTAAAAATAAATCACTACTGTGCACATCTGAGCTTCCAATTGCTGACTTTGCAAAGTTTTAAATACAAGATCAGATGAGCATATATAGAAAATATACAAATGAAATCAGCACATTTTTATACAACTTGAAAATGGCAGACACTGCTAGTTTCAGGACTAATCCAAGATTAGGATGCAGGCTCACTTCTTGCCCCCTACTTCTATCGATCGCACTATCCGATTAACTTGCAGCATGTACACTCCAATTCAATTGTTATTTCTGAACAGGCCAACGCTCTACTGCTATTAATTACATATATTTTCACAAGGGCTTCCATCACCAACTTTTGGCATGACAGTGTAGAGGTTTTCATCAGCTCACTACACTAAAATTAGCATGTGGAACATGTGACACCTAACCAAAACTGAACAAATCTGAAACAAATTGCACATTTCCACCCTACAGAAATAAATATTGTGTGCATTACAAAGATTGCACATCACAGTTATGCTCAGCCACCTTATCTATTCCTTTAGTGCAAAGCTATCATTCTCACATTTAGAAAGATATAAAGTTTTCTCTGAAAACTAGCATTTTTCCCTTTCATAACAGGCAAAAAAACATTTTTCCTCACTGAATGTTCTTGTAGCTTTATTTGCTTCTCATTTTTCTCCCCCAGGACATCCTGACAGATATGTAAATCCATCACCTTTGAATATTTGTTTTTAAAGAGATTATCAAGTTTATTCTCAGAATTTTAAAACCTGTGGTGAGAAAGTATCAAGATTATAAATAAATATCAGGAACACTTAAAAAACCTAATTGGGTTTCATATCTAATTTTAATACTTGGGGGGACAAAACTGCAAGGAGATTAGTGTGTATTTGTTTCATTCAAATTGTAAACTTCCATTTAATCCTATACAGGACAACACAGTGCTAAAAGATTAATACCTAACAGCCAAGTGAAACATGTTACTCAGAATAAACAGTTAGGAGTGGAAATATTATTGGATATAAAGAACTTCAACTGAAAAACAAAACAGAACCAGATAACCCTGCAAGTTCAAGTCACTTCAATGCTTCCTGTGGTATATACAAACCATATTTATCCTGGATCTGATGTCATTACTGTTTGGATAATAGCTACTGAACTGTATAGTAATAGAGTTTATATTTTTAACACATGTCGTTAACATGGTAGCAGAGCCAATTTCCCCACTGACAATGCTCTGAAAAAAGTTCATACAAATATCAGAGCTCGGTTACAGTTCAGAAGCCTGAATGTTTACTAGCATCTTTCTGCAGCCCAATTCATCTTGAAAATCCACAAGACAAACTTTTTAGCAGTTTTCCCCACAGACAAAAGTGCCAAAAATAAAAATCAGGAATTTCTCTCAGCTGTCTAATCATGGAATATTTATTTGAGTTCTTAAATATTTCTGTCTACACATTCTCAGGAGGCGGCTCCACCTTCTTCCCTGACAACATTACCCAAATCCTCAGGCTGTCTCTCATCTTTCATCATCTTTCTTTCTTCCTCTGCATATCCTCTTTCATGAAACATTACTACCTCTTTTCAGTCTATCCTCCCTTCTCATTCTTGCTGCTAAAATACTCATCATCCCTCCGCCAGCCTGTCTTGAAAAGTACATTTCCCTGCTGGTTTGCTTCCTCTGGTTCATCCAAAACTGTGATGACTCCCTTCAACTACTCCTCTTAACTGTATTTTTTTTAGAAGTTTTTTATTTTCTTGCCTTGCCTTCCATTCACTTTCCATACCTGGTCCAAAGAGCTAACAAATACATTTCTGTAATATAATCATATTACGTTTTCTCTCTGTACAACTTCCCTAAAGTGTACTCCAACTTGAGGTTCCCAGGGTCAGTGGCCTCCTCCCTCCACAGTGAAAGACCAGGGAGGCAGCCAATGGACCAACTTCATCTGGACATATCAAAATCAATCTCTCTAAAACCACACTCAGAACCTCTTACGTGATTTGACACATCTGATTAATCTGGCATAAACCACTGTTAAATTATTAGAACATTTTCAGTGCAAAAACAGTCATTCCAATTTTCAATTCATTTTAGATGTTGGTGATCTTTTGCAGATTTGTAATGCTCTAATTTTGATGGCAAACTGAATTATCACCACAGACTTTACAAAGATCAACACATTGCCATTAATTTGGCCTGTTTCCAAATAAAATAATTCAAGAAAAAAAATCACAATAGCGAAGAATTTGAGAAGACTTACAGCTGTAAGCCTTCTCAATGAGCATGCAGGTCCCATCACTACTCTGTGGTAATCATACATTGGGGTACACACAGCTGAAACACTCCTTGTTACTTTAAAAAAAAAACAAAACCAAAAAGCACCCAACCATTTACAGTTCCAATTAATAATGTCTAACACTGATTAGAAGAATACCAAAAACCCAAAGCCTCTGAAAAGCCACTGGAATTTTCCATAAATAGTTTATTCTTCCCTAGTGACTGCTATAGGGAATTTGTGACATTTTGTGGCAATAACAATGCCTGTGAAGATCAGCAGGAGACAGGACAGGGAAGAGCTCAGGCAGCTGAATACGGAGTTAGATACAGAATCCATCTCACCTCAGACATGTTTCAGAGATGAATAATAGGAAAGATAGTGTGGTCAAGACTACAAGCACCTATTTGACAGAACCTTTGTTGGCTCAGAAAGATTCTTCAAAGGATTTGTTCTTTATCCATGGAAAAGAAAGGAAATTGAAACCTAAGACATGTTAGATGCTACTGAAAAAGACAGACTGACTTCTAGTGTTAGGAGGTTTTTTCTGTGAAAAGCAAAACAATGTGTTTGAGGGGGTTTTCTATGAAAAGCAAAACAATTCTTTCCATTGCTAAAAGGCCACACAAAGAATAGAAAGATAGAGTGATGGAATCACATTGGGGGGTTATTTTAAACAGTATTTTTCATATAGCCATCCATAAAGCAAAATTTGTGTGTCTCAATCTTTCCCTGCAGTATTTTTGTTCTTATTGTAAGAAAACAATTAGTTACTTATAAAGGGATAGCTAATAGGGACCCAGACATCTGTAATTTTAATAAGAAAGCCAGACAGTGCCTATCAGTAAGCAAATTAAAACAAGTCCTGTGAGCAGTTCAGCTAGTTTATCTAACACAGACCAGACGATCACAGCACTCTAATAAACCAATTTATTAATTCAAAACTTTCCACAATTAGACTGTGAGAATCCCACTGAGAGCTGATTCTCTCTCACACATATGACAGATTCCAGGAAACCAGGAAAAGAAAAACCTGTTTTAAGAGATGTAGAGCCACAACTCGATGAGTTTTCTTTGTGCACAGTAAGGAAAAACACTTTGCCTCCATTACCAATACATGGCATCCTGAAACAGTGTTTACTGCCCCAGAGAATTTACTACCCTTGAAGTAGAACTTTAAATGGAGAGAGACACTAATACCTCTCAAATAGATGGAAATGCTGGGTAACTCAAGATCTGAACCAAAATATCCATCATCCTGGTTTATTGGAGTCTCTAACCTATTTAGATCTGTCAAGCCTTTGAAGCACTCCACTCTTGGTTGACAAGTCTTTGGATGAAATTTTATCTGTGAATACAGCTGTGCTTTCTGCAGTCACATGAAGGTGACTTGTCTGGCTTCATTGTTGAACACAGCAAGAACAGTCACACCGACACATGCAACAGCTGTTAAATGCTCAATAACTTTTAGACAAGCATTTCATCCTAGTTGCATAACAGAGGTTTCCTGACAGTAAGTTCTAACCTAACCATAACCAGAAATTAGGAGTAATTCATGCACTAGATGTAACTGCATTTAATACCTGAGTGTATGCAAATTAAATATGGCAGAATAAGGTAACTCTATGGAGACTAGAATCTTTCCAGGCAGCACATTAGCTACTGGAAATAATTTGGAATAGGACAAGCACTATCAGTCTAGGCTAAGAATGTTGACCAGAAAGCACAGAAGACAACAAAGAAAATGTAGCAGCAGAACAGTGAATTCACTGTGTCCAGAGAAACCTCCACAATAATGCTATTCTTCCATGTATTTACTAGGTATTCCTTTAGAAACTGCAACAGTTAATGGAAAAAAATATATAATTTATCCTTCTAAGCAGCCTTTCCAGGCTGAAAGCAATGGAGCAAATCACACTGTTCTTTGCTCAGTGTACAAATCTGACTATTGGTAGCAGAGAGCCTCTTTTTTTTGCTGGAGCAGCTGAGAGCTTATAAAACAAGCTGTCCAGACAGGCTACGTAATCTCCACCCATAAAGGCCACTCGGAACTTGCCTTGAGGAGCACCTCCTCTGGTCAACACCACATGACATAAGGTTGGACTTGTGGGCCTCCAGAAGTCCCTGCCAACCTAAATTAGTCTATGTGGAGATTAGCTGTGGTGATTGCCCTGAGTAGTTTACAGTACTCATGCCACTAGCGTCATAGACAGAGTTTGTAGTGCTTTTGCCTCTTCCCCTTCTCTCCACCTGAGATATTAGATTTTCCTCATACTGATGCAGAAACAAGTCAGAAATAATTCATCTATATGTAGTGTTGAAGGACAGGCTCCCCTGTAGAATTGTTTGGGCCTAAGATCCTGTTCCACTTCAATTTTTGAACGAGGCTGACCAGTAACATAAAAATATTCTCCTAACCCACCAATATTTAAAAAGTTTGGAAAAAAAGTAGTGCTTTACCCATTATCTTGAAAACTATACATAAACTTAAAGTCTAATTCACAAATACTCCTGAAGGCCTTTAATCTTAGGTTCTCAAAAAGTTCTAGAAACCCATTGTTAAAAATCTCTTTCATCTACAACAGCATTTCAAATATACCAAATCATAGACATCGCTGGAAAAAGCTACTCTAACATGTTGTTTGTTTATACTAGTTGTATAAAACGCTTCCATAGCAGAAAAGCTGCTTGGCTACATAGTGTGTTTGTTTTTTACTTTGGCTCTGTGGGTCTTTCCAGCAGTTTCTGGAGATTCAGATGTTCTCTATAAATTATTCCTTTCTTCAACAGGAAAACTAACAGTTTCTTTGTGGAAAACAGTAGAGCCAAACAAACAAAATAAATTGGGACAGTATAAATAGAATTTTTTTTTTTTTTTTTTTAAAAAAAGCTAAGCATAGATTTGGTGAAAAAAACAACAATTAGCCAACACAATTAAATCCTTAAAAACAACGTTTTCTCTGGCCTAACAATTAACCCTAAAAGTTTCCCAATTTGAATTAACTAATGGGTAACAAGTCATTATACCATGAGAATTTTCTTCTTTTCTGAGCTATCATATTCTAGTAACAAAAAACACTGCTTTCCCATATGAAAGCACAAGGTGAATTAAAAGAATAAGCGCTTCGTGTCTTTGTGTTCTGCAGCATTATGTACGCAGACACCCATTCATTCTCTCACAACTCTACGCATTGATTGTTTGTATGAAATATATTGTCAGCAGAGACTTCCTTTTTAGATTATATTAAAGGACAAGAATGCTTTATTTCATCTCAGTTCTCTCACAGAACAGCTTCAAAGTCTATCTAAACTCAAGGGGAATCACGGTCTATGACAGAAAACATAGAATGACTTTTTGGCAGAAAGCACTGCGTACCTTTTCTTCAATTATAAGCATCCTTTCAATAACTAAGTTATCAAAGAGATTAGTGGAGGGTTTTTTGGTTAGGCATAGCCCAAGATTCAGGCAAGATGTCTCCAAGTACATAACCTGCAGGACTATTCCCTTGTTAATTTGAAGCTTGAAAACTTGTAAGTGTATTTTTCAAGCCAGCTGAAACAAACACACCTTACATCAAAGTTTTAGAAAACTTTGAGAAAGGATAGAGAACTCGCTACTACTGATGCAGCCTTGTAATGATCTGATCACTCTCCACTCCCACCACCTTCCGAAACGTTACAGTCTTTATCATTAAACACTGACAGGGAAGCTGGGAGATGGAGGAAAAAAAGGGAAGGGAAAGAAAAAACATAAAACAAAGCAAGAAAAAAAGAATACTCAAAGTGTTTAACATAATAAATCCATTTGTTTCAGCATTAAAAAAAAAAAGATGAAATATGTTTCCACCTCTTCAACAAGCAATATCTAAAGGATCAACTACAACTAAAACACTTTACAACAGGTGGCATTTCAACAGAGATAATCACATGGTGCAGGGCTGAAGCATTCCACCGCTGTTCACACAGAGGGATTTTGTTTCCACAGGTCCCAATGTACTAGTCATACATCATGTTATAGTGTCAAATATAAACCTTCCCCTCCTCCACAATGCAGCTTTCTACATTTTTTTGTTCTGCTCAGACACCACCATTAACTGAAGGCAGACAATTATCCTTTGACTCTCACTGTAGTATCCCTGCCAATAAATTCTGAACACCTTGGAGTAACATTCAAGATCACTTTCCTAGTGAGCAAGTTAAACTTCTTAGAGAACACTGCGACTAAACCCAGAAATCCTAGCAGTGGAGAACTCATTTAGTAAAGACCAGGAAAGAAATATCATGTAGATTATTTGTCTGTTACATATTTTATAAGTTTTCAACCCAGATCAGCATTTGAAATATCTTTTAATCAAAGCCAAAGAAAGTAGCCTGTTACCTAAACAGAAACCACACCACATGGAAAAATACATTTCACTCAGAAAACCACCCCACAAAAACAACAACAACAAAAAAAACATACATACATACACACACAAAAAAAAAAAAACCACAAACCACAGTGAAAAAATGAAATTCACAAATCAAGTACAGACATAGACCATGGAGGGGAAGAGGGGAAGCTGCATGGACCAAATTTTACTGTTTCGCTTACCTCCCCTGTAGTAAATACACTAGTTCCACAAATACCAGATCATAAATTCCCTATTTCACACATCTTCAAATGTAACTTAACAAAGAGCATAATCCTTTTGTTCAAATTCAAGTGCACGTACCAAAGATCTCAAGTACAAGCCTTCATATCGTCCCTTCACCCAAACTGTCATCCCCTTTTCTGCACAGCTCTGTGAGTTACTGTTGTATTAGTTCAAGATTATCTTAAGACCTGTCTGAACTGATTTAAAACATACACAACTGGGGAGAAGCCAAAAGAGCGCTGGGATTGTTCAGTCTGGTGAAGAGAAGGCTCAAGGGATTTACCCTGTCTGTCTGAAAAATCTGATGCTGGGAACTAAAGAAGACAGAGCCAGACTCTTGTCAGTGATGCCCAGTCACAGGTCAACAGACAAACTGAAATACAGCAAAATCCACTTAAACATAAGAAAAATCTTTGACACAGTACCCCTCTGCTCCTGACCCCTGCACAGACTCCTGCAGAAGGCTCACATACTGTCAGGTGACAGGCTGTAGGGAGCAAAAACTGCAACAAACTCTGCCCAGGCTGGTTGTGAAGTGGGGATCCATCCCTGGGGATGCTCAATACCTAACAGAACACAGCCCTCATAAACCTGCTCTAGTCGACCCTGCTCCCTGGAGGGAGATTGAACAAAAACATCTCGGAATCACAGAATGTTAGGAGTTGGAAGGGACCTAGAAAGATCATCCAGTACAACCCCCCTGCCAGAGCAGGATTACCCAGACTAAATCACACAGGAACGCATCCAGGCAGGTTTTGAATGTCTCCAGAGAAGGAGACTCCACAACCTCCCTGGGCAGCCTGTCCCAGTGCTCTGTACCCTCACAGTGAAAAGGTTCCTCCTTATATTCACATGGAACTTCCTATGCTCCAGCTTGCACCCACTGCCCCTTGTCCTATCGCTGGCCAGCACTGAGAAGAGCATGGCTCCATCCTCCTGACTCTCACCCTTTACATATTTATAAACATTAATACAGTCACCTCAGTCTCCTCCAAGCTAGAGAGGCCCAGCTCCTTCAGCCTCTCCTCATAAGGAAGGTGTTTCACTCCCTTAACCATCTTGGTGGCCCTGCACTGGAGTCTTTCAAGGAGTTCTATGTCCTGCTTGAACTGAGGGGCCCAGAACCAGACATGATATTCCAGGTGCAGTCTCACCAGGGCAGAGTAGAGGGGGCAAAGGGCCTCTCTCGACCTACTAACCGCACCCCTTCTAATACCCCAGGATGCCATTGGCCTTCTTAGGCATGAGGGTACATTGCTGGCTCACAGTCATCCTGCTGTCCATCAGGACCCCCTGTCCCTCTCATCTATGCTGCTCCTCAACAGGCCAGTCCCCAACCTATAATGGTACCTGGGGTAACTCCAGAGGTTCTCACCAACGTCAAATATTGTATGGCTCTATGGTTAAAAGCAAATTTAAAATTACTCCAAACATGGTACTTTTAGGTGGGGAAAAGTATCCATACATTGTTTCACTGCAACAGGTATTCCAGAATTCATCTACAGCTAAATCTTATTTTTTTCTGGTTTTATCACAAAGCATCACAAATATTATATTATAAATGAGAAACGATGATTTTCTCCTCGAGGAATCTTAAGGCTTTCAAGGTTTACCTAAGAATTGACAGTGACATAGGAATTTAATTCTTTCCTAGTCCCTTGCACTACACAGGTATCAACTGGCATACAGCTGCTGCTGAGAAAATCATCCACAGGTAGAAAGAGGTAAGAACTGACCTTATTTCTAAGGAAAATATATATGGAAACAGGAATCCCATCTCCTCCAGTCAGACTTCCTTGCCACTAGATAATCCAAGTAAAAACGTGCCTTGCATGTAGTAGTATAGCGAACCTTAGTCTTCAGAGGAGTAGGAGAGCTGTAAGAAATGAATGAGAAAAGGTTTTGCTGAGGGAAAGGACTAAGACTTTGCAACTGGCTAAGAAGAATTATTCACAGTTTTCCATTAAACCAAATGGTTTACGGAACAATCAGAAGATCTTTGACATTACCTGTTATTACCTGATATTATATATATATATATGTGATATCTGATATTATCTGTTTGTAAGGGCATGTAGTGACAGGACTAGGGGTAATGGATTTAAACTGGAGCAGGGGAGATTTAGATTAGACATTAGGAAGAACTTCTTTACTTTGAGGGTGGTGAGACACTGGCACAGGTTGCCCAGAGAGATGGTGGAGGCCCCATCCCTGGAGATATTTAAGGTCAGGCATGATGGGGCTCTGAGCATCCTGATCTAGTTAAAGGTGTCCCTGCTCACTGCAGGGGAATGGACTAGATGGCCTTTAGAGGTCCTTGCCAACCAAATGCATTCTATGATTACATTAGTGTGTATTTTCTAACAGTATATAAATGTATATAACAGCATATAAGTAAATTCAGGAGCAAGTAATTTGGAAGGTTAACAGGTTCATTCACGTGAACATCACCCTTGAATTCCTCCCTTCTTTTTCAGTCTCAGAGACAAATAGTTTCCTTTGAAGCCCCTCTCCCCACATCTGGTGGAATTATTATGGTCAATACCGGCATAAAATAATTTATTCTAGTCTGCATCAAAAGTTACTTCCTCATGTTGCACAGAACACATGAAAAACATATCCAGGTATTCTCAGAGTGATCTCAAGATTCTGGAAACCTGTACCTTGATAAAGTTATCTGCTTATTCAGTAAAACTTCCAATAAATGAGTAGGGCAGGGTGAGGAAAGTAAAGAATCACAGAATTGCAGGGGTTGGAATGGACCTTGAGAGATCATCGGGTCCAACCCCCCTGCCAAAACAGCTCCCTAGGAGAGGTCACACGGGGATGCATCCAGATGGGTCTTGAATATCTCCAGAGATGGAGACTCCACACCCCCCTGGGCAGCCTGTCCCAGTGCTCTGTCACCCTCACTGTGAAAAAGTTCTGCATGTTGGTGCGGAACTTCCTGTGCTCCAACTTGAGGCCATTGTGCCTTGTCGTGTCCCCACAGACCACTGAAAAGGGGCTGGATATTTCCCACTGTGTCCCACACTTGAGATATTTATAAACACTAATAAGATCCCCTCTGTCTTCTTTTCTCAAGGCTGAACAGCCCCAGTTCTTTCAGCCTTTCCTCATAGGGGAGATGCTCCAGTCCTTTAATCATCTTCATAGTCCTTTGAACTCTTTCCAGGAGATCCCTGTCTTTTCTATACCAGGGAGCCCAAAACTGTACACAATATTCCATGTGGGGCCTGACCAGGGCAGAGTAGAGGGAGAAAGGACAGATAACCATGCTACAAGTTCCACATTTGGAAAATCCAACTATTCCCAAAGCAAGGTTGCTGCAAATTAACAATACTGTGGACTTCAATACATTAGGTTACAGGCACATGAAAAAGAAGTCTGTCTGAATGCCAACCCACAACAGAAATGTTGCAAGCAAAGATGAGTCATATGTTTTACAACTCTCTGTATTCAAACTGTAATATTCATGGCAAATTACAGCAGGCATTGGCACAAGTGCTCGGAAAGCTAGGAAGTGCAAAGGGAGTCACTGCAATGTTTCCCAACAGATGAAGAACAAACAAGAAATTTTTTCTTTGCAGAAAAATCCCTCCAATATATTAACCAGAAAAAAATTTCATCTTCACACAGGAAAAAACATTTTGGTAGGTTTACTGAAGAAAAGACTTGTAGTTCATAAATAAAGGCACCAAATAATGTTTGTGGGGTTTTGTTTTATATCAAATCACTCAATGAATTCTGAGGAACAAACACCAGAAATATATTAGATGTATGTCCAATATTATTAGTGGAAAGCCAGTAAGATGCCAGGCAACTAACAGTGTGAGGAAGCAAGCCTGGACTCTGTCACTGCAAGGTAGGAAAGAAAAATATGAAGTGCAATACCTTTCAGTGCTGAAAACATAGAAATAAACAGGAGAATATAGAAGAGGAAAATCTAACCAGCTGACAAGCTGCTTCAGGAGGGCACAAGAGTGTCAGGGTTTTTCCACCCACCACTCCCAATTTTGGGGGTATAAAGGAAATACAAAGGTAAAACAACTTAAGATCTATGTGACAGGCTTCCAAAAATAAAGATTTACTTCACTCATTATGAGATTTTGGAAAAGCTGCTAGTATTTTGAGTCAAAGTCAAGCAGAATTCTGTACGTACACAAACAAAACCAGACGTTATCATCATTATTTGTTACCCAGCTGTGCTGGTTTTGGCTGGAATAGAGTTCATGTTCTCCACAGTAGCTCACATGGGGTTATGTTTTGCATTCATGCTGGAAATAGTGTTGATAACACAGGGATGTTTTTGTTACTGCTGAGCAGTGCTGACACAGCGCCAAGGCCTGTGCTGCTTCCCATCCCACTCCACCAGTGAGCAGGCATGGGGTGCATAAGGAGTTGGGAGGGGACACCAACAGGACAGCTGACTCCAACTGACCAAAGGGTTGTTCCATACTATATGATGTCATGCTAGGCAATAAAAGCTGGGGGAAAGGAGGTAGAAGTGGCAATGCGTTTGTCTTCCCAAGTAACTGTTACACATGATAGAGCCCTGCTCTCCTGGGGATGGCTGAACACCTGCCTGCCCATGGGAAGTGGTGAATTAATTCCTTGTTTTTCTTTGCTTGCACACACAGCTTTTGTTTCACTTAAAGTGTTTTTCTCTCAGCCCATGATTTTTCTCCCTTTCACTCTTCCAATTCTCTCCCCCATCCCACCAGGGACAAGCAAGTGAGCGGCTGTGCAGTGCTTAGCTGCTGGCCAGGGCAAAACCACAAGACTGGCTTTTTGCTTAATTCTAGATTCACAGATTCAGCAGCCTCTTAGCAAACAGATGGACCAAGAAGAGACTTCCTCTGTGGTTTAGGAAGCATATACAAGATAAAGTTTCACACCACATCCAGAAAACGATTACAGCATTCACTGACAAACCATTCAGAATTCAAAGTTATATCTGAAATGAATGGCATACATGTAAGGCAGCTCAGTACTATTGCTACAGCTTGGCAAGAAGCATCACCTTCAGGAAGGTATTTCTAGTTTAAAAATAAGGTAGCAAAAAAAATGTTTGACCTTTCAAAAAAGTGTCACAGCAATCAACAGCCCTAACAGCAGATGTTCCTCAAGTTGGTGCACAAGTGGGGTGGATGTCAAAGCTGACATGTACTTTTCCTACCCACTTGTTCCATGACACCAATGAAAGAACTTATTAGGCTAATTATGACTTAATGTCAAGATTTAAAACCACTTGTAAGGAAAGCAAAACATACCTGGGGGACAGTAAACCTTATGTAACCCAAAATTAAAGTTTGCCAATTTTCATGTGGCTGCATGCTTTTAACCAGCTTTGGAACTTTTGAAAAATCTCTCTCGTGTTGCACTGAGTTAGGGACTGAGAGCAGAGCAAACCCACAGAAACACTCCATCTGAACTACTAAAAGAAAGGTATGTCTGCTTCAGGAACTGTAGGAACAAAAAGGAAGGGAAAAAACCCCAACATAAATGACAAACTGTTGAAATATACACTAATAACCTTCTCTGAAGAAAGAAATAATAGCTCTCTGCTGATTAAATCTTTTGCTATACTTCTTTCAAAGACATCTAAGTAAAACTTGCCCAATAATATTGCAAAGCATTTAATAAGCGACAGAATTTATGGAAGGAAATGTATTTATATAGACATGGCTTAATAAAAATGCCAGAGAAATTAAGAAAACCTTGCAAACAGTATTTTCTTTGTACTAGCATGCACATGTAAGTAAAAAGAGAAAAAAGGCATGCAAAACAAAAGTATAAAAAGGGAATAATCAATATTTAGCCAGTTTTTCCAGTGGTTAAATCAAATGTGATGTAGCATTTAGGACATTAAATCTTGCAAATGTTTTACTCTGTCTTATCCTATTCTAGTGTTACATATCTGGAACCAGCAAACCAACTGCCATCTCTGGCTAGCTTATCCTGATGCAAATTGAACCTGTTCAGGTAGAGCCTAAGTATTTTATAGGAATGCTTATACCTGTGCTGAAGTGGGGCAAACTAAGTAAAATCAACACACCAGAAACATTATAAGCACAGAGATCTTTCTAAAGCTCAGGTAAGAGATTAATTATACAGGGAAATGTTCTGTTGTTGTCAGTTTCCACCATTCCCTTCCTCCACTTACCAGTATCCATATTACTCTTCTTCAGCCCTTTCCCCAAGCATTCACTACCTCCCAAAAGAATGACTACTGATGACTTATTCTAACCATTTGATTAAAAGTGAAACCCAAATGACACCTAAACCTTTAAGTTGCCATTTGTTTTGAAACAGATTGCATTCAAGCAGCAACACAAATTGCACTCTGCAAACCTCAACTTCCCCGTGGTCCCTTCAACATGTTGACCAAAATAGCATATGAAGAACAATGTTGTTTTTAAAAAAATAACAACAACATCTTCATTAATGACCTGGATCACGAGATTCATTTACTTCAACAAGTTTACTGGTGGTTGAGGGGAGGGGTTCACACAATAGATGAGATACAGCTGCTTTTCAGAGGGATCTCAACTGGCTGTAAAAATAGGCTGACAGGTCTCATGAAAATAAACCAAAACCAATGCAAAATACTGAAACAGAATAGCCCCATGCTATTCCCCCAGTGTGGGAGCTAACTGAAATCAGCTTTGCATAAGAGCGTGTGCAGGGTCTGGTGGACAATTTGAACATAAACCAGAAGTGCACCTTGGAGAACTGAATGCTAAGGACATACTAGGCTGCCCTAGCTACAGCACAACCAGCAAGCAGAGGGAAATTCTTATTCTACTCCACATCTGCCAGACCACCTCTTGAATATTAGCATTCCAATTTTTGCTTCTTCATATAAGACATAATGGTACACTGGAGAGCCAACAAGATGGTCTGGAGCTAGAGTGAGAGAACTAGGAGAGGCTGGGACAACTGTGTCTCTTCCTCCTCTCAAGGACAGAGCTAAGGGGAGATCAAGTTGCTACAGTCACCTATTTAAAAAGAGCCAGACTTGCCAGGAAATGCACAGCAAAAAGATGAAAGGCAACAGAAGTAAACAGCAGTGAAATTCTGATTGTATGTGAAGAAGAAAAAAAATCATAGTAAGAGTCATCAAAAAATTGGAACAGGTTGTCCTGGAAAACCAGAGAATCTTCACCCTTGAAAATATCCACAAGTGGGCAAGGGCCAGAGCAGTCCACATATCTTTAAAACTGACCCTGATCTGGGCAGATCCTGATCATACAGAATAAGGGGTGGAGATCATACTGGGCCTGACTGGGATGGAGTTGGCTTTCTTTAGAGCAGTCCTTACAGTGTGATGTTTTGTATCTGTGGCCAACAGTATTGGTAACACGCCAGTATTTTTAGTTACTCCTGAACTATGCTAGCATAGCATCAACCCAGTAGGCTGTGGGAGGGCAAGAGGCTGGGAGGGGGCACAACCCAGACAACTAACCCATACTGACCATTATGATGTCATACTCTGAAATAAAAGCTCAGGGAAAGGAGAAAGGGAGGATAGCCACGGTTATGGGATTTGCTATGCATGAGGAGACCCTGCTTCCCAGGAAGAGGATGGGCATCTGCCCACCTATGGGAAGTAGTGAATGAATTTTGCTTTTTTTTTTTTTTGCTTCACTTAAACATCAGGCTTTTGCTTTCCCTATTTAACTGTCAGTATTTTGATCCATGAATATGCTTCCTTTCCTTCTATTTTCCTCTTGGCCCACAGGAGAGAGGAGTAAGCAAGATGCTGGGGTGATATTTGACTGCTGGCTGCGGTCAACCCACCACAGGTGCCCTTCAAAAGGAATGACTCTGATTCTATGATGTTTCTTCTATACATGTTTCTTACACATTCCATAGGCTTCATAACAACTGCACTCTATAGCTGCAAGGAAGAAATCACTCTGACATATCTGGACTGTCCCAAACTCTCAAGTTTTGGTGTTTGGTTTGTTGGTTTTTTTTTCTAATGTGAAAAGTATGACAAATTCTATATTGGCCAATATCCCAGGAGGTCCACTGATCAACTGCTATCACAAGCCAAGAATCTCTACATTTATCTTCCTATCCCCTCTATCATTGAAAAGTGAAAGGATAGAGGAACAATCTCAAGGAAGTTGGAGCAAAACTGAGAAGAATGATTAGATGACACACTATACTCTAAGTTTCTGCGTGGGTATGTGTGAATTCTGACTTATTTTTAAAAATTTAAAGCATTTTTACTGTTGTGGGTGTTCACAGAAGATAGCTGAGCAACTGTTGCAATATGACAGCCAAACAAATAAAAAAAAAGTTGCCAGATGCATTGGATTTGCACTAAAGACCTGAAGACAAATAATTGAAGGATAAGCCAATAGGGCAAGTAACAAAGGTTTAGGTTTGGTCATTTTTCTTGTTCATTTGGGTTGACAGCATTGGGGTGGGGTGGGTTTTCCCCCTTTTTCTTATTTATAAGCAACAATCTTTTATCTCATGCTGGGATGATAACCAGGGTGGGGTAGTGGGGGGGTTGCATTTTTTATGAAAACTCTAATGAGCTGCTACAAATGCCTGAAGACAGTTTCCTCAGACATAGAATAGGATGTGTGAAAACTAGAGAAAAAACACTTTAAGAAGCATGTCTATTTTATAAAGTTTGGCAGACGTGGTGCATTTACATAGGTAAGATGCAGGAGGTTTGAAAATAAAGGCAGTAAAGGGACAATACAAGTACACTTACCTCATCTGAAACATTCTCCTGACAGGTTTTTGGATTATAAAACTTCTCTTTCCAACAGACCACCACATGCTATTAATATTATGATCTAATTTTATAGCAGGAAAATGCTGCATATCCATACCTGATGGCCTTGCTTATAGACATCTGTAGAAAATTAGATACTTGCAGGTTTATTTAGCCACATCCAACTTTATAGACTAACTATAAATACTTTCATTTTTATGGAAATTCGTTTTATATTACCTAAATAACTGGGCAAGATCATATGGCATGAGTACATGCAAAGAATTCATTAGTTGCTAAATTTGAGTTTGATCAACAAGAAAAAAACAGAGCTCAAACTTCAGTAAGAGAAAAAGCTACATTACATCAGATGGCAATAATAGAGAACTCAATTAGTGATGTAAAAGGAAAAAGAAGATAGGAAACCTCTCAGGCTACTAAGAATGTTTCACTTTGGATGACACATGATAAATGCTAAGTAATGAAACTTTAAGAGCCAGCCAGGCAACAGGTCAAAACCAATCTCATCCTATATTTTATACAAATTCTCTAGTCACTTGTAATAAACAAAGCATGACATAGGTCAATAAGGAGGGGAAAAAATTGCACTATATGATTCACAAAAGACCCATGGCATAGTGCTTTGTCATTTGTATATAATGTATATAATTGTACATACCATACACTACTTCAGCACCCTTGACCAAAACAATGTCATGTCTGCCTGCTCGTCTGGACTTACTTAAGAACCATCTCCATGACAAACCAGCACTCACAGAAAACCAGATGAATTCATTGTCAGGCATTTCTGAGCAACATTACAGGATGATTCTTAGCAGCTAAACGTTGGAGGGAAGTACATCTCTCTACATGGAGAACTTCAGGAGCTGGAAACAAAAGGTACTAGACAGCACTTTGAGAAACTTCTTTACTCTCTCCTTTGCAGGTGGATGTAACAAAGTCAGAATCAAGGCTCATGTAATAATTTTAAACTTACATAGAAAAATCCAAGATTGTCCCACCCCCTACAAACATTCAACCTGCTGCTTTGACAGTAAGGAGCTTCATGGCACTAGCAAAATAAACAGGATGATTTCTTCCTTGGGCCAATAATAAAAGTCACAACAGTATTTCAGAGCTCCACATTTCAGTCTCCTTAATGACTTGACTTATATTTTATGTGAACATCAAGTCACATAAAAATAATCTTTCAAAAAGATTATTCTCACTGAAATATAAAGGTCCTTTGGAATCCACAATAAAGGAGAAAGAAAACCACTTCACATGAGTGGAGAAGAGAAGGCTCCAAAGAGACCTTACAGAAGCCTTCCAATACCTGAAAGGTTCCTATAAGAAAGATGGGGAAGGACTGTTCACCAAGGGCAAGTAGCAACAGGATGAGGGGTAATGGTTTTTAACTAGAAAAGGGGAGATTTAGGTTGGATATTAGGAAGAAGTTCTTCAATATGAGGGTGGTGGATCACTGCCACAGGTTGCCCAGAAAGGTAGTGGAGTCCCCATCCCTGGAGATATTCATGGTCAGGATTGATGGGGCTCTGAGCAACCTGATCTAGTTAAAGGTGTCTCACTGCAGGGGGGTTGGAATAGATGACCTTTAAAGGTCCCTTCCAACCTAACACCTTCTATGATTAACATTTAAAGACTAAGTGCCAAATGAACAGAACACTCCCAGATATTATGTTGCAGACAGTGCTCTCTTCAGTCACCCAGATACAGTTCAACACTTAGAGAATGCAATTATACATCTTCTAGCAATTCATATGAGGAACACAATCACAGCTGTAGGAGTACATGTATAACTGCCTACTTGCATCATACAGAAAAAAAATCCCCCAAAGTTTTAGCTACCATCAAGGAGAACTCATGTAATTTTAAGTGTAGGACAATGGGGTACAAAATTATGAAAAATAATCTATAGCTATTCCCTACCTTTATTGCTACAAACAAAATTTCCATAGACCATCTGTTCCCCTTTAGGTATAAAAGCTTCTGAAACAGATTAGGATTTTAAATACTCATCCTACAGAAAAGTTTCCTGTTGCTAAGAAACAGGAAGAAAAATACTATATCCAAGGTCAGCTGTTACTGAATTGATTCAGGATGATAGAATTTTTTACCCAATTTGAGATAAGGGGTCAAACACACTGTTTGTTTGGGCTGGACCGTTTCCATAAGCCTTATTCTGCTTAGGAGTTTTATGTTTGCATTGAGACTATGAATAAAAGCAGAACTCTGTTCACTGAACAGTGACAGAAACTTTGTTCTGCTTAGGCAAATCAACAGGGAATTACAGCACTTTGAGAAATCCTTCTTGAGGAGTTAAAAAAATCATTGCATTTTACAGGAGTGTTCAGTTCTGACAGCTTTTTCAATTAGACAGATTCTAGTTCTAGGTTTAAGTCAAAGGTCAGTGCTGCTAACACACCACTTCTCATAACAGGCAAGTTAGAGACAAACATTTCCCCTGGCACACCACTCCTGTGAGCATGAAATAAGACATTATTTTCTTGTTACTCCCAGCACATTGATTCAGCTGTACTCCCCCACAGCAACTCAGAAATCTAAAGCATCTCTATACAAAATAAATAAAGTCCAAATGAAATATTAACACAGTTAAATTACCAGACATGTAACTCCAGAAAGAGCACATAATACAGAGCAAACCACAGGTTTTCTACACAAGTACTTAGGAGAAGACATCATAGAAGTATGTCTGCAACCCAGGATGACTCTCCATGAAGTTTAATAAATTACAAAAAAAAATAATTCCCAAAAACAGACAAAAATTCAAATTTAATGGCTTCCAATAAAAAATTAAAGGATAATGGAAGCTTTTGGGTTTGTTATAAAATCGTTCCTTGACTTAACCACGTAGGTTTGTCTCTAGCCAAGCAATGACACACAGAAACAAGCAGATACTTTGCTGTTTTGCCTTTTACTCTCCCTACAGTTCTGCACAGCTCTTACAAAGTTCAGCCCAAGAAATCCCCCTTTCCCCCTGGGGAGTTAATTACACCACATACAAGGCCCTGGGAAAGAACAGGTTCCAGGCACAAAAAAGCACCGAGTTACAGTCTACTAAACATTAAACAAGCACACAAAACAAACAAACAAGTTGTAAATGGCAACTGCTTCACATACTATAAATAACTTCAACAAAAACTGCTAGACGGTGAATCTATTTGTTACAGAGTCTTTCCCACTGGTTTGCTGCGTAGGTTTGAACACACACTGAGCATTATCCACGTTCAAGTGTGTAAGTACAAATGTTTATCTCCAAGCTTATATTTTTAAGCCTGAAAAGACAGTTCACCAAACTATAGCATGTGCCATCCAGCTCCTCTTCTGACTTGAAAATGCCTCTTTCTCACCAGGCTTGTTCCTGACGTAACTGTCATAACGATAAAAATAGCTGCTTCTTGCTGTCCCCTTGTTTGTTCTATTTCCTGCTTGTTATCTAGTCTGAAGTTCATGTCAGTGATAACACACCTCTTGAGAAAAGAGGGAACCTGATTGTGATAACACCACATTTTTGGTGCTGAAATTACAAAGGAGGACAAAGGTCAAAAAAGCCTCCTGTGTTCCCAACGTTTTTTAAGCACATCAAAGGATGCTGGCACCCTTAGCCTGTACACCCATTTTTCAATTATTTTATTGAAAATAATAATTAATAAAATATAATTAAACTATATGTAGAATCCTATTATATTGATACATTGATGAACATTTTAAAATACTTTATCAATTGAATAATATTACTGTTGTCAAGATATTGCCATCAAAAAATCAGTGTTAAAAATAAATTGCCTGATTAATACAAGATAATAACAAGACACTGTCCAGACTTCTTCCTTCCCCTCTGACCTGCTCTTTTATTATATAATTTTTAGTAGTCTGCAATCACATGAGACTTTTCAAAACAGTAAATCGTTTTAGCCCATGTACTCCTCTAACACCTCCTAACCCTACAAACAGCTCTCACGTTTATAACTGAATGCTGTTCCCACCTGGGGCTGGACAATGGTTTGGTTTGATTTCAGTGTGAAATGAGTAAGCATCAGTGTAGGGAGAGTTACTGTAATAAAATTTGACATCAGTTCTCAATGTGTTTCTGGGTTCCTTCTCTACAGGCAACACCACCCTCATTTCTGGACAGATCTTCACAGCCTTTAGGAGTCAGCAGCCATCGTGGAGTAGTCCTCCACTAGATCCTAGTCCAGGTTGTTTCCTACTCTCTTCTTCTTCATTTGTATTATATACAGGCTACAGTCTGGTTTTCTGTTGGCCAAGCAGGAATAGAAATGGTACATATGATGAGCTTCTACGGACAAGTCATCTGGCTCTATGGTCTTATCAGAGAGCAGGCATTCCAGTCTGGACATAAATAACACATTCCTGCATCTTATCACTTGGAGTAGTATCCTGGGAGCTGCATCCTTGGAGAGATGATCTTCATTATCAACACAAACTTTTATTTTTACCGTTTTCCTACCCATTCTGGTGGTTAAACATACTTTTCCATTCCTACATCATTCATACCAACCCTAATATTTCTATACAGACCTCTATAGAAAGTTTAGCAAAGGCAAGTCCAGCTATCACAAATGACACAAACTGGTGTTCCTGAAAATGTCTGCAAAGAAGCCAAAAGCTGATGACCATCAAAAACTAATCTCTGAATCCATGCAGCTAGTCCTAAAGGACTGAGGTGTTGATGGTCCTTGTAGGAACTTCTGCTTGTGTTGCTATGTACTACAGTAAGTAGAGTTTGATTTTTTAGCTCTGATTCCTTCCCCAACAATTGAAATTAGTTATAAAAACCAAGTGTGGTTGACTCAACTGAGCACAGAGACTGTCATACTTTGCATAAACTGTAAAATGCAATACCCAATGGAAACTGGGAAAAGGACTTTATAGTATTTTAAAGCACTTTTCTTTCTACTAAAAAGGTGCTAACTATGTCACAATAAATACTATTTGAAGACACCCTTTAGAATTGTTGAAAATATAAAAGTAGCACAACAGAGCCTACCCAATATTTTTTCATATAACAAAGAGAAATGGGACTTTACAGCCAAACTGGCTAAACACATGATGTTTGCCAAGCAAAATGTGTAAAGGCAGAAGCAAGGCCTACTGTAGAGGCAACTACACATGCTCACCACCACTCTCCATGACCTGGGTCCTTCCAGCCTCATCAAGCTTTCACACCACCACTCAGCTGTATTCCTACTGCAGTGTCCTCTGTTCATAACTTGAAACACTGATCTGGAGGCAACCTCAAGGCCTGGGAGCTGGACATCATTTAGGCTTGTTTTAATTCTGTTTTCTAGACAGTCTGCAAATAACAGTTCTCCATTATTCCATAAACCTTGGGTGTTGGTCTTTCATTATTACAAGTACCATAATGTTTACAAGGGATGATGAAATACCAACACAGTATCTTTTGGATAACAGCTGGCATTTTTCCTCATAGAGAATACTTTCACTTCCTGCCTTTACAGCATTTCTCTCTTCTGCATTGATTTGGTCCGTGAACCTCAGAGCATGCTATGTGCTCAGGGCTTTCCACAACACATACAGGTGTGGACAGGCAAGCCTTTTCCCTAAAGCAGAGGGTTTTGGCATCTGTTCAACAACTGTTCATCAACTACACATACTTCCAACAGCTGACAAGCCTCACATTTAATGCACTTTGCTGAGAAGTCCCCAACAAATACAGTCAATCTGTTATGCAGTACAACAACTAAAAAAATTAGAAGAGAGGACTTAGACCAAAGGCAGAAGGTATGTTCTAAGCCTAGATAACTCAAGGAAGGTAAAGATAATCAAGGCAAACTGATTCTCAAATCCTCCAGTGAGTAAACAAACACTGATGTCCAGAGAGGCGACCAGACCAGCAGCTACAGTTCAGCTTTCTGAAAAAAAGCTCTAAGCTAACCATTTGTTATTGCTTTCTTTACAAGGTATGGTGTCAATCAAACAATTTCCAACCTATATATAAAACTATTCAGGGCATTCTTGTTACAGAATATTCCTTAATTGGATGCCAGCAATGCTCCCTGGCAGAAATGCTCACAATTGTCAAATGTTTCACCAGCTGAAAAAGCCTCTATTTGTTATTTTGGAGTACTTACAGTACCTGCCAGTTCTGCAATCTTTGTAGCATTTTTTACAGGACAAAACATGAAGTCTCAGCTTAAAATGACTACTGGAAGCCAGAGAAAACGGTTTGGTTGCTAACACTTTGGATACAATGCCAAAAATACACAGTAAGTTAGTTCAACTTGAACATCGTCAAAACCAGATCTTGCTTGTCACTGCAGTAATGAGAGTTGTGCCAAATACTCACTTTTTCACCATCATGATGTTCAAGATAGCAAACATTCAAATTACATCCTGCAAGCTGTGTGAAGCTTGTGCCTGTTTACACAAGCCTCAACGCTAAGTAAAACTTGCTGTGTTTGTCTGGTGAGGAAGCTAAAATTTTCCACCAAAAGGAGTAGCCGTTTAGAGCACTGACTGAGATTTGCACACTCTTGTAAGAGTATGACATGCAGTCTTCCCCCAGTAGCTACTCTCATAGAACTCCTGCTGTGTGTGCTACTAACACAGTAGCTACACAACAGCAGCAGTAACTATCATCGTATTGAAAAAGTGGAAAACAAGTTCTTCGTTGCTTCAGCATAAAAACCAATTGATCTAATAGGAAGATACTTTACATTCCTTACCTATGAAGAACATCAAGCCTCTCATGTCCACTTGAGAAGAGTTCCTTTTATTTTGCTGGGAAAAAAACCCCCACATTTCATCTTTTCATGTCCACAAGAGAAGCGTCTGGTAGGAGTTAGGGTAAGAATTGGTAAGTTTGTAACCCCACACCTACTGCTTAGCAGTGAATTTGTCAGGGGTGTTTATTTGGATATTTACTTCTATGGACTCTTTCCAACCCACATGCCTATTCAGGTTTTGAAGGTGCTCTACAATCTCCTCCTCATTGCCTGTCCAAGCAGCTGAACTTACACAGAAATGGGTATGTGTTGCATGAAAGCTGCTGAAACAGCATTAGCATGTAACTCGACAGATCTCATCTCATTCCAGACACGAGCATGGGGGATAGGCCATGCCACTGTCACAGACTGAGCAATCTTGAAAGCAATTTTAAATGCAACAATGGAAATGTAGTAACTACCTGACAAGAAGCCTGCACCCTTGCAAGACAACATGTTGCGTTTAATCGCTATCTGATGTTACACTTGAAAGATGTATCTATTCTGTTCAGGTAAGTCCTTGTTGGAGCAGATACAGTCAAAACTATTTTGATATGCCTGTCTAGTCCTCGATTTCTACAGTTGGGAGAAAAATCCCAGCAGTTAAGCTGGTGATATTTCTGATCATAACAACATCAGACATTTACATCATATATTCTTAAATACAGGGCATGCAGAACAAGAGCGGCAGCTCTGACAGCCCAGAAGAACTGCTGCCCACTCACTGTATTGGGCAACACTAACCTATTAAATTATGAGACTTAATGGTATCTGTAGCTATGACTATGATCATAATCAAAAAAATATAACAATTCAGAGAATGGCATACCACAAAAAAAGCAAAGCAACCTGAACCTTCTGACAGGTTTGCAAAGAAGCAGGGCTAAAATGCTTCTGGAATTCAGAAGCATACTGGGAGAAAAAAAGTAAACCTCCCATTGCATACTAGTACTGAAAGTCAACCACATTGTTTTCTTTATTTCTAGATATAAAATGAGTAATCATATCACGGTGGATATGAAAGGACCTGTTCTTGAAATTCTCTCTATATAGAATATTGACTGTCTACTACACAGAACAAACACCACCTTGAAAACTTCATCAGAATCTGCAGCACAGATTCATCATTTCATCATCACAGAGGGATGGAAAAATCTGAAAATGTCAGCTGTAAATGAAGCCTGACTCTTCCAGAAAGCATCCTGAGAACCCCTCTGAAGAAAAGAGGTTGGAACAAGGACCATTGACTCAGTACCCCTAAGCTTCCCCTACTGCCTACTCCCTTTGCTACACACTGTGTTACTCCCCAGTTAAAAGGGTTCAACTAAACACACATACGTACACCTGTACAGCCGTTGGCACTTCTACAAGACTTGTTACTTTCTACAGCATGGAGGTAAGAATGTAATCCTGGAAAAAAGGGCTTTTTACCTTTTCTGCAGCTTTGCTCAAGGTTCTGAAGAGAAAGACTTGGAGAAAGGAGTCTTCTGTTTTCATTCCAAACACAGAAGAAATACTGAAGCGTTTACTCCATCAAAAGTGCACACTAGCATGGGCTACAGAGTTCCAGGACTAATTAAGATCGTGGGTAATTTAAATCCCTGTAGCATGACCTACCTTGTATAAACCAAGTATAGGTCCCTAGTATCCAGTAAGTCACACAACATCTGAATAAGAATTCCTGACCATGGAAGACCAGCACAAAGGAGCTCCAAAAGCCTGACAATTCAGAGTTTAAACATCTTCATGTCCCACTAAGAGCCACAGACCTTGTCTCAGCAGCCTCCACAGATGGAGGAATTACAAGGGCTGGCAATGCAGGACTGTCACCTTTACTTGGTTTTTTTCTTCTTCAGACCAGCACAGGCCTCTCTGGTACGCAAAAGGCATCCACACAGATGAGTACAAGCAAACTGCTTCATAAATGAGTTTTTTAAAAAGACTGAACAGAATTAATAGGATGAGAAAACAGTTTTTTGGGGAGCTGTACCCAGGATGTTTCCTTGGTCATGCATAACTACGTTGGGTTTGAAAACAACATTGCTCTATTTCAGTTGCTGAGCAGGTGGTCTGTTAGTTAAGTGTTCATGTAAATATTTCATTAAGCTTCCCAGCTTATAATAAGCATTGCTTAGCACTATTTTATCCAACATAGGCTACAGAAATTATTCTACCAGGGGGCAGGAGGACAATGAATGCCAATTGGATAACCACTTTTTTCTTTTTTTTTTTTTTAATATCAAAGGGAAAAAAGATTGGATTCTAAATTAAATGTGCCTGTTTGGGGAAGATACATCTTGTTTCATCTCATCATCTTATAGGCTACGCAAATAAGTACATATTTTCTCTTTGTTCTTTTTCAATTATTTTTAAAATCTTTTTAAAAAATAGTTTAAGAAAGTATAGGACATGTTCTTCCACAACATCTTACCATAAATTAATTTATTTCTGTAATAGATTTAGTCATCACAAAACATTTTAATCTGTTTTCTAAAGCAATATGGATTAAAGGCTTTAACCATGAGCAACTTCTAGTTCTTTAGATCTTAAGTTACTCCATTTGTATCTCCATAAAGCTGAGGGATCCAGTCGACTGTTGCTCTCACAGTCAATTAAATGCCATCAGAAGTTGCCTAGTTTGTTTATCAATTTTGCAAGCCATCATTTGTTTTACTTTCTTGCTTTTCCCCTCTTCACAAGTCATTTAAGTTGTTCTAAGATGTAAATAACAGATAGGATTTCATTACAGCATTTTGATTACTGTCCTGTTTTTGGCACAGGTAATTTTCTTCCCAGCAGCTGGTATAGAGCTGTGCTTTGAATTTAGGGTGAGAATAACCATTGATAACACACTGATGTTGGTGCCAAATAGTGAAGGCCTTTTCCTCATTCTGCCCTGACAATGAGAAGGTGGGGGATGCCCAAGAAGACACCACCAGGACAGCTGACCCAAACTGGCCAAAGGGATATTCCATACCGTATGGCATCATGCTCCATATGTAACTGGGGGATTGACCAAGAGGCAGTTTGGTTCAGGAACTAGCTAAGCATTGGCTTCAGGTGGCAAGCAATCATGCTGTGCATCACTTGTTTTGTGTATCATTTTATTACAGAATCACAAGGTTGGAAAAGACCTTCAAATTCAACTATTCCCATCCTAAGTTAAACCATATCCCTAAGTACCTCATCTACCCTTTTTTTTAAACACATTCACAGAAGGTGACTCAACCACCTCCCTGGGCAGCCTGTTCCAGGCCCCGACAACTCTTTCAGTAAAAAATGTATTTTCTAATATCAAATCTGCCCCTGCCCTGGCCCAGCTTCATGCCATTTCCACTTGTCCTAACTCCTGTCACCTGGCTGACGAGACCATCGCCCACCTCTCCACAACCTCCTGTCAGTAGGAGGTGATAAGGTCTCCCCCTCAGCCTCCTCTTCTCCAGACTAAACATCCCCAGCTCCCTCAGCCACTCCTCATTATTATTATCTTCCTTTTCTGTCTTATTAAACTCTATTTATCTCAACCCACAACCGTAACCATCTTTCTTTTTGATTCTCTTCACTGTCCCACTGCGGGGGGAGTGAGCGAACAGCTGTGTGATAGTTTGAGCTGCCTGCCAGGTTAAGCCATTATGGTTACTTTGGTTTCTTTACAGCATTGAGAAAGGAAACCATGTTCCTAGGGACCTTGCTTTGGCAGGAGGGTTGGACCCGATGATCTCTTGAGGTCCCTTCCAAGCCCTGTGATTCTGTGTGGATATTTAACTAGTGCGGTCAGACGTGCACTGATGGCACAAGGAATTACAGGCAACATGAGACCTGCACCATCATGGAACTGCATATTCAACACAGTATTAAAGTAGGGAGGATCTCTATAGTAACTATTGCAAGGGAATAAAAGTGAAGCTCAGAGTTGCAAAGGTCCTACAGAGACCACAACACCATGGAATGAAGCAAAAAGGGAACTTGGGCAAGTTTCACACTAATTTAAGTAGGAAGCTAGGTCTGAGGCTAAATTATTAAATGTGAAAGCAGAATTCTCTTCTACCAATCTTCTAAACCAAAAGGCATCCATTATAATGTAATTTTATTCCCTGAATAATACCAATAGTTACTAAAAATACAGACTGGCTCAGAAATATCTCCAGACACTAGAAGTAGAGCTGACACAGTCTTTACAGCAAACACACACTAAAATTCCTTCAGCTTCAGGTCCAACCATCTGATTCTTCCCTAGATTATACCCTGACTTTCAGATCGGGCATGCAGAAAAAGAAGGATACCCAGTGAAAAAACATCTGCAAATACTCTGACCAGCATCAAACAGGACCTACACGGGTAGAAAAGAGTATAAGCCAGATCTCCTGAGTATCATTTAGTTGCCTGACTACAAAAAAAACACTTCTCACCCAGGTAATCCCCATTTCATTCACCATGCACAATAAAATGAGAGTAGACCTCGACATATAAAAGTGTCATACAGCTCTGATGTATCCTCAGCACATCAGAACTTTGTGCAACTATGGAGAGATGGAAGAAAATACAGGGGGAAAACAGTATCAGACACAGTTGCAATACATCCTCACATGCACTCAAGAAACCTGCAGAGTAATTGGGGTCTGCTGGAATAGCCAAAGTAGGTAGCAGTGCCAAGGTACTGCCACCTGTGTGACCAAGAACTCAAATCAACAGGGCATTTTGCCTCCACTGCCATCAGACTAGCACCTTGTCGTGTTGTATACCTGACTTTGCTTGGGCACACCTACCTGCCAACCTGCCTTCACCCCCTCAAATGGGACACACGGTGTTGAGCTGATGTTGTTCTTAACTTCTTGTCATCTCCTCTATTTGGTACCCTCATCTGAATCGCCTCCTGCCAGGTCAATTCTTACTTTATTTTTTAACATGCCACATTTCTAAGCCTAGACTCTGAGTATCACTTCCCTTTCCCACAGTTTTAACCCTCAAGTTTCAAGGACCCGTGTCACCAAGTTTGTTCTCTTCCCTCTTGTTTCCTCCTCCTGGTTTTGCTTTCACAGGACTCTTCCTTCTAAGCAGCTTTCCCTTCCACAGCTCCTGGAGAGCAGGCAGCATGGGTCAGTAGGGCTGCTCGCACCCTTATCTCCCATAGCCCAAATTACTCTAATTTGAGATTTCAGAGAAATCCTGCTCTGGCCCAGCCATTAGATTTTAGAGCTATTTTAGCCAATGAAGTCTGAGTTTTCCCAGTACAAAAAGAGGTGTTTTCAATGTCTACTCTTTTCCACAAGCAAATAAATCATCTGAGGAAGAGAAGAAAGGCATTCCTTGCACCAGAATCAATCCACTTTGTTTCAAGGCCCTCATCCTGAAGTATGGGTGTGTCTAAGTTTCCAACAGTGTTTGACAGGTAAATTTTTCCCTCCAGCTCAGCTCTCTAACCTTGCCAAAACCTTCGAAGATTTCTGCTTGATTTCTGGCACACATCACACATGGACTTTAAGCCCAGCAAAGGGCACAACAACGACCAGTGTCATTTATCAAGAACTCCTGCCTTTAAATAAATGATTAGGGTAAAAGAAGGGCATTCATCATTTATCACATTCCTCAGCCAACATTTTAACTATTTATTTCAGAACTTTTACCTAAGAAGATTCCTTTCTAATGTTTTATTCTGATTTTAAATTTCCACATGTTGAAGTTTCCATTGCCTTTCTATGGCAAATTCTGTTCTCTCCAAATTGCTTTCACTTTGTTGTGGTGGGTGAAACTGGTTCCTTCTGTTTGAAAAAAAAAAAAACCCTATCTCCCTACCATCATGGAAAGAGCGAGCTGCATCTGCTGTCAAGTATACTTTCATGCTATTGATGCATTCACTTTATGTGACTTTTAATTTAGAAAAATACTACAGAAAATAGTTTCCCTGCCCCATGAATTTAGTTCCTTGCTCTGGCAGGCATCTCATCATCTTTATGAAAGCTTCTTCATCATTTTCTTAGACTCTAGTTTAATGCAGTAAGATATGGTCTGATATACTCTGCCCTCAATTGAGAGGGCTATTCTATTGATTAGAAACCCTATTCTAATTTCCAGGGTAAATTTATACACATCCAATACGGTCATTTACTGTGTCATATTCCAAGTAACTCTTTCCTTGTGATTATCCCCAAACATTTTCAGAGTACTCCTATACCCACTCAAATTTCATCTTCTCAAAGTAGTCAAGCTCCTTACTAAAGGCATGATACCTGTCCAAAAAAACGTTGACAGCATGTTTTGTTTATTTAAAATCAAAATGTATCTTATTTACAGTTAAAGTATACAAACTGCTGTATAAGCACAGCTGAAACAGAGGGGCCCTTGATCCCTCACACTTCTTTAGCACCAGTCCCTCTGCTAAGTGTTTTCTCTTACCATTGTGCACAGAACTATCCTTTCCTCCAAAAGCAGTTTAAGAACTTGAATAACACTGATGTCAAAAACATAACCCTGCAGTTGCCTGGATTAATTTCTCCCCCCATTCTTCACAAATGTACACTGCCCTGTTAATGCCTTACTAGCCAGCCACTCCACTTGCCAGCAGATCTGCACTCAGATTCCTCCTTAAATTCCATTTCCACACTTCTCTGCATTTTCCTGCAGCTTACTGTAACCATTTGGTATAAAATGTGCACAAAAGTTTTTAGACAAACTTAAGATTTTTGCAATGCTGCTGCATCCCCACTCTTGGCAACGTAGCTGATGAACTCTGTGCCACTCACTCCCAAGCCCTTTGCAGGATCTAACTCAGCTTGGCAGCTTCACTGTGCAGGCTCCTGTCTCCAGCCCTAAGGCAATGAAAAATCAAGTTGGGATGATGAACATGATAATTCTTCTGTGGCTTCAAATGTGTCTTAATGACAGCTTTTCGGAGCACGCATATGTTTGAGGGGTGTTTAAAAAGAAGTCATTATAATGGTTACAGCCTTTCAGAAGCAGTCTAAGTTCTTAAAGAAGCATAAAGAAATGTTGGTTGCAATTCTGGAAAAAAAAAAATTAATTCCATCCCATCACCTACCCCGTTGCCAGGGGCAATCACAAGCACCCCCTGGGTTTTTGTTTTGTAATTATCATTACCTGGATTCCTCACAGATGTTTAAGTAGTGTTGTTACCTGCACTGTCACTTATTGCTACTTAGTGCTACTGCCTTTAACTAAAGCATAACCCCTTTCAAGTTGCAGAATTTGTTTTTGTTTTAAAAAAAAAAAAAAATCAAACTTGGTTACAATTTACAAGTCTCATAACACATTTTGTATTGCACTAATACATTTGTATTCCACAGCATAAAGCCAAGCAAGGAGGCAGCAAACATGTGACCCACAACAATTCACTTTCTTCCATTCCTACATGTTATTTCACTAAATATTTTCATCATAAGTTTGCTCTTTAAAATGGATGTTTATTATTAGATTACATAATTAGAGCTCATCTACTCCCCAATAAAAGAGCACAGGGAGACAGTGGCAGGTGGGGGAGCCTAAGAAACACCCTGTCCTGCTCCTCCCAGGCCCATCACAGGTGCAATCAGTCCACTGAAGGCCCATGTCTACAAGTACAGAGGACCACAGGGATGCAGGGAGGTGAACACAATTATCGCCCAGAAGAAAAGGCTTTTCAAAAATTGAACACAGCACATGCTTAAAACAAGATTATCTGCTTCCATTCCACATACAGTGACCATCATATTTCATTCCATATCTTGATTCTGTCCCTTTTCCACGAGTTTTCCACTCGAATCATTTTCACTCGCTCTGTATCAACCCTCTCTCATCATAGACACTTCCTCCCCACCTTTTCACTTCTACCTGACCCCTACCTCAGATTTTACAAGTTCACTTCCCTTTAAGTTGCTCAGGCCTTTCTCCATTTCCTAAACCTTACCTTCATCTTCCTTTCCATGAAATTCTTTTTATTGTTTCCTCTTTAAATTCCTCAACCACCCTTTCAGTAGGGATAGAAACTGCCTCTCGCACGTTCCATCATTTCAGCTTTCTTCCCTCTCACCAGAATTTGTTCTCTGTACCCTCGCCTTTCACTCCCTTTCAAAGAGAAACACACGCAATTGAGGAGCTCTTCTTACTTAAATAAAACATGGCTATTTTCAAGCACTTACTGACTGAACAGGGTTTGTATTAAAGGTTTTTTTTTTTTCCCCTCACAGGACAGAATAAAATCAGCAGACTCTTACTACAAATGCAGCTCAAAAGACTGAAGAAGAAAAAAAATAAAATCAGAAAACAGTTTCTCACAAAGTACAGAGACTGCTCACGTAGCAAAGCCACCAAGAAAACACATGAGGTTTAGCCATTTCTCCTCTCCTCCTCCCCTGTGTGCAGCTGCAGGGGAGAGACAATTTTCACATACTCCTCCTGCTAGAATTTGGTTTCTCAGGCTTTGCTCTACCTGAAGTTGCTCACCTTACCAACTTCAGCACATCCATACACAACTGCACGGTCAAAGTAAATCCTTTAGCAAATGTTTATCAAAGATTTTATCTTCTTTAAGCACTTTTGCCTCCCACAGACAGTGAGACCCTTTGTCTCAGCTCCACAAAATACTGCCTCTGAGAAGACCAGCACTTGAGGCACATGGAAATGGAGTTAGCTTGGCTTTTTGCAGGTGTGTGAGGTACTGGTTCCATCCAGTACCTCATACCATCTGTTAGAACTTCCACCAACCTAAGGCACTGACTTTACCATTCAATTTTCTTTTCTTTTTTTAAAGAGCACCATGATGCAAAGAATGATGCATTTTAAATATAACTCTACATGACTGAAAACATTTATCAGCTTTACAGAAAAACATCTGTCTTCACAAAAACTTGCATCCATCAGCTGACTTTTTAATGACTGTTTACCCCCACACAGAGCTAGCACAGAGAAGGATAATTTGATACTGTTATTACACACAAGCAACTTTCTATCCTGTGCTGAAATTACAATCACACCCCAGAAGAACAACTAGGTCACACTAGCTGACTGGTGTTTGGATGCACTTTTTAAACAGAAGAGACCACACCACTGTGAGAAGACAACAGACATCAGGTGATGTTGGCACTCAGGAGCCAGGCTTCCAGCTTCTCTCCAAAGAATCTGCACAGACCCTCTGAGCCTGAAGTAGCAAAGAGGTGAAACAGCATCTTGCCCCCCACCCAAGGCTGGCATGGTGACAGGCCTGCTTTCATTACATGGCATGGACTGGTCACACCACCTGACACCAGTTTCACATACTGGAAATGTTGAAGCACAAGGTCTTCCCTTGGGAATCACAATTATCCCTTTCCAATCAGGACATGATATCAGAAAGCATGATTAGATTTAGTGCTGCTACACACAATTTTGTGCTAGCACATGGGACTTTCACTCCACAGCTTGTTTTCCTTACTACAGTTGATGATGTCAATGTCAGTGAAGAGCAGAGCAACAGAGAGCTCACTGCAACTGCCTCTGCACTCAGCTGACCCTGATAACCAGAGAGATGGAGTTTACCTCATGGTCTTCTACACAAACAGGACCTAGCTGATGATTTCCACAAATACATCAGGATTAATGCTGCAGTCCACATTATTCTCCCAGCCTCCTCTCATCACACTTAGCAAGTCTGCCAATGTTTTACACTGGGCTTGGGCTTCACCTTAAAACTCTGATGTTATACATAGGCACTTTTCTTCTCTGTGGTGGGTTGACCCTGGCTGGAGGCCAGATGCCCACCAAAGCCATGCTCTTGCTCCCTTCCTCAGCTAGACAGGGGAGAAAATATATGGGAGGCTTGGGAGTCAAGATAAGGACAGGGAGAGAACATTCTGCAATTAATGTCACGGGCAAAACAGACTCGACATTGAATAAAATACATTTATTACCCAATCAAAACAGAGTTGCCCACCCCTCCCTTCTTCCCCAGATCAACTTCATTCATGATTTCTCTACCTCCTCCGCCCCCCAAGTAGCACAAGGGGGTCAGGGAATGGGGGTTGCAGTCAGTTCATCACAAGTTGTCTCTGCTACTCCTTCCTTCTGAGGGGGAAGACTCCTCACACTCTTCCCTTGCCCCAACATGGGGTCCCACCCAGAAGAGACAGTCCTTCACACAGTTCTCCAATGTGAGTCCTTCTTACAGGGGCTTCAGTTCTTCACAAACTACCCCAGTGTGTGTCCCTTCCATGGGTGTGCAGTCCCTCAGGCCCAGGCTGCTCCAACATAATCCCCCCATGGAGTCTCAATTCCCCCCCCCCCAGCAAACCTGCTCCAGCATGGGCCCCTCTTTCAGAATCTTAATCACAGAATCTTAAAAGTCTTTTCCAACCGTGTGATTCTGTGATTTCCATGGGCTGCAGGTCCTCCCAAGAGCTTGCTGCACAGGCTTCCTACCAGGTCACAAGAGTCTTCATGTAACTCCACCTGCTCCACTGTGGGCTCCTCCACAGGCTGCAGGGGAATCTCTATTCCCCATCATCCTCCATGTGTTGCAGGGGGACAACCTGCTTCACCATGGTCTTCTCCACAGGCTGCAGGGGAATCTTCCTCTCTGGCACCTGGGCTGCCTCCTCCCCCACCTTCTTCACTAACCTTGGTGTCTGCAAAATTGCTTACATCTTCTCACTCCCTCCTCTGAAGACAAAAAGCTGCCACTTGAAGTTTTTTCCCCTTTCTTAAGTATGTTACCACAAGAGATGCTACCACTGTTGCTGATTGGCTCAGTGTTGGTCAGCAGCAGGTCCAGCCTTGAGCCAGCTGGTGTTGGCTCTGTCAGACCTGGGGGAAGCTTCTAGCAGCTTTTTGGAGAAGCCACCCCTGCAGCCCCACCACCACTACCAAAACCTTGCCATGTAAACCTTGTAAACCACTGTGTGTCAGAAGAGGGCTCCAAAAGTTAGTTTCTCCCTTGGCTAGAAATCTTATCCTAGTCCTTATTTTATTACTACTTGATCTCATGCCAAAATTTTGTCCCATAGGTTAGATAGATATCTTGTTTGGCTCATGTTACATCAATTTTACATTTGAATCAATGCATTTATTTTTTTTCCCCCTATTTGAAGCTTTCTTCCATACTAAAACAGTCCCTTTCTTCCACAGCATCAATGGTATTTCAAAAATTCCATCTGGGAAAAAACTTCAGAGACAAATGCCTTGGGAGAAGGGGAGGAAGAACCCTACCTCCTATGACACCTGCAATCATCAAGCCATTGCAATGTAAGCTACATCCCATGGAGGCCCAAGAAGCTGTTTCCATGACTGCAGAGATGACACTTTGCCTCAGTCTGCTTTTGTTTGGCATCTTCTCTTCTTTAGAGAGCTGAAGTGCAGAAACTGGAAAATGGGGATCAGTACAGTATTGACCCCCAAATACATTTTTACTTAGCAGCCCAACATGACCAAAACAATTGTGAAATGCACAGAAGCTGTCCCCTAGACATCCTCACAGGGAGCCATAACTATGCAATGCTGTGATTACATCTCTACAAGTTCCTACAGAACCATGGTGCCACTTCCCTCCCCCAGCTTGTCCCCTCCAGAGCTGGGTAACACAGCATGAAGTAAAAAATACAACACAATTGAGCAGTTAATTGTAATACTTTTACAGACATAAAGAAAAGGGTAGAGAAATGGTTCCTCTCAGGAAAATGGAAAGCCTTACAAGAAAACAGTCAGTGACTGAGGATGGAGAAGGTCCATCAGGGGAGTCTGCCTGGCTGAGTCAGTCTCTCCCACGACTTAGGACTAATTCAATTAAGAAAAAGAGAAAGGTCATACTAGTCAGAGGTTCACTTCTGAGGGGAACTGAGGGACACATATGTAGACCAGATCATTCCCATGGGGAAGTCTGCTGCCTTCCTGGGACCTGGATTAGGAATGTTACTAGGAAACTCTCCAGCCTGGTGCGGCCAACTGACTGTTACCCGCTGTTGGTAACGCAGGTCAGGAGTGACAAGGTTATGGAGAGAAGTCTGAAAGTAATTAAAAAGGACTTTGGGGAGGGGATCTTATCAATGCTTACAAACACTTGAGGGGAGGGGGTCAGAAGAATAGTTAGCCTTTTTTCAGTGGTGTCCATTGACAGGACAAGAAGCAATGTGCACAAACTTGAATATAGGAAGTTCAACCTCTCTAGGAAGCCTGGAGTCTCCATTTCTGGAGACATTCAAAACCCTCTTGGATGCTGTTCAGTGCAGCCTGCTTGAGGTGATCCTGCTCTGGCATGGGGTTTGGACTAGATGATCTCCAGAGGTCCCTTCCAACTCCAGTCATCCTGTGATTCTGTGACCACAACCCTTCTTTAAATAATTCAACTTTGCAATGGAGAGAAACAGACAAGAATGTTGTTCTGGATCACCAATGAAACAAGCTTTTATATTTTAGACTCACCAACTGAGCTTCTGAACAGGTTAGAAATACTTAAGCTATTCAGTGTATGTTGTACCCCACCATGTCTCACACTGCCCAGTATTATAATACAGTCAAATATTACACACCTTTGTTGCAGATATCATGTGTGACATGTAATTTTGTCTACATAAAAATCCATTTGAAGGTATAACTGGCCTGAGCTTGGATTTCAGTTGCTGGTAGGCAATCTTAGAAACACCCCTGTACATCCTACTCTGACAGTTTGAACTTCCAGGTTTTTTCTCTACAAAGCCCAACCACAGACCTATAAATGAAGCAAAGTCCACACAGTTTGGCTTTGCAAAAATGCACTCACTTCTGCCTAAAACAAATCTTTGACAATTGTTTCACATTTTATAACATTGCCAAGCTGTTAATTAAAGGAATATAAAGAATTAATTTAAGCCTTACAAACCAAAATCTCCCCTAATGAGAGAGTTTTCAAGGTACCACCAGTTGCACACAGCTAACCTACAGTAACAGCACTTTTCCTTCCACACCACTCAGTGTGCCATCAAGAGGAGTTTACACAGCACAAAGCTGCCCTTTCTTCTCCATCTTCTATTTCCAGAAACAGCTGCAGGACGACACCCAAGCTCCATTTTCTTTGGGTAGGTGCACACTCACAGAATGCTTCTGCAGAGTCAGAGGTAACCACTGCCTCAGCACGCTCAGTACTGCCTGTGCAGACAGACAGAGCATACAATACAGCCAGCTACCTCACTCCAAAGCACTTGGAGTAAGTACACACATAGACGGTACAGGGCAGCAGCTAACAAGCTAAGGTTTCATTTCACGCTGAGCTTCCCACCACCATCCCAGGGCAGGTATGCTCACAGATCACAGGGACAGACAGACATGGATGTGTCAATGCTGGAAGACATGCTTGTGATGAAGTCTGGCAACAGACAAGTGAAGTTCATGGGACAACATTCAGGCAGGAACGTAACTCTTCCTACACACAAGCCACCAGAAGTGCTTTTTGACGCACTGAATGCCACACTCCTTGTGCAAAAACATCCATTTCCTAAGTTTATAAGAGGGCTATAAATAGAATTCCATCTTCACTGTAAAATCTGAAACTCCATTTTTCATTAGTCATCTAGTCTGAAATTAACTTTATGCCCCCTCCACAGCTCAGCACTGCCAAAACCTCTCACAGTAAGTACAAGGCTGATCCCGTACACCCATCCTACAACCAACACCACAGCACTGTTACAGCATAACTGTCTGAAGCACCTTTAATGCCTCTGCATCTAAAAATCATGCCATAAAAGGAACTGTATGAAGTTACAAGTAGCATTGAAATACCCTAGAGAACTGTGAAACAACAAGAAATAATGCCATACTATCAAACTTCCCACTGTTTCCAAATCATGGTGCTCTAATTAACAAGATTTATTTTGAGTGTATGTCTGGTTGTCAATGTACTTGGGGAAAGAAAAGGCCATCAAAACAGCTCTACAAAAGAAGATAAAGTTGCTTTCCCATTTTATATTGCTTCATACAGTCTACTTTTTTAATAGGTGTTTATTCCTCTTTCCTGAAGAATCTGGTATAAACCACTGTGATACCACACACCTGCCTGGAAGAAAGATCTCCTCTTCAATGATTTGGAAAAATACTACCCAGCAGAAGAGATGTCCTTTTTTTTTTTGGCCTGTGATCACTCTGTTCACTTTAAAGGAATACACCTCATTAACCCCAGTAATTAACAAGGTTATTCTCATCACATAAAAGGTTTAAGTTCCTCTATTAAGCCACTATTTGAATTGGCACTACTATTGAGACGATGAGGCTACTCCAGATTTAATTTCATGTCAGGCATTTCTCTTTAAAGCTCCTGATGTTTTTCCAAGCCAAGGCATATGATTTCATAGCCATGTACCCTACACGATCATTAATCTACTGGATTAAGGAATGCAGAACATACATACAGAAGCCAAATGAAATTCAAGTTGAAAACCTAGTAGGGGTCAGGCAGCACAAATAGAAAACAGAAGGAGGAGAAAAGGACCACAAACACAAGGGGATACACATATAGAGCTTGGGAAAACACAACCAGCACATGTAGCAAGTCCTAGTGGGACTGCTGCAGTAAGACTCCACAGGCTACAGAGAAATTTCAGCATCCCACGCTCGTCTCACTGGCAGCATGGTGCTGCACGTGTGGTGAAGTTTGTTGCCAGATCACACATGAGGTTTCTCAGGCCTGACTAGCTAATAAAACTGTCTAAACACATAATAAACACTTTAACACTTGTATGTAAGTGTTCCCAGCACAGGAATCTGCTGCTTCTGCAAGTGAAAAGTCAGATGTCTGTAGCCAGGCAGTTACTCTGAGGCTACTAAAAACCATTCATTGCAGCAGTTGTGTACACAAACCCTACATCAAACCCTACATCAAATATAAAACAAACCCCAAGATGACACTATCTCATTATCTGTACTGACGTCATATTACTTGATGTGAGCTGCAGTTAATAAACACAGGGAATAATCAAAGTATGGAAATAATTGCTCACATTTATTTAGACATTTAATTATGTAGGTTTCACTGGCAGCATACCTGACACCAGAACACAGAAGCACCTTGAATGTTAATATCTAGAGATGCCAAATTAATACCCAAAGTTTGTAAAGAAGTTTCTCTTGCACAGAATTCAGTCACTATTGAAGAATTAATCATTTTTTCAAATCCTTTAACCATTTGAGCAGACAAGAAAACTTTCTCACGACACGAGGGCTGCCACCACTCTGACCAGGTTGAACATGGAAACGAAGCAAGTTCACAGACCTAAGCCCACCTGCCAGTCCCACGAGGGAGATTTTCAGACACTAATAGGTTGACCCACCCAAGCACCTTAAAAGGTTGCCATTCATTTGGCATGAATTTTCAAAAAAACCTTTTTTTAAATTTTTTTTTAATTTTAAAGCATCCATTGGTAAGTCTTGTCACAAGTGCTTAGCAGCATGAGACAAACATCAAACCTTTCCCATGAAGAGTGTCAAGAGTGCTGTGAAATATTCAGAATAAACCTGCTGTGCAGGTCTGATCAGCATAACAGTTCCCTCAGGAATTATCAATTTGCAAATCTCTCAAACACCTGAAGCAGGTAAGAAAGTTGTTGGAAATACAGCAGGGTGCTCATGAACGAGCCATAAACTGAATTTTTAATTATTTTTTTTTAAAGTCCAAAGCAAGTGATTATTCTCCAGCAGAATGCAAACAGAAGTGTGCACGTAAGATTAACAGAGGAGGTAAAGGAGCGCTGTGTTTAATCATTGTGACTGTTTGGATCAGACTTTTCATCAGGAATACTAAACACCAGCAGAGTTTTTTGTGTTACTGAAAGCACAACCATTGCATCTCCAAACACGCCCCTGTATGTGGCTTGAACACTGGGAAACGTTCACAGATTATCCAGGGCTGCCTTTGCCAGTTCCTACATTCCAGTTTCCTTTCCAAAGCACGTTTTTCCAACTGCAAACCAATGCCCTGCCAACAACAAACCCGTAAGTTCCTCCATGAATTAGTTTCCTTCCTCACTCTAATACCACACACCCCATCTCACATCCCACAGCCAGCACGGGCAGGGAACAGAGCCCCAGACAGGAGGGTTTGTTTTTCCACATGAAGTTTAAAGAGCTTAAACTTACTTTATTTTCTTTTTCAAACAACTATTGAAAACAACTAGAGTGGCTCTGGCATTGCTTTAACCAGTTTTAAACTCGGAAGACAGGAACTCTAATTAAAATTTGGAACTGTAGCTGTAAGAAACAGCTAATTAGCTCCCAACTTTTTAATGAAGTGCTGTAGAAGCATCCACATTAGCTGTTCAGCGTTAAAAGTGGAAACGTTCCGCAAGATAAGCTGCTTCTCTCAGGCAGCACCTCAGTCTCTGTGTATTTACTTCAATCCATAACACTGTCATAGGTGTTCAAGAAAACAAGCTGTAGTGACAGATTTGCCGGGCTCCACGCACGGCGAGACGCCTGAACCTCACAGCGTTCCGAACAGAGAAGAACACAGTTAATTACCTCTGATGGGCGATAAAGGCAATTTAAATTGCGCTACAGCGTAAGGCTGCGCTTCACCCTTTCAACTCGGGTCTTAACCACAACTGGCAAATACAAGAAAGAGGAAGATGGGTAAAACGCAGGGGGAAGGATGTTGAAGCTCCTGCTCTCCGGGAGTCCAGGAGAAAATATATGGGGTGGGAGAAGAGCGAGGAGAACTGCCAGAGGGAGAGGAACCCGAGCTGGACAGTCACGGCAAGAGATGCTGGCGGCAGTGGGTGCCCGAACACCTTCCCTCACGTTTCCACTGGTTTTAACGTCTCGTTTTCTAAAGGCTGGTACTTCCCTCCCCCTGCCCACACCAAGAGCGTTTGAAATTTAAAAAGAAAAGAAAAAAAAAATACACGGATTACAAACAAAGGACAAGTAAGTTCGCCCTCGTTCCCCAGCCAGGTTTGTCTGAGCTGGGTTTCCTCTCGCTGCCAGGTGGCTACACGCCGCCCCCCCCCCCTCAGAAACCCCGTAACGTTCCGGCAGCACCGACCCGCTGTTAAACCCTATCCCGGTGTCCCTAACAGGGCGAGGGGTGCTCCGGGGAAGGGCGCGGGGGGCAGCGATGCCCGCCACAGCCCCGCTCCCCGCCGGCTCCCAGCGCTCGGGCGGGGGCCGGGGCGGGCTCTCGGCGGCTGCCCCCCCTCGCCGGGCTACGCCTCCGATTTGGGGTAAGAGGGTGGAAGCGCCAGGAGAAACTCCCTGTGACTATCCCTCCCGGCGGCGCGGGGACCGGGGCAGCCCAGCTCCGTGCCGGCACCTGTCAAAGCGCCGGCCGGTCGGACCGCCGAAACTAGACGCCGGGCTGACGGGAACCCTCGCCCCGCGCCTCCCCGCCCCTGCCACCGGCCGAGAGGAAGGGGGAAGCGGCAGGAACCCGCGGGGGTACCCTGATACGCTTCCTTCCCCCCCCCACCCCAGAGCAACAAAAGAAGAAAAACACTCAGGGAAAAAAAACCAAACAAACAAAATTAAATAAAAGAAGCGGGGGAACCCTAACTCTCCCCATCCCCGCAGAAACAGGGCAGCACCCGGGGCCAGGCAAGTGCCCCGCCACCCGTCCCTCCACCCCGCACCGGGCCGCCGCCGCCCCCCGCCCACTCACCAGCGGCGGGCCGACGTGCCTCAAGGAGCCGGCTGCCGGGGCGGCGGGACACACCGCCGCCCGCTCCGCGCCCTCCACCCCATCCCACCGCCCGAACCGCCGGCAGCCCGGCGCGGCGCCGACACCCCGCCCGCCGCCCCGCCCCCATGATGTCATCCCTCCCGGCAGCCCCGCCCCGCCGCGGCCGGGGCCGGAGCGGGCAGCTCGGCGCCCCCCGGGGATGGCAGGCGGCGGGGCTGGCCGCTCCCCCCGGCCCCGCTGGGAGCGGTGGCTGCTCGTCGCGGCCGTTCGCATGGAAACACCAAGGTGGGGAACGCAGGCTTGCGGGCAGAGCGCTGCGCGGCGGAGGATTCTGCCCTCCCCGCCCCTTCCCTCACCTCACCCGGCTTCGGCTCTCCCGTGAAAGAGCCTTTAGGTCAGCTCGCTGCAAGGGGAGAATCCTGCGCGGAATCCTCGAGCGAGGATAGAGGCAGAGGACGTATTGTCAGGTTTATTTCTCTTGGCGTGAAGGACCGGAGCGGTCCCCGGGCTTCTCCCCTGCCCCTGGGAGAGCCGCGCAGCAATGGCATCCCTCAGCCACCGGTTCAACAGGGAGATGAATTGGGGAGGGGGCGGGAGAAGGGACGCCAGGCAGCGGGCGGCTCCATCGCTTAGATCCAAGGTCGTGTAATTGCGCTCAGGTCGTGTTTGAAAACAAGCCCAAGTTTGAATGCTTTGGGTGGCTTAACTCGTGTCCCGGGGCAGCGTGCTCGGGCAGCGGTCCGGAGTGGGAAAGCCAAAATAAAACAAAATGAGAAATCCACCTTGGACCAAATTCTGCCGAGCGCCAGACAGCTGCTAGTTGCACATATTGATAAAGGCTTCATCACCAGAATAAACCATTCCAGACTGATTTAAAGTCTGCCTCTGTAGTCTCAGGGGACAGAAAGAGTAGAACGAGGATATACAGACTTTATCTCTTTTTTTTTTTGTCTTTTTTTTTTAATAACTGTGCTCGATTGACAGGTCTGGAAATTAAAGAAAACATCGACCTGAGCTGCAGTGTGGAAGGAGCAGTGGTACAAGCCTCGGGCTTCCTCAAACAAGTCCGCTGAAAAGATGGAGAACTGTCAAGTGCTGTTGCCGTAAGGGGAAGTGTCTAAACAAGCATCACCTTCATCACGGTGAAAACTTGAAGGGGGTACCTGCATATTATGGACTTCGCTCAAGCAGATGAAACTGTTGTTTCTCCTAGTTTTCTGGGTCCAAGCTGATGAAACTATTGTTTCCCATATTTTTCTGGGTCCTGGGAGCTGATCCAAAGATCAAAAACATGACAGGTTTTTCTAAAGTTGTACCTGCTCATTCTGTGCTTCTTCTCATTTTCTTATGAATAGTGAAAAGGAAATAAAAATGCTTCAAATTGTCATCTCAACTTCTGGTGTTAGTTTAAAATTCTTTTTATTTTCAGCTATATGCAGGCACATTTTCACCCATGCTTGCAATCTTTATCTTACCTCATTTATCTTCATATCTTATTGGAGATTTTCCCTATGCAGGTTGGTAACAGCAATTTTTATACCCTGGAAAAAAAAACCAAAAAGGAAATGGGATTACATCAGCCTCAATTATTGCTGCCCTGCCTCACTATTTTAACGTACTTCATGGCTACTCACTTCATCAAAAGAACATCCCTTCCTCCCTTCCAATGCACGTATTCCCTGTTATCTGCAGAATGATATTTTTTTTCAAAACCTGGATCAGTAAAACATACATACAGGAATGAGGATACTCCTTCCCCCAAAAAAAACCCCAAAGGTCCTCTCACCTGGGATCCTGAAGCCCTAGGCAGAGAGAGAGGCAGTAGCATGAAACTTTTGCTTATTGCTTTGGGCAAGTGAACTAATCACTGAGGTCTAGTAAAGGCAGCTGATCTCATGAATCCAGCAGGTGTTTCATTTCACTAAGACACTTCAACGATTTCATTAAGTGAACACAAAATTTAAATGACAAAAAATACTTCAAACTCTCACAGACGACTGCTATTAAGTGAATAATGAGGCAGCTACCAGCATAAAACGAGGGACAAGGTGACATTTGGACAGTAATATTTAGCTGGGAAAGGGTGTATACTAGACAGAACATGTATACTAGGCAATTAATTTGGAGAAGTTCATATCAGAAGATGAGCTCGGCTTGCCATCACAGACCGATTTCCTCACAGTGAAGTCCTCAGCAGAGCATCAGTCTGGCAGTTAATTCCAACTACTGCAGTAGTTAACATTGGTGGAAATTTCAGTTTGGAGAGGTCTGCAGCTTTCTCTAGCAAACTTCTTTAGATTCCTTCATACCCCAAGCACATTGACAGCTCTGTAACTACAGCTGCTCTGATTCCATATGACTGAGACAACCAAGAACTGCACAACAGAGCAGTTTATGGTGACATGCCCAAGTTCATCGCTTACTCTACCTGAACTTTGTTTTTTAAATATAAAGATTCAGTCTTCCCACAAGCCAGTATATTTTGATTTTTAACAAGATACAACCTGGGTTTGGCTAGGACAGAGTTAATTGTCTTTCTAGCAGCCATGTTTGGGAGTTGGGATGAGAGCAGTGCTGACACCACACTGATGTTTTACTTGTTGCCAAGCAGTCAAGGACTTTTCTGCTTTTCATGTTGCCCTTCTAAGGAGAAGCCATGGAGCCCCTCAGGAAGCTGGGAGGGGACACAGCCAGGACAGGTGACCCAAAAGGGGTATTCCATACCAATTACATCATGCTCAGCATAAAGGGGGGCCAGTGGGGGAGGAGCACACAGCTCTGGGATGCGCGGTTTGGGGATGGTCCAGCTTTGGGGCAGCTCTGAGCTGTACAGTCTGAGTTGTTCAGTTCAGTGAGAAACTGCATTGTGTATCACCAGTTTTGTGTATTTTGCTATAAAGTCCTGTTATTGTTATTTCTCCATCCCTTTGCTGTCTCAGTAAAATGTTCTTATCCCAATCCATGAGGTTTGCCTTGGGTTTATTTTCTCTCTCCCCCCCAACCCCCACCATTTTTCCCCCAGAAGAATTTAAACACTTTTCTGAGTTAATCTTTCCAAATATCAAAAAAACAATATTAAGTTTACAAACCTGTCCTAAGCAGATGTTACAGAGCAACAGCCTTATACAGCTACATCCCAAAATCCAAGTGGAAATTCGTGTCTAATTCTCAGTTTAAGAAAAAAAACCCCACACATTTACCTTGGAGGACACGACAAGCAGAAGGGAGGAAAAAAAAAAAGTCATGCTATATACACTATTTAAGGCAAAACATAACATTAGAGGATTAAGGTATGAAATGACACAATGAGTACTTAATGATTACTTTTGAAATTAGATTCAGATTGACTAAAGAGTAGGACATAACCTTACTCGAATCTATTAATAAATTTGAGTCAGGCTCTGCAGGCTTGATCCGTGAAATGAAAGGCAGCAATGATACCCCTCCTATTAAAAACGAAGAAGATTAATGGTTTGAGCTTTTGCCACACCCTCAGGATGTGGTTACACTGCCAATTCAAGCCTACGTAAGACGTTCCCAGCAGCAGAAGTTACTCTTCCTTTCGTTCAGGTATTCCCAAGCCTCCCAGTGTCAGCATTGAATACACAGCTAGTGTGGTGAGTGAGGCTCGTTTACCTATCAGGCTGGAGAACAACAAGTCTGGAAGTTTTAGAAAATTATATATACCCTCTTGTCCAGCTGCCACTGATCACTAATGCTTGTGCATGAGTGGCAGGAGCTCTGCACATTCATCTGGGGGAGAGAAGATGGGGGGAAAGCCTCCGGCTGAAATGCAGTGACACTAACCCAAGCCAGCTATGAAACACATGAGAGTGGAAACAGGTACCCCACAGACCAAGCTTTATGATGCTCTTGAATGTGATGATTTCCTTTTATTCTTGTTTCAATTCATTGGAAAGACCTGTCTCGGTAACCAAGTCTACCTTACAGCAGAACAGCTGAAAACAGGAAGGACTAAGCTAGTGCTTCCTCAGAGCTGGCTACAGACTGGTAGTTAGGCAAAGAAGATGAGAAAAGCAGCTTTTAATCCCTTCAGGCAGAAAAAGGAATTGAATTGATGTCGAACATTTAGACTGTACAAGCATGTTAACTACAGAGATAAAAGATAAAAAAGAGGGGAACAGTGTTTCTGCAGTTTAGTGAATCTCTAATAACTTTGCAACTCTTTCAAATTCCTCACTTTCATTTCTTTTCCCTTTGTGCTTTTGGAAAAAACAAAGTCTTGTTTCCATTGTAATGACTTTTGCATATTTCAAGACAAAAATAAAAGATGCTCCATTGGTTCATGTTTAAATAATCATTGGACTCTGCATAAAAGCTAACTATGGTGAAACAGTGCTAGAAATACATATCCCCAAGACCAGACAAAAGAAGTTCATTAGAATAAAGAAAACACCCAAACCCAGAAGCCAGTTGCTTGCCCTGGCTTTACTGAAGCACTTCCCTCGCCGACTCTGTCCTGCTGGTGGGTCTTTAAAATACGAGTTCAGACGTATTTAGAATAAGGAGGAGGTAACAGAGAAGATAAAAATGTAGAGCTATTTCCCATCACAAAGAATGACTGTAGAGATACAACAGAGGAAAGACAGAAGTTACTTTCCAGGTTCTCCCTCTAGGTAAAAAAAAAAAATGTCAACCAAATGAAAAATATTTCATTCCAAGTTTCCAACAGTACATTCAGCAACAGGAAAGCGTGCTGCCTGTTTCCTGACCTAACCAAGCTGAAAGGGAATGGCTGATTACCTGTATGGAAATATTAGGGCATGACCCTTGTTTTGCACTTTGGCCTTGAGTATGTGTCATTAACAAGCAAGGTTTACTTTGAGAAATTATGCAAGTGATGTCCTCATGCATATGACCAACACCGTAGCACTATGCCTGTGAATCATATAATAATAGAATCATAGAATCATAGAATTGTAGGGGTTGGAAGGGACCTCGAGAGATCATCGGGTCCAACCCCCCTGCCAAAGCAGCTCCCTAGGACATATCACTCAGATAGGCGTCCAGACGGGTCTTGAGTATCTCCAGTGAAGGAGACTCCACAACCTCCCTGGGCAGCCTGTCCCAGGGCTCTGTCACCCTCACTGTGAAAAAGTTCTTCCCCATGTTGGTGCAGAACTTCCTGTGCTCCAACTTGCAGCCATTGCCCCTTGTCCTGTCCCCACAGACCACTGAAAAGGGGCTGGCTGATTCCCCCTGCATTCCCTGCTTCAGATAATTATAGACTTTAATTAGGTCCCCCCTTAGTCTTCTCTTCTCAAGGCTGAACAATCCCAACTTACTCAGCCTTTCCTCATAGGGGAGATGCTCCAGGCCCTTAATCATCTTCATAGCCCTATGACTAGTGTGTTTCTTCACAATGTTCCTTGGAATAGAGATACCTCTACAGAAATTATTTTTTAACACAAAATGTTAATTTATCATCCTTTCCATAAGTGAACCTACTATATTTCATATCCAGTTATACACTTCTGCCACTTCACCCTAACAGTAGCTCCTTCCTTCCTTTTCCTTCATCTTAAAACAGCACAGACCAGAGCTTATATTGACGCATAGAATGCCGATATGGCGGGCTGTTAATAGCATCTGTTTTTATTAACTTTGTATAACCCAGACATTTGTTTTTTCCTCATTCTACAAATGTCTGCTGAAAGCCTAAGGGCCAAAATGCAAAAATATTGGTTTGTTGTAAAATCAAACACTTCAAACTGAGGACTGGATGGTATCTGGCTGTAAGGAAATATTTGCCATGTGCTGCAATGCAAGTTCTGTTCTGAAGAGGAGTGAGTCACCTTTGTTATGCTAATACCAAATCCATGCCATATGTAGTTCTATAGGTGAAGGGATTAGCCTACTGAAATATCATTATTAATAATTTCAAAGCCATTTCACTACAAGATCTACAGACACGGCGTGATGTACTGCTAAAGCACAGCACACGCAAATCCACATACGCAAGGGTTTTTCTAACAGGAAAACTGCCTTGGTAATTTGGAACCAGGAGTGGGAAGTATTACCTCTCCTGCCAGCTGTCCCCTTTTATCCCTGTAATATCATGCCTACAGGCGCAGCACTTCACGCTACCTCTGATGCGATGTTAATTCAGGCCTGAGCATCGCCATGTTCTGCACAGGATGTGAAGGCGTTGCACCACTTCTCTGGTAACAAGTGCTTTTGAATAGTTATCACTCAGATTTAGGAGCGTGTGATACCTCCTTACCCCCCAGGCAGTTCCTGCTGCCAGTTTGTTCTCTGCTCTGGGAACAGAATTCACATTAGAACCAAGCATTTTTTCTTCTCTGAGATGTTACCTCTGGATTGCAAATACAGTGGTGTTTTGGTGGCCTCTTAGCCCACTGTAGGCAGCCAACAGTGAACATTAAAACAAAAAGGCATTAAAAAGCTGTTTACCACCAAAACCAAGTAATAAAGTAAAAAGATAGGGAAAAAAAATGCTATGAGAGAAATATAGATATTCAGTTGGAGACCATTTGGTACTTACATTATTTTCCATCATGTGAAACTTTACTTCATGACACCTATAGTTCCTAATGTGTATTTCATCCTCAAAATCCTAATTCAAACGTGGAGTAAAAAATGAACAGATTGTACAGAACTGATAAAATAGTTATCACAGGAATCCAGAATGAATACCCTACTTCCGAGTGCCACCTGTGATCTAATTGATAATTTAGGTATTGTCAAACGTGCTGGCAAGTATTTTCACACCCTGGTTTCTTGGTGGGCTGGTTCCTGTTCCCAAGGAGCCAGCACAGGTGAGTGGAGATGGCCAAGGATTTTTCCACACCACATGACATCACACCCCCATAAAAGGGTCTGGGTGGGTAGGGGCAGGTCCATGTTACTCCTGGATGGTCCGAGTACAGGTGGAACATGAGGTGTTTGGGTTGGTACAGTGAGCAGTGTTATCACCATGTGCACGTATTCTCCCACAGACTCTCCCCCTTGCCATGCGGTGTCAGTAACTGTCCTTATCCCACCCCATGGCGGGGGGCTTTGTCTGTTTGTCCTCCTGGGGAGGGGTGAGCAAGCGGCGTGGGGTGCTCAGCCACTGCCTGGGGCTGAACCATGATACTTGGTAAGGTAGATAACAAATACACTGCACTGATTTATGCCCATAAGTGGTTTTGTCCTGTACGTACAATGAACACAACTGATAGAACTGTATTGTCTATTCAATCATACATTGTTTGTATACACTGATGTTAATTAGCAAGATTTCTGGACACAGGAGGCCAAATTAAGTCAGTGATCTACAACTTCCCCAGCTGCAAACTGAACTTCTATGTAGAGGGCAATCAGGATTTAGAAGCTACAGAAGCAACGAGGACATACTCATAAGCAGTTACAGTTTCAATAGTGGTATAATAACTAAACCATGCACAAGTTTGATTCTTGGAAATAGTTGCTGTGTTTCCAAAAACAGGGCCAGTGGATCTATGCAGGAAACATTCTGGATCCACAGTATCACCCTTGTCATGGTGTTCCTCTCTTCTCAAATAGCAATTTGTAGCCAAAAGGAAAAAAAGAAAAAAGAAAAAAAAAAAGAAAAAAAAAGAAAAAAGAAAAAAAAAAGATAAAAGAAAAATAGAAAAAAGATAAAAGAAAAAAGAAAAAAGAAAAAAGAAAAAAAAGAAAAAATCCCTTTTAGAAAAATTTACTTTTATTGCAATACTGCCTGTTTTATCTTGAGTCTGAAAGTTCTGACCCTGTAACTGGAACACTAATTCATCTGAAAAGATAAGGATGTCCACATTTATCTTGGCATCTTATTTTAACCTGCTGTGCGCTTCTGCCCCCCCAAGCCCAGCATGTACAATACCTATCAAGTTTTTGCCATCTCTCAGTCTATTAAACAGCAGTTCAACATAGGGTTGTAGTATGCTACAATTATTCCTTGTGCTTCTCTTCAGTGGTGGTTCAGGTACTGGTGATAACATTCTGAATCAATTCCATGCAGTGCATACATTGCTTAGGTCACAAAGTTCTTTATCTCTTCTTTTGTGCTATTCTTTGAGCTCTTTCCAAGTTTTATATGTTGTATCAATGATGGGGCCTGTTTTACTTATTCTCCTGCCACTTAGCAGTAGCCTTCCACAGCAGCAATATTGGCTTGACTCTTAATATTAAAGCAGAGTGAGCATTTTCGGTCACTATGAAAAATGCATTTACAGCTACATTGTACACAAAAAATCACAGCTGCTTGTTGCTGTTGTTGAAACAATAAATTAATGGCTCTACAGGAGCTTGTGTAGTTCTTTATAGGCTGACATTGCTTTGAAGATGCTAAAAGCCTGCATGCCGAAATCACACCTGCAAATGTGACATCTACGTTGTTCTCTCAAGTGTTTGCATTATCAAGATGAACTCTATTAGGACGCTCAAGTTCACCATTTGTTCAGGTGTAGAAGACCAATTCCAGTGCACAAGTCTGGTCGCTGAGCTGTAATTGTGTTGGAAGTCCTGTGCTGTGTACAGCCAGGCCTCACACCCCTGCTGTAATTCACTCAGCTTCTTGTTTTTGCATCTGTACATGAGCTGATGATGCATAAATATCCCATTAGCAGATACTTTACCCTACACTAGCAGCAGGTTGTTCTAGTGTATACTGTTGAATGCTGGTACTGCATTTACAGCTTGTGATGGTTTTTTCTTTCTGGGTATTCTCTCCTGGCTTGACTACTATTAGATCTACATTCATCAATGTACTGTACTGTACTGCTTTTCATTACAGTACTGCTTTTTTTTTTCATTACTGTACTGCTTTTCATTACAGTACATACCTTGGAATTACTGGATTCTCAATATATTTGTTTTCCTTAATTAAAAGGGGTCTTTTTATAGCAATGGAAACTCCTTCAATCTTTCTTGTATATCTGTCTTGCTATTGACATAACCCAAGTAACATGTTCCTTTATGCCTTGTCCTCAATTTTAAGAATAAAAATTGGAACTTGATAACTAACACTCAGAATCCATATATCTGACTTGCTCACATGTCCAAAAATTAGGAGATATAACAAGAATCACATATTATTCCACAGAATCACATATTATTCCACACTACTGCAACCATTAAATATAATTATTAAGATATTGCATTAAACAGTGATGATTCTGAATCATGGAATCACAGAATGGCTTGGGTGGGGAGGGACATCAAAGCCCATCTAGTTCCACCCCTGGGACACCCTCCCATAGACCAGGGCGCCCAAAGCCCAACCCAACCTGGCCTTGAACGCTGGCAGGGGAGGGAGCATCCACAACTTCTCTAGGAGACCTGTTCCAATGCCTCATCACCCTCACAGTGAAGAATTTCTTCACAACAGCTGTTGTGTAGCAGAAATTAAATTCGAGGTAGCTTGTAATTCTGGAAGTATGTGCGTGACCATGCATGTGCATAGGTGTACAAAGGGAGAGTGTTGGTTCTTTTCCAAGCACAGCAAATTAAGCATTGCACCTCAATTATTTTTAATCAGTTAAAAATGTGTGGTATCCATCTTTCGCTGATGGTGAAAATTTAGTGAAGCCAGACAACACAACACCACATCAAAAGGAACTCACTGCTGAAGTTCGCAGGGTACAAAAAAGAAAGGTCAGTCAATAGCTCATTTAGATATGCTCAGATGTGTATCTTCAATTAGTTCTATCTGTGGTTAGTATTAATGTCTAAAGATAGTTTCCCTCCCACGCGTAACACGACAAGACTCATCCACTGTTTGAGCAGTGGGAGACAATAATTTTCAACCCCCCAACAAAACCTGTTAAAAAACCCTGTAATAACAATTTACCTGGAGAGGCAGCCCGATGCCTACTGATCACCTTCATTGCAGTAGTAGCACTTGCACAACTCAGCGAAGGAAATTCTATATGCTCCTGATAAAGAAACAAACACTACAATCCTCCCCTGCAAAACAAAGCAAAAGCCTTAAGTGGCTCAGGGTGGTTATTAAGAGAGATGAAACAAGTTTTTATTCTTCACAGAATGAACCGACAGAGGAGTTATTTCACAAAGCCCCAGTATGGCATCTGTGACTGAAGGTACCCCACAGCCAGACATTCATACGTGCTCATAGGAATAAGCACCTACTAAAATACATTGCCTACTTAAATACAGGATAGCTTTTAAACCAGTTTTGCTGTAGTTTAGGTGTCCCTTCTGACCCTCCAATGTCTCCATAATTGCTACTGTAATGACCTGTCAATTTTCAGGATAAAGTTAGTAAATGTTTGTTGTCATTTGCATTAGTTAAGACAGCTCCCCAATCCTTTGAACTTTCTTTCTCCCCATAGTCCTAGAAAAGTAAAACCCAGGAGAGTTCTTGTTTAGTGCATTATTAAGATTTAAGTGACCTGACCAAAAAATCCCCAAACAAACAAAACAAAACCCACCTAAGGTTCCTGATTTCATGTTTAATTATATGCACACATACCTCTCTTGTAGGTGATTTAAATATGACATAAATAGAACCCAGGCTTTAGGAAAAAAGCCACCTAAGTGTTCTGTCTCACCTGCAGTTACCCACTACAAATTCGTGTTATGTCAACATACAGTTACATTCCAGTCAAAGAGAAAGTATTTAGAAAAACTGCTACTCAGTAGCATCCAGCTTCACAAGCTTATTCAACTTAAATATACCCAAACACCAGTTCTCACACCTTTTTCCCTTCACAAGTCCAGGTGGGAAACAGAAGAGCTCGTTAGGACAGATAAGTTACTGAGTGGTAGATTGAATAGCAGTTGTGAAAGTCTTCAGGGTCTGAGGAGTAAGCAAAAGTTTGTAGCTGGAAAGGATGAACCATTCTGTGGGATGGCTATTATTGTGTTTTGCTCTTTCAAAGGTGCTTATAGTGCCTGTAGATCAAAGACTGTGACACTGTCATGCTATGGGCACAGAAGTCAATGCTACAACAGTACGAAATTAATATTATGTGGGCATCATCTCCAGCTCTTCAGTTTCTTGGTCTACAATATCTAAATTTTATTGAAGACTGCTAGGAGGATGTTGAACAGATACTTGAATTGAGATACATTCAAGTTTTTGAAAGCTAAAGCAAGTATCCTCAGACATTGCAGTGCCCAACTCCAGCTTCTTTACTGTGATTGTGGCAATATTGTTGA